>NC_068351.1:1356354-1690443 GCF_014633365.1 Diospyros lotus | reverse complement strand
GCCTCAAGAAGTACCTTACATAGAAATCAAGAAGGAAAACAAGTAGAAATTCCCTGTCCAACACTTAAAAGGGTACAAGCAGGGGGCAAGTGTTGCCAAGATTTCGCACCTTCAGAGTGAATAATGACAGCATTATTAGAATTTCAGGAACCAATATTTAGAAGAAGGTTCCAACAGTAAGCTAAACCAGAACATGCAGATGAATCCCTCTAAATTATGAAAATCAATTTAAACACAATATGTATTCTAATAACCTGAAAACGATCATGGAACAAACAGATCAAGTTAGAAGGCTTAGTGTGCAATGAAAAAATAAACTGCTGTTCTGGATGAATTTGGTAGTAAGATTACATTGATGGTGAATGCTTTAAGTATTAAGCAAAGTTCTCAACTTCTGGTCCTCTTTTTTCAATGGTAATCAGCACATATTCCTGCTAGTTTACCTACTTAGGATTCCAACAGTTGATTGCTAAAAGATACCATAAAGATTAAGTTGAAAGACCAGAATTCAATTTTCAGCATGGGATTTTTTTCACTGATTAGCAAATTTCAGTATATAAAACATGGGAGAAACCCATAATAAGTGAAGAAGAGTTTTTTTCATTCTGAAATTGTGTCCTAACTTAGTAGCAGAAGTAACATGGAACTTCATTGACGAGACAACTAAGGAGAGTCAATCCATGCTTGTGTCTCCACGACATTTTGGGGAAGAGCGTCAAAAGGGATTGAATTTCAAGTGGCTGAAGATGAATTTACCGTCCACTTTGGATCAGTTAGGCTATGTTTGGAAAAGGGATTTTAAGTTTGAAAGAAAAATGAAAAGAAAATGGCATAACTTATCTACATGCTTTTACGCACACACAAAAGTACTTATTTTCCTTTCTGCTTCTTTCCCTTCCAAATTCCAATGTAGCAATAATATTTGCGGATTTGAAGGAAAAGAACTCCCCATATCTTACCATAGAAATGTGGCAACTATTAACCAAAGCCTGGATATTTCCTTTTCCTATTCATGATACATCTAAACGTGCATAATATATATATATCTCAGATTAGGAGACATAGAAAGATGCTCAAAGTAAAGCAAAACCTAACAACCATCATCATGAACTGAAAATAGACATAGAAAACAGATAAAAACAATCTGGAATTATAACAAATATTCAACATATAAATACAGATATTTGCAATATGTATGTACCTACATAGATATACACACACAATATGTAGCAAATTCAGTTGACAAAAGGTTTAAGTTCGCGAACAGGCATGCACTAAACAGATCATGTATGATATTGCCCCAATTAAGTCAACATAATCCAGTTTGTCCCATTAACAAAGACCAACCAGTAAAAACTGTTTGGATGCTTAGAAAACTGTTGCCTGCTTTCACAAGCCATAACTTCAAAATGGGAGTACAGATGTTACAGATCGTTTGAAACATCTATACAGCTAGTTCATCAGTTCAACTATTTGTTTTGAATTAATAACTAGGTCGCCTTCTTTCATCTTCTCCAACACAGACAGCCGCCAAGGAAGGCTCCTGAATTTCCACCCAATTTTCCTATCCTCCAATTTCTAGCAACCGAACAGCTCTCCGAAGCAGAGGAGAAAAGTTATGCAAGAAACCCAGATTCAAACAATGAAATTAAACATGATATAGCGTTGATCTTATCTTAGTAATATGGCCGCGACTCGTGGAAAAAAATCGATCCTTTGACTCAGATCACGCAAAGAATATAATAACAAAAACGCTTCGATTTCAGGGACACAAAAAGATTACGATTAGGAACCTGGACAAATCATGATCTTTTTGCTTTTTTATCAATACCTGACACCTGCGACGGCGCCGAACTATCAACCACTCTCACCGGCATTTTCTGATCGAACAAGGGAAACCATGGCCGCCGCCCAAACTAAAGGGGTAGATAAAGAAGAATAGCCGGTTCACTTTGAACCGGTTTCTTGTGCTACTCTTATTTGTATGGAAGAAAATCCGGTTCACTCACATAATAAATATAAAAAAAATAATAAAAAATAAAAACAAAGAAGAAATGATTGTCGGCGCAATTTTTGAAAATATAACGATTTTTAAAGAAGAAAAAAGAACTCATCAATAAGTTTACAACGACAGCGATAGGTGGTGCCCACTGGCATTCCTGTAAATATTTAAAAATTTAAGAAAATAAAATAATATATAATATAAATAATAATTTTTTTTATCAAATGATGGGCCAAATAACTTAAAATAATAAAAAAAGGGCAGCCCGGCATTGTTACAAGTGATATTATATTTACAGAAAATAAAATAATTTTTTATATACATATTTTATTTTTATGAGTTTTTTTTTTTTTTTACTTAGAGTGTTTAATTTTTAATTTGGGTTCACTCTGAAATATTCTAAAATTTTAGATTAAACAAGTTGTTAGAAGGAAAAAGAAAGTTTTTGAAGTGTTAGATTTTGAAAATTTTAATATTTTAGTGATATGTCACATTTTATAAATATTATGCGTATTTTTGTGTGACATATTAAAAATATGTTTATATTTATTTTTGTGATATCATTATTAAACATGTTAAATCTATTATACGAATTAAGTTTTTATTTAATATGTATTTTATTTTAATGAAAATGAAAGATTTTTACATTTATATTTTGAATTATAATGAATTAAAAAATTTATTTTAAAGATTCTTAAAAATTCTGGATGGGATGCTAAAATCTATTTTCATGTCTTTTATATTAAATATTTTGAAATGAATCAAAAGTTTGAACTGCCTAATATGAGTCATAAATTAAATTAGATTCGATATAAGAAAATTAGTGTCCAACTCTATTTTAATAAATTAAATTAATTTTTTAAGATATTATTTAGGAGAATAATTTTTAATAAATTTAGAACGAATAAATAATAAAAAATAAAAAGTCAATCGCATAAAAATTTTGAAAACAAGGAGTAAATTATAAGAATTGGCAAAAAGATTTTATGAGAAATGTTTTTAAAAACAAAATCCCTAAATTATAACATAAACACATGAAGGATATTTCAATTTATTAATTTTGTATTTTGTATTTTTATTTATATATCTGCCATATAATAATTTTTTAATAGAATTTTTAATAATGAACTATATTGCAAGAAGAAATACAAAAAAAATTAAAATAAAAAACTAAATTTATTATAAAGAATAAAATTTAAAGGTCTATTAAAATTTAATAATTAATAGACCACATTATTTATCCCAATTCTCACATTAGTTACTACAGAGACAGAGCTGACAAAAAGCTCACACTCCAAGTCGAAACAGAGCGCAAGACAATAGCCCATCGATGGCGGCATCACCTACCACCAGAGAGAAGCGATTCCGCAACAGACGACGAGCCTGTAAACCCCTTGTCCATGGAAGACGGATACGACAAAGCGAATTCACTGAATCCTTCTGAGTTTGAGAACCTGAGCTCAGTCGCCGAGATGCCGATCGTCGCCAGCTCCGGCAGGCCAATATCTCCCTCTAAGTACTGCACTACCTGTCGCATCGTCGGCCTCATCGCCGGCTCACCTTGCAAGCACAGCAACGCCAACTTCAATACTAACTCCGCTTGCTCAACCACATACTCCCCTCCCAAATTGGCATCCACCGCCCGCAAAATCTCGCCTTTGCTCCATAAAGAGAATACCCAATCAACCAGCACCGTATCTCCCCCCATGCTGCTGGCCTCTATTGGGCGCCGCCCGCTGGCCACCTCTAGCAAGAACGCCCCAAACGCGTACACGTCCGTGCTTGTCGAGGCCTTGCCGGTTCTGGTGTGCTCCGGCGCAATATACCTGCTCAAAGTAAATGTGTAAGTATAAGACTTTAGATGAAGCGGTGATTAACAATTCAGCAATACCCAATAGTTCCGACGACATGAGTGGTCTGAGGACCAGTTCCATGATCGTATAATCTTGCAAGCCCAAAATCGCCCAATCTTCCGTTCAGTTCGCCGTCTAGTAAAACATTACTGGCCTTGACATCTCTGTGGATCACCACTTGCTCCCATTCCTCGTGTAGATAAAACAGCCCAGACGCCACACCCTTGATGACTTTAAATCTTTGCTGCCAATTGAGGGTGAATTTTGGTTGGTCATAGAGAAACTTGTCAAGGCTTCCATTGGGCATGTAATCATAGACCAGAAGGAGCTCGCCTTTGCGCCGGCAGTAGCCTAGGAGCGGGACCAAGTTCCGGTGCCGGAGCCGGCCGATGCTGACGATTTCGGCCACAAATTCCCTCATTCCTTGCCGGGATTCATGGGAGACTCTCTTCACTGCAATCTCAAGCTTTGAAGTTGGTAATACTCCTCTATAAACCCTCCCAAATCCGCCACTTCCGAGAAGCTCTTTCTCTCTGAATCCTTTAGTGGCGATGTATAGATCTTTGAACTTGAATCTATGAGTGCCATACTCACGTTCCCATTCTTCCACCACTTCGGCGAACTTTCTCCTCCTTTCCAGAAGGAAAACCACGCCGGAAATAGCGGCGAACACCGAAGCCAAGGAAATCAGAGGCAACCCAACTGTCAAAAACTTGGATGTCTTCTTGGGTGCCATTCGTGGAAGCTTCGGAAGCTCAGAAAGATCAAGCGGTTCGGCCTGGCCGTTGATCTTGAAACTCCAGCCGAGAATATAGTGGGATGTGAAGACTGAGCCGGTGGAGGAGGAGAAGCCGACGTACATGGTCTGGTTTATGATCGGAGAAAGGTCTCGAGACAAAAACAGAAGAGGCTTTGACGGCTTTTCAACACCGATCGGAGCGATTGTGACTTCCATTGTCTTCTCCGAGCCATTGTACTCCACCCAGACTTGCATCGCTTTGCCGCTGATCAGGCTCAGGTTCTGAAACCGGTGGGTTTTTTCGACGTAATAGCTCGCTGGCTCGGCTGTCACTGATTGCAGTCCATTGATGTCAATTCCGACATGGTTGTCATTCAGATCTTTGAGTTCGCTGTTGTAGATCGTGTCGAGCTCCACCGCCACAACACAATTGGTCTTATTGCCGTCATTGAACTCATTGAATAGGCCAAGGTGCTGGCTGGAAGGCCGCCGGGAAGCCCGCGTTGCGGAGCGACAACGAAGACAATTCCATGGCCGCTGAGAGTGGGGTACTGGGGAATGATGCCGAAGACGAAGGTGGTGGAGAAGGAGAGAGCCGAGCCGGTGGGCGAGTTCTTGAAGTGGATGGGGCTTGGGTAGAAGGCGTGGCCTGTTTTCTGTTTGGTGCCGTTGGTGAGGGCCAAGAGGCCGCGGGGAGTGAACTTGGCTAAGCCGTCGAGGGTCAGGTTGGCCAACTTGAAGCCGTTGAAGGCAAAGTGGGAGTCATCGGCGGTCGCAGATTGGGGGAGCAAGGGAAGAAGGAGGACCAGAAGCTTGAGTAGCATGGCTGTGGCTGTGGCTGTGACTGCGGGCAACTATCCCCATATCTGTCTATTTAATTTAACAATTACTAATAACAATTAATTAATTAATTTGGGTTGCATACAAGTCAAGATGCTTTCTGGGTTTGTGATAAGAAAAACCCAAGCGTGGAAACGTCGTCGATGCATGTACCTGTGGCTCACACAGCTTTCTGCTAATTCATTTGGAAGCTTCTTAAATCCCCCAGCAGAAACGAAAACTGAGTGGATTTAAACTATAATTATAACTATTTCTTGTTTTATTAATGACCCAGCTTAGCCTTAATTACCCATTATCTATGTATATATATATATATATATCTTTACATGAATATATGAATTATTATCTTCAAAACAATTATTATTTATTGGCACCGCATTATCTATCTTCATAGGTGGGGCCGAAGACTTCCACTTCTGTCAGCCGCCTTGCGCCACTGTGGGAGCCCTTGATTACGGCCGCCAGCCACTGGAGCAACTCATGGTTTCGTTTTAAGACTTTTATATAGCTTTATTTCCATAACCTCAACTTTGTCAAGTGATTTAGTAAAGGGTAGTAATGTAAAATTTAATTTTTTATTAAGTCTATGTGACCTTGTGATAAATAGTGTCATTAAAATATAGTCTTCTAGAGACTAGCAAAGGAAAAATCAGTAACAGATGCAAGTGAGTCTCCGTACAAGTTTTCAAATGCTTAAATTAGTGTCCTGCCTGAATTTTAGAAAGCAACTACAGTTATAATAAAGGGAATCATAATTTTTTAGCTTATCGTGGAGGAGTTTCTTATTTATAGAAAAAAAGAGACTTAATATATAAAGGGAATCATAATTTTTGGTGGACATCACATGTTTTTATTCGAATTTGTAGACAAATACATTAAAGGTAAGCATCACCTAGTCATAGAGGTGTCAAAAGGGCCGGGCGGCCCGCGGCCCAGCCCGTGACGGGCCGGGCTTTAGCCCGGCCCATTACTGTTCATACGGGCTGGGCCAAAGAAATTGGGCCCACGACCGGCCAGCCCGTGGCCCGTTGGGCCCTTATGGGCCAGTAAGGCCCTTACTCATTTTTTTTATTTAATTTTGTTTTTATTTAATTTTGTTATTCTTTAGTAATTAATTATTGATATTGAATACTAAAAAATTTAATTTCACAATATATATAAATAATAACCATCAATTAATTTATTTAAAATTTTTAAGTTAAATTTTTTATATATTTAAATTAAAAATAAATATTCTCCTTTTTATATGTACATTATTTTTCATATCAATTCACAAGAAAAATTATAAGACATATAGATATAGAATTTTGAAATATAAAATAATGAAATAATATTTAAAATTTAAGAATTAAGATAGAAAATATTTTAAAAAGAAACAAATTAATTTTTATATATATATTATTTTAATATTTATATATGTATATATTATATGTATTATTTTTAAAAAAATTATTTAAAAAAAAAGAAAAAAAAAAAAAAGGCCAGGCCCGCTAGGCCCTGTGGGCTAAGGGCTAGGCGCTGTGGGCTAAGGGCCAGGCGCGGCCCGACCCTCTAGCCCACGGGCTGGCCCGACCCAGCCCCTTCGTAGGGGGGCTGTGGGCCGGGCTGGGTCCTATCAATGACAAAAGGGCCCGGGCCAGGCCCTTTTAGTAAAAGGGCCGGCCCGATCCGTTTAAAAAGCCCGTTGGCTGACTCGGGTAGAGTCGGGCCAACCCTTTTGACACCTATACCCAGTCATAATAGTTCTCAGGTTTCGATCATAATAGTTCTCAGGTGATCTCTCAAACACATTAGTTTCTCAACCAAATTTCCCGCTTTAGTCTCCCACAAATCTTTAGCAAATTTTATTTCTCAATAATAAATCTTTTTCAAATTTCGTCCCCCACAAGTCATCCTCGTTTCAAATTTCTCGCTTTAATTCGTCAAATTTTTCAATTAAAGTCTTTTACAAGCTGCTCAATCCCAATTATCCAATGACTTCTGCACCTGTAATTTATTTCGCTTAATTTTCTCTTCTAATAGGCTTTTGAACATCTTTCTTTAAGTTTGAACTCATTCTTCGATAAAGACTTATTTTCTTGAACATAATAGATTTTAAGACAATATTAAAGAATTTGAAAAATGAAACAAATCTTATAGGAGAACAGCAAAAATCCTTTGATATTTCAAGAATGATTTTGAACAATTTAGATTATTTTCTTCCCTCAAGGTTGTTTTCTTGGAGATAGACATATGTGAACAATTGGGTTTCTAGCTCCATTAAGTTTATACAAATTTAAAATAGGGTCAAAAAAATAAATAAATCTTTAATATTTTTGATATTTTAATAATTGATAATAATCATAAATACGTAATACATTATTATTATCATTGAATTGAAACATCACGTCAACATAATAAGGTGTTATTATTGTTATATTAAATATTTTATATTTATTTGCAGTGCTACCATTAATATTTGAAACGACATCGTACTCTGCCTGTCTTTCCTTTTGCATACAAGTTAAGATAAGATTATTTCTTATTTTATTAATGACTAGATGTAGACTTATTAGTTTGAAAAGAAAAGTTAAAGTCTTGCGTAACATTTTAATATTCGATTCACATTTAAGGCTTGTTTGGTGTATTTATTAATGTTAAAAGGATGTAGTAAGTGTTTAGTTTTTTTTTTTTTTTTTTTGCTCTAGAGATATACTATACTATAATCTTTAAAAATGATGAGTCGGACAAAAATCGTGCTTTAAAATTATCTTATACCAAACACACCCCTAACATAAAAGATTAGAAAGTCATCAACAATTAGTCATTAAGTATAATGATTAGTATTTTCTAATTATTAATAATGAATGCTATATGAATTGTCAAAAAGTCTTCCTCAAATTAGATTTTTGGATAAATAATTGATTGCAAAAGATTCCCATCTCTTGTGTGGGTCCGAAGACAATAATACGTTGAAAATGTTTGTAGTAGGCTAATGATAAATGAAAAGGTCTTTGGGGGTGTCAGAGTTTTTAAAATATTTTAATAATATTTCAAAACTATTTTATAATATTAAAAAATATCAAATGCTCGTTTTCCTCCGCAAAAGGTTAAGAGTTGAAATTTTGGTTGAACGTGGGATTTTTTTTCTAAATTTATTATTTATTTTTAATTAATAAATCATGATTCATGAATAATATAATTTATATTCATATTTATTTAAATATATTATAAAATTATTTTTAATTAAATAATTATTTTTTATATTAAAAAATTATATTAACAAAAATATTTATATTTTTTTATTTATGTATTTTCTTACATTTATGTCTTTATTTTTTTAAAAATATTATTTTTTTTATTTTTATTTCGTATATATTTCTCATTTTTGTTTTTACGACCGGAGTAGTAAGGGGAAAGAAATTGACCCAACTAGATTGGGCAAAACCCGGATTTGGGTTTCAAACTTATACTTGGACCCAGGAAGAGAGAAGGTAGGCTGCACCAAATATATTAAGAAATGAAGAAATGGTATTTTTTTAAAAAAATCAAAAATACAAATACAAAAAAATGTGTAGAAAAAAAATTATAAGAGACTTTTTGTAAATATAATTTTTTATTATAAATATTATATATTAAAATTAACTTTTATATTACATATTATATAAAATATAAAAAAATTTCTTATATTTTTATATTATATAATATAGAACAATTTTTTCCGTTTCAAATTTGGCGGTTAGAAATGCATTTTAAATATTTTTTTAATATTATAAAATATTTTTAAAATTATAAAAATAACCTAAAAATATTTTTCAATGTTTTTCAAAATTTTAGTAAAGAAAATATTTTTAAAATGTCAAAACGGTATCCCATAGACATTTTCGTGCATCATTCGAATGAAGTGAATGAAGAGTTTTGATAAAGAAGAGAAGAAATAAAATAAGGAGTTGGTCTTCTACCTAATTAATATATTCAAGACTATTTTTCAAATAAGACAGCTGAAATAAAAAATATTTTGTACTATGGATTAATTTTGTATGTATAAAATTGTGAAATAATATTATCTTTTTTGGTAAATAATAATAATATTGTCATTGTAAGTTAATTAATGATAATGTACAAATTATATAAATGTTTTTGTAATAAAAATTATCTATTATTTTAGATTAAGTCGGTCGACCCAATTGTGCTGCCGGCCATAGTTTTTGTAGCCACGAAAGGGACAGAATGGACAAAAAAGGGTACATTTTGCAAGAACTTGCCTGTTAATATAGGAAGATCATCTTCCTCTTGGAGCCATTGATCTTATAATGGCAGAGGAAAACCCAGAAACCAAGCTTCCTCAGCAGCACATCGATCCTCAGTCACTGCTCTTCCCACCAAGTAAGTTTTCTTCCGCCTTTCTTCTTCATCATGCTCAATTCACAATCTTGATGATCTCTTCAATCAGTAAGAGCTAGATATGGTAGCTGTTCTTTAGCCGTGTTTTATGGGGATGTTCAGGAGGATCACTGGATCATGTTTCTGGATCGGGAACACCTCGAAAAACGACGTGGCCAGAGGTGGTAGGTCTGGTGGCAGAAGAAGCAGAGAGGAAGATTAAGGAAGACATGCCAAGAGCCCGGATTCAGGTGGTCCCGCCGGGCTGCTTTGTCACCATGGATTTCAATCAAGAACGGGTCCGCTTGCACGTCGACTCATCGGGAAAAGTAGCCGGGCCTCCTAGAGTCGGCTGACAAGTTCTTACTCTGCAGTATGATCAATCATTTCTGTTTCGTGTAATCAAAGTCTGTAATGCCTGGAGATAACTGGTTTAAGACTTGCATGGAGAAATAAAACGTTCTATCTTGCATGGTCAAGACTTAAGCCAGATGTTAAACAATAATGTATAGAGTTGCGGTACAAGCAACTCTTCTCTCATCATCATTTAATTTCTAGAATGCTTAGCATAAATAAAGGCCCTTAAGGCCAACAATGGCTACAAAGGCATTGAAGGGTGAAAAGAGAACAGAGCAAAAAGAAGGATTTCACTATTACCTTAAGTAGGCTACCGACCAATGAAACGTGGTTGACAGCAGTGGTATCCATGCTGTGGTTGTACAATTTTTATAGTAAAAACATCCCTAGTTTAGACCTAAAATGTATACAAGCAGGTCCCATCATCGCTCCTGGCTGTTGGATCGAAGTTTGATGCAGATGGATCGGTGCAGCCTTCGGGGACAGGAAGGCCGATTTGTTGGGCTGCTTTGCCTGCATCCAAACAATTGGAAGAAGTTTAAGAAAGCTCTTCAGAGTATTCATTTTCTCCCATCAAGACCTATAGGATAAAGGGTGCTAACCATAGAAAGTTCCTCCTTTTATGGCATCTTCATTAGCATCTCCAAGGGCCGCCTCATTCAAGTACTTGTCAGCCAATTGGACTCGCTTCACATTCTCCTGCTCCTGGACAAGCATGTTTCCATACTCGAGGAGCTTGTTGAGAGTCATTTTTGGTTGATCGAAAGTCGGGGGTCCCTCCTTTGAGTTCACAAGCCTTTTCCCAACATTTTCTACCCCAATACCAGAAATCCACTTCCTTACTTCATCATCGTACACTCTTGCCCTGAGGGCTCCAAAGAAATCTGCCAAAAACAACATGACATGATGTGTATCCCCTTCTTTGCATTCTTTCTGAAGTTTCATGTGTCAACCATGACATGACAATAATACTCCATGATAACAAAAGCTAGAAATATATGCCGCCCATTTCTCATAAACTTTGACTTTCAATTAAATAAATCCTGGTAAAAGATGTTGCAAAGCTGTAACTTACCAATAGATTGGCCAGGGAAGGTGTCAACAAGCTTGACAATGTCCTCCTGGGGAACATTGTCAGTCCTGAAGATGCCAATGCAGACACCAATCCGGTCTTCCCTGGTAGGCGCCCAATAGAACTTCTCCATACGACCATCACGGATGAGAGGGGCATACAGAGTGGAGAAGTCATTACCAGTGACTATGACGGGAACACGGGGATTCTCCTCCTTGTTGTACATTCCGGGGAGCTGGACATTGGTCGGGTTATCAGCAATGTTCATAAGGGTGGCATTTACCATCTGGTTGTTCACTGTGTATTGGGTGGTTCCACCAAGCCTTCCAGCTCCTGCATCAAGATCATTGATGAAGAGGGCACACATCTTGCCTTTCCTGATGATGTCTGCTGCCTCTCTGTACCTTTGCCTGATCAATTTAGCCGGCTCTCCTGCATTCCCGCTTTCCAATTCTCCAGCACTCATCATAATGGGGCTGAAATCAATCACCAAAAATATCATAATTAAGCATCAAAATGCCCAAAAACATTGCAAACAAATAACCAAAGGGGAAGCTGTGAGAATTATGAACTCACTGGATTCCCATCTTGGCAAAGACAAGCTCACACTGAAATGATTTCCCCTGACCTTTGCCTCCCCAGACACCCAGAATAAGAGGAATCTGCCAACAATTTTGACAAACAATGAATTTGATCCAATTCACTCTACAACTTTATCTAATTGTGATAGGGAAAAAATTAAAGACACCTAACCTTGATGTTTGGGAGGTTGAGGAAGTTCTTGGTGATGTGAACAACCAGCTTGTCCATGAAAGCAGGAGCAATGTAGAAGCCATCCATGTTATTGTCCAAGTTGTACCTGAAAAACAGCAATTCACCATCCATTCATCAAAATCAAATCCCAAAATGAATTTGGAGGGACACTGCCAAGATTAGATCATAAAAATCCCCAAAGTTTTTCGAGTCCTCACTGGCGAAGACCGGAACTGATGTAATCATAGGAACTCATGACTGCATCGTGAGTTCCAGCTCCCATGGGAGCTTGAAAGAGGCTGTCCACCATTCCCTTCCCTCTGGTGATGTCCTGCTGGTCGTCCGAGATATCGGTGGCGAGGCCTTTCCATCTGTCCTTGTCCGTCTGCTTCTCCTCATTCACTTCTGCAACAACCTTGAAGTTGCGGGATGAGTTCCTAATTGAACTTGAAGCCCTAGTATTTCCTAATCTCTTCAAGCCATTGCCAAAGAAGGCTGTGCTTGGAACAGAATTTCCGGCAGTGGATCCACTCAAGTTCAGCTGCACCAAACAAGATCCCCTGTTTATCGCCAAAGGACAAGCAAATTGACAGGAAACTACACTCTCCATTACCATAACCTAGAGTTCCAACTATCCAAGGAAATGAAAACTAAACCAGTACAAATCAACCTATAGCTTGAACAATGTTACAATGGCAATGAGATATAAACTTCAATACAGAAATCCTGTTCATGTTCCAGTTGATCAAATGGAGTCAAGAGAGGTAGACGATGAGAACAAGAATTACAGCAGAGGAAAGCCCAAGAACATGATTTTGTTAGATGATACCAAAGTGATGCATATGCATATGTCAAGATTGAAAAGGGGCGGGAAAATTGGGTGGTACCAGTGGCCCGTTGACAGCTCCAACGGTTGAGACGGTGGTAGCCATCGTGTGTGGCGGAGCTCCGGCGATCGTAACCTTCAATTTCTGGAAGAAGGTGAACTGAATTTCAATCTAGACTGAAGGAATAACATGGGTTAATACTTGACATTTAATATATCCGATGAATGATTGAAATGTTGTGGATGGATATGAGAATTCCCAACAGCCACACAAAAGGGCGACTGGGGGATTGGCTGTATTGATGACGTGGAAATGTTGAGGTGGACGTTGGTTTGACACGTGGTTTCCTATTTGGTATATGCTATGGATGCCAACAGATTTTTGAGGCTTTCTTGCCCAGTTGCCCTTCCCTAAACATGACAAAGTTGACAACAATATGGAGGCTTTTGGGGACATTCCAGCTTTGAGGCTATGGTTCAATCCTCCATCTCCACCATATAAACACAAAATAATATTAATAATATCAATAATAAGGCTTAATTCACACGGCACCCCTCTTTAATAATTAAAAAATATAATATTTAATTTTTTATATGTATAAAAAATTTAGTATTTAATTTAATTTAATTTTTTATACGCGGCACCCCTCTTTAGTATTTGTTAAAATTTAGTATTTTAATTATTAAAAATTATTACTTTAAATTCCTACCATAATACAACGTTAACGAGTGTATGAAAGTGTCCATTTTTACAAGTGACATCTTATAGATGATCAATTGACAGTATTTGAATAAGTTGATTAGTTTATTATACTCTCTTAATAATTAAAAATTATGATATTTAATCTCTAATATACAAAAAGATCAAGATTTCATATTCCAACTATTAAAAATTATTATTTTAAGTGTTTACCTAACTGAGAGTAAACAAAGTTATTATTTATGTCACGTAGAACATATGTATAGGGGGTGTTTGTTAATTAAGATAAGAGGGAGAAAATGTCAGAGATGGGAAGCATTCCAGATATTTGGTCTTTACAACGTGTTTGTTAAGCTTATCTGACCATTTTCGAAAAAGGTCTCACGTGATCTCTTATCTCTCCCTTTCAAAATAAATTTATCTGACCTCCCCCATCGGATAAATTTATCTGGTTATTTCAAAATAAGGTTCAATTACTTATCTGCTCCTCGTAAGATAGTTAATGTCATTTAATACATTTTAAATATTTAAATTTATTAAAAAAACTTATTTATTTAACTCTTATAATTAATATTATTTAATATATTTTTAAATTATTATATATTTTGACAATTTTTAAAAATTAAATGACATTATTCATTTCATTGATTTTTAAAATTTAAATTTCTCTCTCTCTATATATATATTATTAACTAATATAATTCCTTTCATCAATTTTTAAATTATTTTATTTAATTTTATATTTTATTATCTATTATGAAAATATGTTTTGGTCATTTTTAATTATCTAGTAGAGTTATTGTAATTCTAACAATTATTATTTATACTTTTCAACTCTTTTTAAATTTATTTTTGAACATAAATTTAGAAAATAAAATATTATTTTTAATTTTAATCTTAATCTTAATTTTTTTGACAATTCATATTAATCATAAAATATTATTTTAATCATAAATTTGGTAATAGGGATATTTTGGTAAAAAAAATCCTTATCTTAATGCTTATCATATGTATTAACAAACACATGAAAAGAAAAAATATAGTTACCAGTGAATTTTAAAAAATTTAACAAACAATCTGATAGAAATCTTAAAATGTTTCTCGACCTTATCTTGACCATTTCATATCTTGATCTAAAAAGTATCACAATCTTATTTTGATACCACCTTATCTTGTTCATTTTAACAAACGCTCCCATAAAAGAAAAAAAAGTGTCATGTTATAAAAAAAAAGTTATGTCAGTGAGATATATCAAATTAAAATTTATCTTATCAGAGAAAAGACTAAATTACTCATAGTTTAAAAACAAAAAAAAAACCCAAATTTCAAACATCTAAATCTCTAAATCACTAAGCCAAGAAATATTACCATCTTTTATTCTCAATTAGAAAATATAACAGAATTAATATATGTCTTTTTTTTTTTTTTTGTTGAACTCTATTACATTCTTCTCTCACTTTATTGTTTATATTTTCTTTTGTGTCTCAAAATTAGAATTTAAAATAATAATTTTTAATAATTGAGATACATAATTTTAACATTTTATATATTAAAAATCAAACACCATATTTTTATTTAAAAATAAAATGTTCTGGGAGTCATATTATAGATATTCTTCTTGTGAGCTCAATTCTCTTCATGCCCGAGCTCCCTGTAGTCTTCACACAGATAGGATCCAATTGAAGTTCGGGCTTTTCATTGGGTCGAAGGTTGGGCTCAAGGATTATCTTTGATCAAATTATAAGTGTCAGACAACTCGGGTCACTTGTGGCCCGACCCAACCCGCTTATCTAGTAGTTTAGTCTAACAAGCTCGTTATAATAGTAAAAAGGTCGTGTTAATTGGATCCAAATATAATGTTATATTAGATTAGAGACATGTGACCCGTATCAAGGCACAACTGGACCTATCATTTTGGCACGACTTGACGCAACTGGCACGGCGCAGAATGGGCTATTTGGCCCGTTTGAAGAAATGTTTTTAAAATATTATAAAAATTAAAAAGAATTTAATAAATTGAGTATTGCAAAATTGATCGTAAGTAAAATTATTATAAATAAAACAAACATGAATAATTTTATTTAAAATAGTTGGAAGTTTATTTAAATTTTTAGAAACGAATAAAAATATGTTTGAAATATTTTTTATTCATATTTTATACCAATTTTTTATTTTAAAAATAATAAGAAAATTCTTTTTAAAAAATAATTTATTTTTTAAATTCACAAGGGCCAACTCGTTTGGCCCAATAATCTAGCTCACTAGGACTAAGATTGGCCCGACAAGTGACACAACCCTCTTAACATGTGACTTGATCCCTCTTTTCTAATATTAGCCATGTTAGAAAAGCTTATTTTATAAAAGATTAAATTTCGTTTGACCTACCAAAACCAGGCCTAGCGAGAGGTGAGTTAGCCGAACCCAACTTTCCTATTTAACACCTTTACATCGACCCACGTCCACCTCATTTGATTAGAACATGGTTTTCATTTTTAAAATAATTTTTAATTTTATTGATAGATGATAAATATATCGTATTTTGTAAGATTTTATTAATTAATTAAAATTAAAAATAATATATTTTATCTAAAAATAAGGTGTATTTATTAAAATTTAACTAGTGTCCTCATGGGCGGTTAGTCCATGGATAAAATAGAAATAAAATAAAATAATAATGAGACTATATAACACTGTACATTTAACCCTTTAACCAAACATGGGATTTACCCTTTGAGGTGCCATACATTATTTGCTTAAAGAACCAAATTTATGACAAATTCAAAAGCCCAAAAGGTTGCACAAAAGTAAAAAAAAACAGGGATTTAAGAAGAATCCTAAAAAAATTTCAAGAGATTTTTTTTTGACATAAGAGGTCTCTAGAGACCCTCGACCAGATTTACTTTCTAAGGTAAAATAAAAAGACTTTCCAAGAGACTCGAAGATCCCTCAAAGATTTGAAAGTCTCCTAGAAATCCCCTTAAAATTGTATTTTACAAGAACGCATCAACTTATCTCTAAATTTAGTTATTTGAAAGACAAAATAAATGATTTCAAAAAATTTGAATACTCTCTCATTTGCCAGTTTCAAGTTCTATAAATAGAGTATGACCCCACTCTCTAAATTGACAAATAATACTATACGAAATATATTACTTTCTCTTTTAATTTTTAGTAAAATTAATTTAGGCATTCGCGAGTATAAGTAGAAGACATCCCGAACACTTTGACTATTTTTTATTTTATAAATTTTTAAAAAATTAATTTTTTTTAAATTATAAATTTATTATTATATCTGAAGAATAATTTATTAATTATTTTTATATAACACGAGAAAAAATGAATATTTTTATGCAAAATTTTGTGCCTCGTGAACAAAACCAACCAAGTGACATATTATTAATTTCTTTTCTTATATCTTACCTAACTTTAGATTCAATCTTCAAAGAATGATTCACCTAATTCTGAGAAAAAAATAAATAGAAGAAAGACCAAAAACATAAACATTTAACTCAACGAAGTTCTATTCTATCACACGACCACCGACGACACGTGGACCAAGAATCGTGGACATCCACATCGCCGTCGCCACAGTTCCGGCGATCCTCGTACCAATAAATGTAGCTGAGCCCCACCAGGAGCTCCGCTATGGCGGCCTCCACCTTCTCCCTGTCGGAGAAATGCAGCGTCTGCATCAACAACACCGACTTCTTGGCCTCAAACTTCATCGCCTCGATGTTACTCTCCGCCTTCCACTTCAGCGTGTCGTGGGCCATCGGCGCCAGCCACTCCAGTATCCCCCTCATCGCCTCCCGCCACCCCTCCGCAAGACGCTCGCCGTCGCGTTCCGGTGCCGCCGCCCTCTCGGACTTCCTCAACTTCAACCGCACCAGAGTCTTCAGATTCTCCGGCAGCATCTGGTACAAGCTCTCGCGGGCGTTTTCGCTGATCGTCACCGCCGGGTCTAAGTACCTGTTCCACAATATTAGCTATTTTAGTTAGTGATAAATGGTATTTTTTTGTTACTATATATGTTCAAATGGGTATCTTGATACGGTACCTCGCCGCCAGGAGTATCACGTCGGCGTAACGTGCCGCCAGGCCGGAGCCGCCTACCGTGGTGGGTCTGGCTGCCTGAAACACACCGCTCTTCGACGTAGAACCCGAGTCTTCCGGCGAGAAAAGCAGCGAATCTTGGCTGTGGAATCTCACCAAAGCAAGTTTATTAGTCTTTGGAATAGGCCCTGATCTCGAATTCCCGACGTGGCAAGTGTTCTTTGACGGCAAGAAGTGATGAGGTAGCGATGAAATGTAGGGCCGGAAGACGCTGCAGAGTCGGGCGTAGACGACGCAAACAAATCGGGCCATAAGACCGGCACCTTTGTCGAACGTCTTGCTCCACAGCGAGGCTTCTCTGAGACGATGAACCTGCTTTCTCTGGTACGCGATTTTCTGCTGGAAGGCGTCGAAACCCGGGTGCTCCGTTTTCATCGCCGAGGAATTCTTCTTCCACAGCTTCATCTTCTGTTCGGAAACTTCCAGTTCCGATAGAGCCTCCAGCGCCGCATAGAGCCGGGAAGTTGCCGATATCAGCTTCTCCATTTTCGCAATCAATCTATCCTTCTCTTTCGACGCGTACTCCAATTGGTCCAAATCGATGGTGCCCAGCTTGAGATCGGTGTAGACAAGGCCGAATCGGGTGAGGCCGGAGTCGGAGCATTTTTGTCCCAATCGGGTCACGGTGGCGGCGATTTTGTCGAGATTTTCGAGCTTCTCGGCGCAGGCGAGGCTCAAGAGGAAGCCCTCATCTTTGGAATTCAAGTAGCCGACTCCTTCGGATCGAATGACCTCCTTTCGGAGCTTCCCGATCTCTGAATCGGCGAGAGATTCGTAGAGGGAGATCAAGCGGGCCATGGTCTTGGCAGTCTCGAAGGCCAGGATTCCGAGCGGGGTTCCGGCGGCCGAGCGCTTGGTTTCGGCGGAGCGAGAGCGCCGCAGATTGTCGCCCACCCGAGATCCCATCTCCAAGAACCACCGCATTCTGACGGATTACAGCTGCTTTATTGCAGAATGTAACCACTTGTAATGAATTACGATTGCCTTTCGATTTGGGTGCGAGGGCCTTGCAAGGGGAAGATTTGGGTATAAGAAGGGGGAAGGGGGCCGAGATTGCGAGGAACCTCATTGGATTTTCTTGACGCGCTTGGACAGTTGGATTTTCCTGAGAAAGTGATGCCAGCGGACAGCTTCTGTGTAGCTGTGAGATGGGACAATTTGGGAAGAATGACAGTCGACAGAGAGAGAGAGAGAGAGAGAGAGAGAGAGAATCTCAGGTTTCTCGTTATGTCGGTTGGAAACTGTTGATTGTTAATTCATGCGATTGACTTCATAATTGACTAATCTACCATAATTAGTCACAAAAGAAAAACAAAGAATGTTGTGGGCAAGCTGGTGTACACCCTTTATTAGCTTGCTCTAATAGCACTTCAATAATATGTATAATTGTGAACCATTTTTTATGAGTCATTAAACACATTATTATCATTAATTATTTTACTTCACTTATAACACAACACTTGATTTAATCCCGTCCATGTTTAGGGTTGCAAATGCGTCAAGCTACTCCACTCGGTGTCTAGCTTAATAAAAACTTATTTAACTTCATTCATTAAGATAAACGAATTGAAATTGAATCTAATTTTAAAACTCGATTTATAAATGGGTTAGGATTTAGATTAATAATATTCAGCTCATTACAACTAGTGAACATGTTTGATTGAAGGGTTATAAATATTAATAAACTTTCATAAACATGTTTGATTATGAATTTACGAATAGTTTGTGAATGAGTTTTTTTTATAAATATATTATTTAACATAAGGTGATTAAATTTAAATTATTATATATTAATTTTATTATTTAACATAATAATATATATAATAAATTAAATTTAAGACAAGCCCAAACTTTAACTTAGATTGACCAACAAACGCTCGAGTTTGAATCTAAATTTAACTTATCAACTTTTTGATAAGCAAAATTCGAGCCGTGCTTTACTGCTCAAGCACAAGCTCTACTCTAGAAATATCTAGTGAGCCAAATCTGAATTCGACTCAACTCGATTTGATATGATTTTAACTATATTTATACTCAAATTGTAAGCTAAAATACAAAAGGCTATGTATTATATCTGCTCTTCCCCGTGACTTGTCCACTTTAATCAGGTACAGTAGCTTCCTTTGGTGTGTTCTGCCTAATCAAATCTTCATCCCGTGTTTGATTGATTATGATGAAATAATCATCGCTTATAATAATGTATATAAATTATTAATCATAGTTTCATGGTTTCCCACTTAAGCTGATGAGCCCCCTCCCACTAATCTGCCACTATCTTTATCACTGTGGCTAAGACGCTGAAATGACGCCATCAAGTGGACTCGGATCTGTACGACCTTGCAGTTTTTTCACATTCAAACCCGAAATGTTGCTTAGTTATCAGATTTGTCCTGCCCGCGCCCGGCTCGTATGGGACAAACATTATGTTATTCACGTGGGTAACATAATATTTTTGTAATATATTTTTATATTAATATATTATAATACATGCTTTGTACCGTTCGAACCCAATCTCGACCCTCTTCTCAGATCCAATCTGATCTTTTTTCTAGACCTAATCTTAGTCTAGCGCCAACCTGCCACAACATCATTGCAATCTCACTAGATATCCGTGCAACAATCTCAAACTCCATCCTCATTAATAGTGGATCATATTTACATTAACGAGGGTTCCATCGTCACTATGCCGCCTCTTGAGAATCTCCATTGACACTGGATAGCTAGTCTTATTACCTGTAAACGCACGATGCATACATGTAGAAGGTTATCTCCTTCATCTATATCAGTCAGCTCTTTTCAGAGTCAAGGTATGTTCTGATCCCTGACCTACTGATATATTATCTCTCTTACTCAGTAAACCGTCAGAATGCTTGTAAGTGCCAGCCATCTCCTGGACAGACCTATCGTTGGAGCCCACACCTCGCCTTCAATCGTTTTATTTAGTCAGGAAGAAACACACTCATTTTAATGTTTTTAACACATTTTTTATTTATCTTGAAATATTAAGGAATGTTAAAAAAATGTTTACAAGCTATTTTTATAATTTAAAAAATATTTTTGAATTGTTTTGAAATATTAAAAATGTTGTTTCAATAACTGCATTGGAGACAGAACTATGTTGCTTCTGTTTCTAAGTAAAAACCTTTCACCCTATGATGTTCTTCCTTCTTCTTTCGTGAAAAGTTAAAAAATTTCAAAGTATTTGTCGCCATATTTGTCTTCTTTCGTCTCGATCTCATTGTGATTCCACGTTTCACCATTCCTTTCATCTTTGGTTGACAACTGCAACTTTGAACTCTTCAACCAGTTATCAATGGCCAATAACCATTCATCTTTTCAAATATATATATATATATATTTAACTCTTTCTCAGATAAATTATAAATATATTATATATGTATATATATTTTGTGAATATATATAGTTATGATTGTGAATTTAAGTATTTTTCATATTTTCATTTCTTATTTTTTTAAATATTTTTTTATTTTTATTTTACATCATATCCGATTCTTATTTCCCCTTTTTTTTTGTTTGTGACCTAGTTAATGCACTATATTTTATATTATATTAATATAAATATATAATATTAATATAAAAATATTATAATTAAACATTAAATAGCATTTCCGGGATTCCCAATTATTATGGTCTCAATAATTGATTCTAATCGCGGTCAAGGTCAGGGTCGCGGTCAGGGTCATGATCATGGTCAGGTCAACAAGTTAATTCAGCAAAGCGGAACAGTAACTATTATTTCTGTTACGATCAACTATATATGGACATACGTTATAATATGGCTTGATTAAAATAATATTTAATATTATTATTATTTAAATATAAAAATAAATTTATTTAATTAAAAATATAATCATCTAATCATCTAAGTTTGCATGAAAAAAATAGTTAAAAAACGTGAAGAGATCTTTATACAAATACTCAGCTACTTCAGTCAAACATTGACTATATAAAAAATTGTAGAGCAGAATTTATATTAGCATATATTTTTTAGAATAAATAAATATTTATTTATTTATAAAAAAATATAAATTAATTTTAAATAAATAAAAATTATAATTATAATATTTATTTATTTTAAAAAATAAATATCACAATTATTTTATTTTACGCATTACGTACGTGGGACCTTGCACCTGGGCGGCGAGAATGTCCCCTGCGGAGCCTCGCTTCGGGGTCGCGTCCGTGGCACGGTGGCCATGGCCACGACAGTCCCGCGGGGCCCAAGCTTTGCCGTGAGACAGATGATGACTAGCAAAGTGGGGTATGATTAATCAAGGGGCGGGGTGAGTGCATTTTAAGAAATAATTTGGTTTGGATTCAAGCAGTCAAATTGATGTGTTAAACGTCTTGACCATTATCACGACGAGAATTGATTCTCGAAAGCGTTCAAACTTCAAAGCACACTGAGGCACGAAATCATACGTGGCAAAGTTAATTGGACAAGAAAACATTAATCTAATCAATAGAGTCTGAAATCCAGTGGGAACGGAATGACTTGGTGAGGACGCTCATAGTTCGTAGGAATTTGACCAAGTAAAAGGTAGCTTGGGAGAACAAGCAACCAAAGGAGGTGGAATTGCCTCCGAAGTACCGAGAGTGTTTTGATTCAAAATAAAATAGGCCAAAAGTATGTTTATATTATTGATTTTTTGCTTCTTTTTTTTTATAGAATTTTAATTTCTTTTAGTTTTAAATGTGTTTTTGAAGTTAGGTTAAAAGTATATTTATGTCTTTAAACATCTTATGATTTTAAATATGCATTTAAATTGTACAAAATCACTCATTTAAATACTTGGTTAATAAATAATACATACACGTATTGACGTGACAATGTTTTATCGTCTCCTGAACTCTTTCTCTCTCTTTGACTACATCTCCTATTTCTTTGACATCTCTTACATCTCATTCGATTTGGTTACGTAGGTTGATTAAGTTAAATGGGTCATTGATATGCCTAAGTCAATGATTGTTCTCGCCATGTCGGGGGATAAAAGATGGAGCTAGTCTAAGCGTAGCATTTTTTGTAAAAGATGCAATCGAATGAGATGTAGAGGTCAGAAAGAGAAGAGATGTGTTGACGTTCAATTTCGGTCGACTGTTATTCGTTTTGGGCCGTAGCGAGTGAATCTGAAAATGCCAAGAGGAAGAAAACAAAGATAACATATATGAGTCAACGTAAGGAATTTTTTTGTGGTTCGGTCAGAACGATGCCTACTCCACGACTGTACCCTAATTATTCTTCCAGAGTTGCGGTTTTTCTTCATTATTCTCCTTGCCTCCCCGTATGATATCTTTGACTCCTATTTATAATGAGGGGCCTTTACAATTTGGATAAGATATAAAAATATAAAGATGACAATGGCAGACCAACAGTTCTTATTATCTGCATAAAATCGGGAGTGAGATCCTCATTACGAGGAGTATGATCCGTTTTAGATAAAGTAAGTGGGCCCTACTTCTGGCTGTTCAATAACTTTGTCATCTATGCGAGCTAAAGGTTTTAGGCCAACAAGTTGAATGATTCAGCGAACTAGGGTCTTTATTGGGAGCTCGTTAAGTCGATCACTAGGAGCTCGCTAAGAGCTTCGCCGAAAGCTCGCAAGGAACTTGTTTTATGAGCTTCTTTTAATGAGGTTGCTTGGACCTTCTAGGCCCCAGGCGATTGGGCCAACCTATTGGACTGACTCTAGTTCATAAGGAGTGGTGCCAGAAATACATATAACAAGACTCAATCAAAGAGAAAAAGAAAGTTAAGGAGATGCTAGAAAGAGAGAAGAGCTAAGACGATGTTGTAGAAGAGAAAAAAGAAGTCAAATAGATGTCGAAAAGAGAGGAGATGATGGAAAGAAAGAAAGATAGAGCCAAGGAAATATTGAAAAACTGTTATGTCAACGCCTGTGTGTATCATTTATTGGGTCTGTTTGTTACAGATTAAATGTTGCAACTTTTAGCTTCTAGTTTCAAAAAAGTTGGGATGTAGTGTTTGTTTTAGCTTATAGAATTCTAACTTATAGCTTTTACTGGCTTTTAGAAGGGGTAGAAGCTGGCTTTTTCAAAGCTGGAGTACCCCAGCTTTTACAACTTCTGCTTAAATAATTATATTTTTGCGATAATTTTACCCTTATTTTTAACAAAGAATTACTCTTTTGTCTATACAATCATGGGTTTTTCTTCTCCACTGCCATCTCCATTTTCAAATCTCTTCTTCTCTCTCGCCATTTCTCTCTCTCTCTCTATATTCTAATTAATTTTTTTATAACACTTGAAACTTATACATATACACTAATTAATTTTTAAATTATCATTCTATAACTACTAAGGGTATTATGGACAATTATACAAAAATAAGTTATTTTATAACTTATGGTATCAAACACCACAACTAATTAACTACAACTTCTAAGAAGTTGCAGCAAACAGGTTCACAACTTATTCTGAGTTTTAGAAGTTATAATCTAAAAAGCTAGAAACTATAATTTCTTTAATTAAGCTGCAACAAACGGGGCCATTAACTAAGTGTTTAAAAAAGTGATTTTGTACAATTCAATAACACATTTGAAATCACAAAAAAGTTTAAAATTCTATTAAAAAAAATAAAAGTTCAATGACATGAATATGCTTTTGACCTAAGTTTAGAGGCACGTTTGAAACCACAAAAAAATTAGCCTTTCACAAAAAAAAAAGAGCAAAAATTTAGAGCATAAATATACTTTTGATTAAATAAAATACAATGAATACATCTTGTAAAAAAACAAAATATGCTTATTAAAGTTTAAAAAACAAATGGATTGAAAAGTTGGCGGTTGGACGAGCCATTCGATCGGTAAGGTCCATTCGTAAAATTAGTGTTTGGTAAATGAATGTGATAGTATTCTTATTGATATTAAAATGTAAATAATAAGTGTTTGATTAATATTTTATTGTTATATTATATATATATATAAATATTGGAAAAATCATTAATAATTTAAATAACAATTATGAAAAGTGACATGATTATAAAAGGAAAGAATATTTTTAAAAGTAAATAATATTTTAATGATAGTTTGTATTTTGAGAAGTTATTGTGTTTTTTAATAAAAATAAACCCACTACTTTTTGTGGACTTGTTTTTTATAATAAATAATTATAATTTAAAAATAAAGTTGTATTTAATTTTTTAAATTATTGTTAAAAAGCTATTGTTTTTAAAAAACATAAATCCTCAGCAAAATAAAAAATAAAGACAGAAATTATAAAAAACAATCTCTAAAAACTCAGGTTGTACAAAACGAATATGATACAAAATGAAAACGGAGAAATCAAATTTTTCACAAAAAAAAAAAAAAGAAACAAAAACACGAAGGACACACATAAATAAAAAAAAAATAATTGTACAATCAAACATAAATATAAATTTCATTATTCATTCAAACTAATATAAACACAAGTTTCTTTTTGTATATAATGTGTTTATCGGGACAACGGATATAGAATTGTTTCCTTCTCTAACTTAGGCGTGCAACAAAAACACGTTTTTAATATTACGAAATGGTCCCAAAATATTTTCAAAGTTATACAGTTTGAAAATAGTTTTTAGTTATTCCTAAATGATTCGGTATTGAAAATGTTTTAGAAAATGTCAAAACTGTACGGTTTCAATATTTTCATGCATCAAAGCTAAAAACTTTAAGGCTAGTTCTATAAATTGACGAGTTTTTAAAAATGTGTTTATGTGTTTAAACTTGCTTTAATTGTTAAACTCTTAATTTGGATTATAAAGGATTCAGTAATGTTAGACTGATACTCAGTTTTGACACTTTATTTTCAAGAAATTAACAACACTTCTTTTACACGAATAATACAATCATCATATATTACCAATAAAACACTATATTTTTCCGGGCCTCGGCCCAGATGTAGGCCCTATCCCCGACTGACTAAACATCAGTACCTTTCAACATTAGGCCTTGTAATGAAAGCCTGTTTAAGCCTAATCTCAAGTCTAGAACGGCCAAGTATACAAGGTCAACAC
Organism: Diospyros lotus; assembly: GCF_014633365.1. NCBI lineage: Eukaryota > Viridiplantae > Streptophyta > Magnoliopsida > Ericales > Ebenaceae > Diospyros > Diospyros lotus. The sequence continues at coordinate 1,664,791 of NC_068351.1, read as the reverse complement.
TACTCAAAGCATTTAACCGAGCCCCGAGGCCCAAGACCAAGCCCACAAGTGTCCAGCTCAAATTGCTTGTATCCGGCATCCCTCGAATTTTAGGGCTTCATTTCTGCAACATGTATCCATTTGAATTAGTAATCTAAGCATGATTTTTTTTATTTTATAATTTAATAAAATATCATGTTAATATATATACATATATGTATATATACCAAAATATAAGAAAAAATGTTTTAACTCTTTTAACTTTCTCTTAGATTACTTTGATACTTTGAATTTCGAATTATTTTCTTGAAACTCATTATCTTTATCAATAAATGATTTGTTTATCGCAAAATGACCTAGACTAATAGGAAAATCCTAATTCATGGAGTTTTTTGGTTCAATCAAATTAAAAGCCTTAAGGACGCCATATTCTAGGAGCCTAATTACTATGTGATTGAACAAATCATACTCTATTTGTTACGGGTCAATGGCTCCTTTATCTTCTTCAAACTCTGATTTGTATTTTTGATAGAGAAATTTTTAATCAAGGATAAAACAAGATCTATTTTGTATCGTATCTAAGAGATTCTTTGGTTCGGGCTAATGAAGTAATATCTCTCGATTATTATCAAACTAATTGCAATCTTTTTCTATTCTCCCTTGAGAGCGTTTTCTACTTTTAATATGCCATGAACTAGATTAGAATTATTCTCAACAAGTACTTATATAAGAAGTGATGCCATTTTATTCATCATGTCCACTTTGAACAATCTAGTTATTAAGTCACGACACACTTCTAATTAAGACACAACCTCAATGATCGGATAATATCATCCCCTGGGTTATTAAGGATACCTATTATAAGCCATAAATCCAATAGGATTAAGTCTCTTATCCTTGTTCGACATCAACTATCAAATTGGGTTTCATGTCGATCTATGTTTTTTGTTTTCTTTGGCTAAATAACAACTTATTTCTATCAAGCTGGGATTTAAAGAATTTGTGAACAGATATTGAGCAAATATTAGGAAAGCAACAAATTAAGGGTTTTATATAAAAATTCATAAGACTTGCTATTAGTTACCTGAGCTCGATGATGTCTGGCGACTCTTGAATCCTAACCGAAGCTCAAGGTCCAGATCCTCTTTGCTCGAACCAGGTCTCATCTCTGGTTTAGCAGCCTCTACCTTACCCCTTGATGATGATGGCGTCTCTGAAAACAAGTTCAGCTTTCTCACAGCGTCGTCTTCTCCAGATGAATCGCAAGGCCTTTCAGTACTGAACTGTTGATCGGAGAGATCATTACTATTATTATTATCATTATTGTTAATCTTCTCTGCAGAAACTGGGGTTTGATATTCCTGCAGAGAGGCTGCTGCTGCTGCTTCTTCTTCTTCTTCTTCTTCTTTAAGCTTGGCCCTGTCTTTCCTATGGACGTTCATGTGGCCTCCCAGTGCCTGTGCAGTTAAGAAGCCCCTTTTGCAGAAGCTGCATGGATACGATGACCTAATCTGGCCTGAAACTTGGTGATCATAATCTGAGCTCCATTGCACAGTAGTCTCTTCAGGCTTCTCTGAGCTCCAGGGATTGAACTCCATTTACAAGGTCAGAATCAATTAGGGGAAAGGAAAGGTCCAATTGTCGGTGGAGAGGTGTGTTTTTACTTTTCATATATATTCAGAGCAACCACCACCAGTAAGAGAGTCTCCCCGGCTTCGGTAACTTGCATGCATAATCAACAAACTTAATTAATATTATGCATTTGATTAAGATATATACACCGGCATAACTTATACAATGCTCCTGATAATGTCGAGATCGATGTTGATGGATATATAAGCCCTTGAGTTCATTAGGATGAACTAATTGCTGATATATATGATAAAAATATATATGGTTTACACATCTCATTATAATATTTTATGTCGGCTCAAATTCATATTTTTATTCATATATTTTTAATTAAACTTTTATTATTTTAATTATACCTTATACTTGCATTTTCTAATCAATTTAATTCTTATATTTTAATTTTTTGTGTGTGATAATTTAAATTTTTCATTATTTTGATTATACCCTTATATTTGTATTTTTGAGTTAATTTAACTTTTATGTTTTGATGCGTAAAAAAAAGGAGTTAAATTGATTATCTCACTTTTAACTTTTTTTTTGGCACATTAAAGTATAAGTATTAAATTGACTAAAAAATGTAAATATAAGGGTATAATCAAAATAATAAAAAATTTAAGTTACTATAGAAAAAAAGATCAAAGTATATAGATTAAATTAACTAAAAAATACAAGTATATGAATGTAATCGAACAACGAAAAGTTTAAATTGTTATAAAAAAATATATATAAAAAAATAAATTGACTTGAAAATTCAAATTTAGGGGTATAATTAAAATAATAAAAAATTTAAATAACTACATAAAAAAAACATAAAAATAAAAATATACGTTTAACTTTTATGTCATATTAATATAAATATATATATCATATTAAGAGATAAGCGTAACAGTTTTCTAAATAATATTTTGGTATATTAAAACAAGGGTCGTCACTATCAGGCATGCCCGGGAAGTTAATTAATGTGACGTGTTGAATTAATGTTTGGGGATGTTTAATTTAAATTTTCATACGCATGCAGAATGTATGTATGTATGTAATTAATGTCAACAGATTTTTTTAACCATATGTTATCCACCAGCTGCTTTGTGAGACAAAGTCATTAAAAGAAAGCTATAAATAAGATTAAGATTTAATTAAGGGTACCCTAAAGGATGGCCATGGGATCATTATTAAATGGGCAAAAAAAACTATGGAGCTCTCTTTTTTTTTTTTTTTTTTTCGTCTTTATCAAATAATAAAAGATTGGTAGAGTTGTTTATTTAGTTTGAATTGAATTAAAAAAATCTTGAATAAGATCGAGATTCTTAAAAATTTAGATCGAATACCATCGGTTTGAGTCTATACTGGATCAAACTTGACCCGATCAAATTATTTTTTTTTCTATTTTAAAATATAAAATTTTAAAAATATACATATACATGTCACCCACACAAGAATTTTAATTTAAATATATGTATATAACTATTAACAAATAAATAAGATCAACCTGTTTTAGGTCTTGGACTGAGCCAAACATTGGTTGCAACCAACAATGGAATCGAGAACAATAAAAGGGTGATTATGTTAGAATTTGACAATTTATTTCTGCATCAAATTTCATTGCATGACACTAATTAATATGATGAGACAAATACCTCCTCCAATAAATTATTATTAATTAAGTATAATAAACCTGAATGGGACATTTTATCAGGGCCTAGCTAGCATTTGATAATGACACTTAATATGAGGCCATTGATTAATAATCGCATGCTTTAGCTCATTTAAGTACATCCGGCCTTCACCGTCCAAGTCATGATTGGCTCTGATGATCTAATCACATTGGATATATGTATGTATAGTAGTTAAAGCTTAATAATATTCTTATTTATATATAAAAAAAAGCTTAATATATCCTTTTAAAAAATTAATATTAATGTCGTTAGGTGTAGACACCTGTCACACCAAGTGTTAGGCTCTTTGTAAAAGTGGGGTTTTAATTTTTAGAAATAAACTTTAACAATCAAGTTAATATTTGGTATTAAGAGGAGCATTAGAGTAAAAACTAAATTTAAGAGTACATTCGTGTGATCTTTTAGGGACTTACCACTTATATAGCCTAACCTTTCAATGAACGAAAATTGATGTCATATATATATAACTAAAAAAATCATTTTATTTTTTAAGCCAATTTTTCATTTCCTTCAAGTATTTGCCCAATGTTTTCATTATTTTTAAGTTCAAAATTTTTGAAAAGCAAAAACAAACAATTAAACAATACTATTTTTTATTTCTTTAAATCATAAAATTGAAAACAAAAAGTCGACGAAATGAACTCTAAGAAAGTTTTTATCAAAGAAAGATCAGAAACAAAACAACATATGGTTGCATTTTTTCACATTTTTTTCTCTTAAACCATCAATTAATGCCACTTTCCTTTATTTGGGTAAGTTTGGTGTATGTTTATTGGTAATTGATATATAATAATAAAATTTTGTTCAATTATTTAATATCAATTGAGGCATTGTTGTTATTTGAAAAGGCATAATAAGCGACGAAATGCTTTAAATAGTTGAAAATAAGCATAGATTTAGAGATTCTTGAATAGGTCAATCTACTCCTCCAAGGTGGAGTGGATTCTAGAAGAAGGGTAGAGCTTTTCTTTGCAATAATAAGAAGATGTTCGTTGTTTTGACAAATTTAAACTAGACTGAAAGGAAAAGGAATTCAATACTTATAAGAATTCATCACTAGTTAGGGCTTTCGAATCAAATATTTTTATACAATGTAAATTTAGTTTTTTGGCCATCATTCTTAGTAAAAAATAAAACTTCTAAGTGTCTCAAATTGTAAATTTTGAGGGGGTTTCTTGGATTTTAGCCTAATTTATATTGTATTAGTTTTCATTAATATAATTTGAAAAAAAATAAAAAAGAAACTGAATTGCAATAAAAATAGAAACTTAGTGATTATAATGACAAAAATCAAAATATAAATCAATTTAATACGAATTTTAATATAATTTATTCAATAATTTTGCATCGAGAAGTCAAAATATTTACTGAAAATGGGCTTATGTTAAGGTTCATCAGCCCATGATGCCATTCCGTGGACCGAGGAGACTGCTACTGTAAAAGCCCATTTACGGCCCATTCGCCTAAGACGTTGGTCTTTATCATATATATTATATAATGCAATATCATGTTATTGATAATATTAGGGCAAATTGCAAAAAACAAAAACAAAAAAAATCATTTTTACCTTGTTTTAATTACTTAGACTAAAATTTTAAATTTATTAATAATATTTAATATTAATTTTATTTTAATTCGGACCTCAATTTCTCTTTTTATAATAAAAATTATTAACTATTAACTCGATGAGATAATCTATGTCACTACCATATTAATAATTTTTGCCTCATCAATCTATATTAGGAGAAAAATATCGATTTAAGTAAAATATCAGAGTATATCAGTGCTACAAATATATAACATATCAACTCACTACAAATAAATTTGAACTACAATAGAAATCTAATTAGTAAATGAGTTAAGTTCGAGTTTATAAAGAGTGTTCCACTCATTTGATCTTTGCAAATAAATTCATTTAAGTCTTTTATTATAGACTCATTTATTAGTTGTTTCAATGATTTTTTAACATATTATTTGTTTATTTAAAATTTAAATATACATTAATGATTAATAATTTTATGTATTCTATTCAATGAAATTACATAATTATTAAAATAGTTTAATCACGTGAATTTAACTCAAGACCCATTCAATTAAGAATAGGTTTTGAATCTTAAAAATATCAGTTATATGATAAAAAAATCATATAAGCAATACCAATTATTAATTTAAACTTTAAACTAACAAAGTCGAATCATTATCGAATAAACTTCTAAATATACGAGTCAAAGTTTGTACTTTTTTTCTATTGGTCTCTTATAAAGTTTCATGGAGATTTTTTTTTAAATATCTATACTATTATATAAATAAAGAAGACGTTTTAATGTTAACAAATCATATTATTATTGTTTAAATACAATAATAAATTTTTAATACAGAAGAATGTCAATTTTGATATAGGACTTGCATGTGGAGTGGGTGACATGTAATAAGGAAGAAACCGATTAAGGTTTCACCCGCGGGTTCTCAAATGTTCAAGTCAGTCTCTCGAGTGAAGTATAACAAAATCGATAGAGTTGTAGTGTGAGAAGCACCTTTACTAGAGGAGGCGTCTTTTATTTATAAAGGGAATGAGATTGATACGTAGAGAGAAATGTATAATCTTCGATGGACATTTAATTAGGCTCATTTTTGGATTTGAAATAGGTAAGTCTGACTTAATTTTCTCAGCCTCTTGGCCATACTAATCTTAGGTGACCACATTGGCCTCTTAGTAACTCAGACTAGGTCTCGATTTCGGTTAACTCATGACTCCCAAGAAGGTCTCTCGAAGGGCTCATGAGAGATTTTCAAGTGAGGTTACTCTCCCAAATCTCTCAAGTAAGGTCCTTCGACCAAGTCTCTCCCAAGAAGCTCACAAGTGAGGTCTCGCCCTCAATGAACTCTTGGCTTCACACATCCATCACTAACTATGATCATTCCTAAGATGCCATCATTGATTGCAATCAAAACCCAACCTATTTATGTTACGAGCCTGGAAGCCTCCCGTTGCAACTAGGGTTTGATCGCAGTTGGGAAGGGTACAAATAGGGAACCTTCTATTTGTCTCTCTACCTACTCATATCTCTCCTTTTGCATACTCACACTCCCAAATCATTTTATTTAATACCATTCCTGTAACGCCCCGTCTTCCCAAAACGCGCATTACCTCGAGATTTTGGGAATATATATATATTTTTTAACATTATACACACAACATAAGTCACTCGATATACATACCCTAATCATAATCATTTACCGACAATCCCAATTATACCTTCTCAGCATATCAAAATTTAAAAAATTAATAGACTAAGACAGGTATTATCAATCACATTAGCGGAAGTAAGATCGAAACCTTAATGATATATAATCGACAATTCTTTTTACAATTAAATAACCAAATCGATGTTTCACATGAAAATATCAAAATATTATATAACCTCTGAATATCGTAATCATAGACAAAGTCTTACGAGAACTAAATATAATAGCTACATCTCGATGACATCTTTTCTCTTAGCGTCATTGCTTTCACCTGGAATGTTTGAATATTCTAGGAACATAGTCCAAATTAGATGCTGAATCATCTAAGTGAGAGTTCAAAAACATTTTCCATGAATATATGCAAAATCATGTATAAAATCTACAATTCCTGACATGCCCAGCCTAAGAGAATCCCACATAGCACTTAGCTCTTGTAACGCCTCGTTTTCCCACAACGTGCATTACCTCGAGATTTCGGGAATATATTTTTTTTTCATTATATACAACATAAGTCTCTCGATATACATACTCTTATCATAGTCATTTCCTGACAATCCCGATCATACCTTCTTAGCATATCAAAATTTAAGAATTAATAGACTAAGAAAAGTAATATCAATCACATCAGTGGAACAAGATCGAAACCTCAATGATATATAACCAATAATTCCTTTACAATAACCAAATCGATGTTTTACATGAAAATATCAAAATATTACATAACCTCTGAACATCGTAATCATATGCAAAACCTAACTAAACATAGCAGCTACATCTCGATAACATTCTTTCTCTTGGCGCCATTACTTTCACTTGGAATGTTTGAATATTTCAGGGACATAGTCCAAATTAGATGCTAAATCATCTAAGTGAGAGTTCAAAAACATTTTCATGCAGAAATGCAAAATCATATATAAAATCGATAAATCCCGACATGCACCAGCCTAAGAGAATCCCACATAGCACTTAACCCTAACCGGGGAAAATACAATCTCTCTAAAGGCGACACGACCACTTCGGCCTATTGGCAAAGAAATCATGCTTAAGAGGGACAACCTCGACATATGAACCCGGGAATCACCTCATTGTCATTGTTAGGCTTTACGCTCTAACTCAAAAACATTCCAAAACCCAATGCAACCCTAGCCCCAAGAGTATCACCTCAGCACTATCCCCAGAATCAACGACACCTCGGCCTTAATGCTATTGCTCAAAGGAACCTGGGGTGGTGTCCACTCTCAGCCCCGCCACTTGAGCCGACAACCGGGGTGGTATCCACTCTCAGCCCCGCCACTTGAGTGTTGGAAATGTATGCCCTAAAGACACGTTTTGTTTAATTTATGGTAATGATGTTTCTTTTAGTCAGTTTATGGCACATATATCATTTGCATTTAATTGTTGGAAAAGTGTCCATGCTATTAAGTAAGTAATTCATGTGATGGGTCGTTCTTCACAGTTAGGCATGAATCATGGGTACTTAATAAGCAAGAAAATATTACTCTTGATCTTTTGATAGAACTGGGCATTCTATCATGATAAGATCATTGTGCAATAGATCCTAATGGAGGATGGCTTGCCTTAGCCAGTAAACAGTCCGTTTACTCTAATTGTACAAGCGCATTTAGAATACGTAGAGTGGACCTGTGATAGAAGTTAATGACAAAGTACTAATTATCATGGAGCTAGTCTATCACTGCTACTACGTGGACGAGTACTCTAATACTTGAGTATTAGTTGGTGGTCTAGTGAACCTAGAGCTATATTCTTAGATTCATTGTAGGTGAGGTCTATTAAAGATCAATAACCTTTTGAGTTGGGAGTATGATTTCTAATTAGCTAAGACAGACTAATCCAAGATAGTTTCTGTGATTCACCCCCTTGTGATTGTCCAAGAATAATCAAATAATCCAGGGCCCTGGGAACGTGACTTAAGAGTGTGTGCTTCTGGGTAGCTCCCACTGATAAGCAAGTACATTCGAGTAGTCACGGATTATTGGACTAGTGATCTAAGGATGGTAGAAATCATTTAGAGAGGTGTTAGTACATTATTCATTTCTAAATGATGGGTGTTACGCAGAGGGGTATTTTCGTCATTACACTAGTAGGTCAAAGATATTGCATATGCAAAATTATTCATGGGGTCAGTGTTACCATATGGTGATAGTTGGAACACTTAAAATGACAAAATATAGCTACTAGGTAGCAGGAATATTTTGGTCATTTTAGTAGCCGTGAATAATTTGTCTTTTGGTCCCCGGGGTAGCTCGATATAACTCATGTATTATTTAATACATTTGGCTTGTTGGGTGAATTACATTGAGAGAGAATTATTTTATTCAGAATGGTCCATAATTAATTGGGCTAAAATAAAATAATAGTTCATTAGTTTTTTAATTAATTAATTGGGCTAACCCAATTAGAAAATTAATTAAATGAATTTGGCCCACTAGGGTTTGGCCCACTAGGGTTTTAACCCTAGGGTTCTCCCTATATATATTCTCTCCTTGGTTGTTTTTCATCTAAGAGTTTTTTTTTTTTACTCTTCTTCACCAAAAGAGAGGCCACGAGTTTGAGTCATACCTTTGGAAGATCAAGAGAACGTTCAAGTTCTGATGCGAAGGAGCCGAAGGATTGCAGGACAGCTGTCATCTCCACCACGCGAAAAAGCTCTCGCCCATCCTCCTCCTATCGCTTCATTCCGTCTGGTAATTCGAAGGAAAAGTAAGTTTCCTAGATTCTAATCAATACGAGGAAATTTTTTATTTAAAAACGCTTCCGTTGCATGCTATGTATCCTCGTGATGATCCTTCAAGTGGTATCAGAGCCACGGTTTTGTTGGTTTGAATCTAGGAGCATGCCTAGGATTAAAATCGAAAAAAAAAAGGTGGTTCCTTTTACTGTTTAAATGCTGTTTTTTTTATTTGCGTTTTTGGATCCCTCCAAGAATGGTTTTAGATGCCTTGTAAACCTCATGAGTGGAGGTATAGGACGTTGTAATCTGTTGTGTTTATTCAAATAGATTCGATGTAAACCTCGCGGTTGGGGTATAGGCGGATGTACAACCAGTTTTTGATGGTTGATTTCATCGGTTTCATTTTTCTGTAATAATGATCGTTCAAAGAAAACAAGATGCAGACGGAAACAGGCAATTTCGGAACAGAAAGTTTGCAGTTTCGGCCGGATCGGGCAGCGCTGTTTTGGAACAGAAAGTTTGCAGTTTCAGAAAACCAGTGTTCAGCCATCGCTTGCACAGGCTGAACGTGATGGAAGAATCGACTAGATCTAGCTTCGGGTAAAGGCTAGAATCGACCATCACGAGAAATCAGCCATTGCAGTTTTTTTTTTTTTTTGGATGGTCCATGGAACAGTCGGTGGCTGAAGCGATCGACCTAGGCTTCGCCCCCCCCAACCCCATAGTTAGCAGCTAGGTGTTTTATTTGAAAACCATTCTTGGAGGTTAAATTATTTGCAATTAGATTATCTTTGTGATATGTTGCATGAAAATAATTAGTAAAAGGATGGAACCACCTTAGGATTAAACAAGACCACATTTAATATTTATTTGATGTGATGTTTAATCAATTATATGGTCACTTAGGAATAATGAATAGAAAAGCATGTAACTCGTTTATTGTGCTTTTTCAACTGTGATCATATGTGGAGTTAATTCATGAAAATTTTTTATTAAACCAAATGATGAAATTAGTTTACAGGTTTACCTTCTCAAAGGATTTATCCCTTGGTATAGAAAGTAAACGTAGACTTAGATATTTCATCATAAGGTTTAAATTTGGGTTAATTAATCAAAAGAAAAATTAACTTATGGTTTACTCTCTCAAAGTTTTTTTTATCCTTGGATTAGAGAGTGTTTCAAGTTTAGATATTTTTTCTAAGTATTAATGGAATCCAAAAGAAAAAAAAAAAAAAAAAAAAACGTTTTTAATCAAAACCCTTATTTTAAAAGATTAAGTGGGAGAGGGGTTCCAACGACCCCATGGCTTCCTCCGCACCTTTAATTAGAGATCGTGAATACCCTCGTGTCATTCTGAGCATGACCCCCTATAGGATGGGTATTCCATAAGCATCTAGATCTAATGGTAAAGGTATAACTAAAACCTAGGATATGTGTTGTTATCGGCCGGCCTATCGTTGGAGGTAATAATGCAAGATTATCCGTAGGGAATGTGAGATAGTGGCCGCCCTATCGATGGAATTATTCTCTAGATCATTTTCTATTCAGGAAGTTTAGTCTGTGGTGGTTATACACTTAACTTAGAGAATTATCAACCTCCCTATCGGAGCTCTGTTAGTTCTTCTAAGAGCCAAATGACATATTATTGATAATAGTTTAAGGGAAATCTATTTTCAAGACATAATATGAGCTTATGTGCAAAATATTTGTTTTATATGTGCCTTGTCTAAACGTCTTATTTTTCCATAAATTGTACAGGAATGTCTGGTGGAGGTTCTTTCAGTCCCCTTGCTATGATCCTCAAGGATTCTAAGCTGGATGGGGGTAATTATGTTGACTGGAAGAGGAAGTTGAACATAGTACTCACAGCTGAAGGGTACAAGTATGTTCTGACTGACCCCTGTCCTGTAATTGGGAGAAACTCCACTGACGAGGAGCGCCAGGCAGAGGCGAAATGGAAGAATGCTGACGAGATGGCACGATGCTACATGTTGGCTTCCATGTCCGATGTGCTTCAATCGAAGCATGAGCATACGCCCACTGCTTATGATATTGATGTGTCGTTGCGCACCATGTTCGCTGATAAGAGCCGGCCCGCGAGGCAGGAAGCTCTTAAGGCGATTATGACTACCAGGATGGCTGAGAGGGCATCAGTTCGAGAGCACATGCTCAAAATGATTGCTTACTTCGAGGAAGCTGAGGTTTTGGGAGCGACGATAGATGCTGAGAATCAGGTAGACATGGTCTTAGAGACTTTGCCAGATTCATACTCGCAGTTCAAATTGAACTATAACATGAATAAGTTAGAGATGAATCTAGTGGAGCTTATGAAAGAGCTCCAGGCGGCAGAGAAGATCATGAAGCCTACCTCGAAGGCTCTAGCTATTCATTTTGCATCTTCTCCTAGAGTTGGCCCTAAAGCCAAGAACTTCAAGAAGAAGAAGGGTCAGAACAAAGCAGGGGGCAAGCCCAGAAAGCCCGGAGCTAGTCAGGCCGATGCCAAGCCCAAAGGCAAGTGCTTCAAATGTGGGCAAAAAGGACACTGGAAAAAGGATTGTCCTGCCCTCAAGGTGAAAGCAACTGATATTGCTCTTTACTTAGAATCCATCAGTTTGGTAGGATCTTCATCCTCTTGGATAGTTGATTCAGGAGCCACTGATCATGTCTGTAACTCTTTGCAGGGGTTCAGAAAGACAAGGACTCTACTTGAAGGAGAGCATGGAATGCTGGTAGCTAGTGGAGCTCGAGTATGGGCTGAAGCAGTGGGAGTTTTGCATTTGTTTTTTTATTCTAATAGGATTTTAATTCTGAAAGATGTTTTATATGTTCATGCTTTGAGACAGAATTTAATTTCAGTTTCTAAATTGATTTCTTATGGTTATTCTGTTTCGTTCCATTCTGGTGTCACCATCAGTAGAAATGGACAGGTTATTTGTTCAGGCAACGTATTTGGGAATCTTTATTATATTAATCCTATTAAAAGTCAAATAAACAACTCTGAGACTGAACCAGTTAATAAGAAGAGAACATTATCATCTAATGACTCTTATCTATGGCACTTAAGATTAGGGCACATTAATCCTAATCGGATTCAGAGGCTAATCCATGATGGGCCCTTGGGCTCATTGAGATTGGAAGAATGGCCTCAGTGTGAATCATGCCTAATGGGCAAAATGACCAAAAGGCCATTTACTCAAAAGGCAGGTAGAGCCAAAAACATATTAGAGTTAGTTCATAGTGATGTTTGTGGTCCAATGACTACATCTGCTAGAGGAGGTTATGAGTATTTCATCACATTTACGGATGACCACACTCGTTTTGGTTATATTTATCTGATGAGGAGCAAGTCTGATTCTTTTGATAAATTCAAAGAGTTTAAGGCTGAAGTGGAGCGTCAAACAGGTAAATTGATCAAAATTTTGAGGTCAGACCGTGGTGGAGAGTACCTTCTTGGAGAGTTTAAGGACTACTTAGTACATCACGGTATAGTTTCTCAATTGACTGCGCCTGGGACCCCCCAACAGAATGGAGTCAGTGAGAGAAGGAACATGACTCTAATGGAGATGGTAAGAAGCATGATGAGCCATGCATCTCTTCCTATTTCTTTTTGGGGATATGCCTTAGAAACGGCGGCATACATTCTGAACTTGGTACCCTCCAAGTCTGTACCTAGGACACCCTATGAGATGTGGACGGGACGAAAGCCTAGTCTAAATCATCTCAAGATATGGGGTTGTCCAGCTTATGTATTGACTAAGGGGAGTAAGTTGGAACCAAGGTCAGAATTATGCTACTTCATAGGATATCCAAAAGGCACTCGTGGTGGATATTTCTATTATCCTAAGGAGCAGAAAGTACTAATCAGTACTCATGCTAGATACTTGGAGGATGATTAGAGTATGTCCACTAAGGGTTCAAGCAGAGTAGAACTAGATGAGAAGTTATCTTCTGAACAAACTTCAGGTACATCTAGTGTCCCAATTGAGGAACTAAAAGAGACACAACCGAGTGTTTCTATATGCACGGAGCCTCGTCGTAGTGGGAGGGAAACTAAAGTTCCTGATAGATGGACAGGAGAAGCTTTGGAGCTAGTCTCTGACAATCAGGAACAAGATCCTACTAGATACAAGGAGGCTATCCTTGATGTCGATGTAGACAAGTGACGCCTTGCAATGGATGCCGAGATTGAGTCTATGCATCTCAATCAGGTTTGGGATCTTGTAGCTACACCTGAAGGGGTAAAACCCATAGGGTGTAAGTGGGTATACAAGAGGAAAAGGGGAGCGGATGGAAATGTGCAAACCTTTAAAGCAGGGTTGGTTGCAAAAGGATTTACTCAGAAAGAAGGGATCGATTATGAGGAAACCTTTTCACCAGTAGCCATGCTTAAATCCATTCGCATACTCCTTGCCCTAGCATGTCATTATGACTATGAGATATGGCAAATGGATGTTAAGACGACATTTCTTAATGGCCATCTTAGTGAAGACATCTATATGTCCCAACCAGAAGGCTATGTTGTGAAAGGCCAAGATCACATGGTCTGCAAGCTTAAGAAGTCCATTTATGGACTTAAGCAGGCATCAAGGGCATGGAACAAACGTTTTGATGAGTCTATAAAATTTTATGGATTTATTCCAAACGCAGATGAACCATGCGTGTATAAAAAAACAAATGGTGAAAAGGTGTCTTTTCTGGTGTTATATGTTGATGACATTCTTATCATAGGAAATGATGTAGGGATGTTGTCATCAATAAAGATTTGGCTATCAAGTTAATTTAGCATGAAAGATATGGGAGAAGCTAGTTACATTCTCAGTATAAAGCTTCTTAGAGAGAGGAAGCAGAGAATGTTAGGTTTATCCCAATCTTCTTATATTTACAAGATATTGGTCAGGTTCAGTATGGATCAGTGTAAAGGGGCATTAATTCCTTTTAGACACGGATTGGGCTTATCTTCCAGGGACTGTCCCAAGATAGAGGAAGAAAAAGCGCGCATGAGTAGGATTCCTTATGCTTCAGCTGTAGGAAGTCTCATGTATGCCATGCTATGTACCAGGTCAGATGTCTGCTTTGCTGTAGGCATGATAAGTAGATTTCAGTCAAATCCAGAGGAAGCACATTGGCAAGCTGTAAAGCATATACTCAAGTACCTTAAGGCTACTAAGGATTATATGATAGTCTACAGAGCTGATGACTTAGTTCCAGTAGGCTACACAGACTTAGATTTCCAGGCTGATAAGGATGAAAGAAAATCCACTAGTGGATATGTTTTCACCTTGTCTGGAGGAGCTATTTCATGGCGGAGTATCAAGCAATCTTGTATTGCTGATTCCACCATGGAAGCTGAGTATGTAGCAGCATCAGAGGCGTCTAAGGAAGCAGTATGGCTCCGAAAGTTCCTTATAGAACTAGGAGTTGTACCGCATGTGGAAAAGCCTATTATACTTTATTGTGACAACACCGGAGCAGTGTCACAATGCAAAGAACCAAGGAACCACAGAAAGGGCAAGCATATTGAGAGGAAGTACCACCTCATTCGGGAGTTCATCCAGAAGAATGAGATAGTGGTGGACCAGATATCTACATCAAACAATCTAGCGGATCCTTTCACCAAGCCTTTGGCAGAGAAGGTCTTTCGAAGACACTTAGATGTCATAGGGGTGGGAACTTATGGATTTTCATAGTCTTTGAGTGCAAGTGGGAGATTGTTGGAAATGTATGCCCTAAAGACACGTTTTGTTTAATTTATGGTAATGATGTTTCTTTTAGTCAGTTTATGGCACATATATCATTTGCATTTAATTGTTGGAAAAGTGTCCATGCTATTAAGTAAGTGATTCATGTGATGGGTCGTTCTTCACAGTTAGGCATGAATCATGGGTACTTAATAAGCAAGAAAATATTACTCTTGATCTTTTGATAGAACTGGACATTCTATCATGATAAGATCATTGTGCAATAGATCCTAATGGAGGATGGCTTGCCTTAGCCAGTAAACAGTCCGTTTACTCTAATTGTACAAGCGCATTTGGAATGCGTAGAGTGGACCTGTGATAGAAGCTAATGACAAAGTACTAATTATCATAGAGCTAGTCTATCACTGCTACTACGTGGACGAGTACTCTAATACTTGAGTATTAGTTGGTGGTCTAGTGAACCTAGAGCTATATTCTTAGATTCACTGTAGGTGAGTTTTATTAAAGATCAATAACCTTTTGAGTTGGGAGTATGGTTTCTAATTAGCTAAGACAGACTAATACAAGATAGTTTCTGTGATTCACCCCCTTGTAATTGTCCAAGAATAATCAAATAATCCAGGGCCTTGGGAACGTGACTTAAGAGTGTGTGCTTCTAGGTAGCTCCCACTGATAAGCAAGTACATTCGAGTAGTCACGGATTATTGGACTAGTGATCTAAGGATGGTAGAAATCATTTAGAGAAGTGTTAGTACATTATTCCTTTCTAAATGATGGGTGTTACGCAGAGGGGTATTTTCGTCATTACACTAGTAGGTCAAAGATATTGCATATGCAAAATTATTCATGGGGTCAGTGTTACCATATGGTGATAGTTGGAACACTTAGAATGACAAAATATAGCTACTAGGTAGCAGGAATATTTTGGTCATTTTAGTAGCCGTGAATAATTTGTCTTTTGGTCCCCGGGGTAGCTCGATATAACTCATGTATTATTTAATACATTTGGCTTGTTGGGTGAATTACATTGAGAAAGAATTATTTTATTCAGAATGGTCCATAATTAATTGGGCTAGAATAAAATAATAGTTTATTAGTTTTTTAATTAATTAATTGGGCTAACCCAATTAGAAAATTAATTAAATGAACTTGGCCCACTAGGGTTTTAACCCTAGGGTTCTCCCTATATATATTCTCTCCTTGGTTGTTTTTCATCTAAGGGTTTTTTTTTTTTTACTCTTCTTCACCAAAAGAGAGGCCACGAGTTTGAGTCATACCTTTGGAAGATCAAGAGAACGTTCAAGTTCTGATGCGAAGGAGCCGAAGGATTGCAGGACAGCCGTCATCTCCACCACGCGAAGAAGCTCCCGCCTATCCTCCTCCTATCGCTTCATTCCGTCCGGTAATCCGAAGGAAAAGTAAGTTTCCTAGATTCTAATCAATACGAGGAAAGTTTTTATTTAAAAACGCTTCCGTTGCATGCTATGTATCCTCGTGATGATCCTTCATTGAGTACCGTAGGGTGAAGTCAGTCTCAGCCCCGTCCCAAATGGGTCACATAGCATTAACCCTTGGCTAGCATTAACCCTTGGCACGCATTCCGAGTGCTGACACTCGAGAGCTACGTCACAGGTTAACCACCCACGTCCCACGTGGACAACACAACATGCCAATACCGAAAAATCATAACATGCATAAAATCAACATTTCGATGTATGCAATTTATCGTACGAAATTCAATGCATGTGTAAATAATCGTTTGGACAGACCATCACAATAAACCAATCCATAGGGATGAACACTCACAGTAAGCCATTCACATGCTACTATAAGTCTTTTCGGGTAGAACCACTCACCTTGGGCTAAATTCAAGATTCTTCGAAATGCGTGCCTGATCGACCTCGATTATCGTGGAAGGCGCTCTTTAGTTCAAACTCGAGCTTTAATGATACCCTAGACATTGTATGCATTCAAAGGAAAATAAATATCTATTTTCTCAATTTTCTCATAATTTTTTTTATCTTATTTTCTCCTATTTTTTCTCTCGATAATTCCAAATAAATAACTATTCAAGCATTTTTCAAAATTTTTCTCCATAAGAATTCATAAAAAAATATTTATAAGCCTCTGGAATGTTCTAGAAATTTTTCAGATTTTCTCCTATTTTTTCAAATTTCCATAATTGCTTTTTTCTTGAGAAATTTTATTTCTTCTTGATTTCCTTCGAATATCCTCAAATAAAAATTACCAAAACTCATTAAATAAATCTATTATCCTTCTGGAATTTTCTCAGAATTTTATAAAAATCCCTCCTATTTATTTTCCATTTAACTTTTCTTTCAAAAATCAAAAATAATTATCTCCTCAAGAAATTTACAAGATAAAAATTTATTAAAATAAACTATTCATCTTTCTTGAATTTCTGGATATTTTTCCAGAATTTTAATCCCTCTAATTCTATTTTCCCTCTAATTTTTTTTTATTTTTAATATTTAAAAAAATACAAAAAATACATCCGGTCATCTTCTCCGGCGACGGGCGACCTGCTCCGATGGCTGATCCGACGACACCACGTTGAAGCCTCCTCAAGTCGATCACAATGGCACCTTCACATGGTCGGAAAACTCACCGGAAATAGTCCGATTTGACGATTTATAGTCCGGCTTCGGCGAAGCTTTGCGTTTTTCGACGAGCCAAATTGACATTCGATTCGAACTCCGATTGACACGAAACTTTCCAGATCAGTTACCCATAACCTTGCGACCAAAAGCCCCTTATTAGCTCCCTCGATCGATCTCTCTACGACCCGGTTTCATCTTTACTTGATATATATATATATATATACATACGGTCGAATGCAAAAACACCCCTATACCTCTCCAAAAATTCTCAAAATCTCTAGAAATGATCCTCTTCCCTCAAGGATCAAAAACCCCTTATTGGATTTCCTCGATTTTCCCTCAAAATCGAGCAATTTGTTGCTTCATTTTAGGCCAAAAACCCTTGATATTTATAGGCTAAATCTGACTCTCACGTGGTCGATTTCCGGCCAAATCTTCTCCTACATGCCACCAGGATCATCCTTGGCCATGCCCTGACGAGATTTGCTACCATTTTTCCTGGATTTTCCGGCCAAATCCACGGCCAAATCGACCATGCATGTGCTGATTTTTGAAAATTGCAATTTGGCCCCCCTTGAAATTTTCTTTTGCATTTTGGTCCTTATCCTCAAGCCCCTGATCTTTCCAACACCATCACTAAGACCCTTAAGATTAGTACTTCTCATTTCTCCTTGGAAACTTCTGAAAAATTACTGTTTTGATCTCCCTCGAGCAAATTTAGAAAATTACACTTAGGCTCGATTGATCATTTTGACCTCAAATCCACTCGATTCAACCCGAAACCACTTAAGGGTTGTTCTATACATCAAATATTAGTCCTAGACACACTCCGTTGATTTTTCAGATATGGTCTATAACAATTCGGTAATACGACCTAATTGGCAATTGTATTTTTGTTGTACCGAAAAATATTCCCGATCTCATTTCTTTTATCACTAAAATTCATAATTTAAATCACTTGTCGATACTACACCATTTTTCTTGGCTATCTAGGGTCCGGGGTACTTCCTCTGACTAATTCGGTCGTCCAAGGCTGTGTTAGTGTACCCTATAGTCTTATTTTTTTCCAAAATTCCATTTATACCCTTTATCAAATATCATTTTTATCCTTAAATTATTCCCGGGTATTACAGTCCTAACCGGGAAAAATGCAGTATCTCTAGAGGCGACACGGCCACATCGACCCATTGGCAAACACAATCCTACTTAAGAGGGACAACCTCGACATATGAATCCGGGAATCACCCCATTGTCATTGTTAGGCATTACGCTCCTACTCAAAAACATTCCAAAATCCAACGCAACCCTAGCCCCAAGAGTATCACATCAGCACCATCCCCAGAATCAACGACACATTGGTATTAATGCTATTGCTCAAAGGAACCTAGGGTGGTGTCCACTCTTAGCCCCGCCACTTGAGTACCGTAGGGTGAAGTCCGTCTCAGCCTCGTCCCAAGTACGTCACATAGTATTAATCCTCAGCACGCATCCCGAGTATTGTCACTCAAGGGCCACGTCACAGGTTAACAACCTGCATCCTACATGGACAACACATAACATGCCAATGCCGAAAATCAACATTTCTATGTATATAATTTACCGTACAAAATTTAATGCATGTGTAAATAATCGTTTGGATGAACCATCGCACGAAATCAACTGCTCACGATAAATCAAAAGTGGTCAAAAGTAACAAGAATAAACACAAGAATTGGATTGAACATCTCATAGTAAGCCATTCACATGCCACAAACAAGTTTTTTCGGTAGAACCACTCACATTGGGCTAAATTCAAGATTCCTCGAAATACGTGCCCGACTTCGATTCTTGTGCCAGGCGCTCTATAGTTCAACCTTGAGCTTCAATGATACTCTAGACATCATATGCATTCAAAGGAAAATAAATATCTATTTTCTCAATTTTCTCATCATTTTTCTCTAATTTCATCCTATTTTTCTCTCGATAATTCCAAATAAATACCTATTCAAGTATTTTTCAAACTTTTTCTCCATAAGAATTCATAAAAAAATATTTATAAGCCTCTGAAATTTTCTGAAAATTTTTCAGATTTTTCTCCTATTTTCTCAAATTTCCATAATTACTTTTCCTTGAGAAAATTTATTTCTCCTAGATTTCCTTCGAATATCCTTCATGAAAAATAACCAAAACTCATAAAATAAATCCCTTATCCTTATGGAATTTTCTCAGACTTTTATAAAAATCCCTCATATTTATTTTCCATTTACCTTTCCTTTCAAAAATCCAAAATAATTATCTGCTCAAGAAATTTCCAAGATAAAAATTCATCAGAATAAGCTATTCATTTTTCTTGAATTTCTGGATATTTTTCCATAATTTTATTTCCTTTAATTCTATTTTTTCTCGAATTTTTTATATTTTCAGCATTTAAAAAAATACAAAAATACCTCCGATTATCTTCTCCGGCGACAGCGACGGCGACCGGCGACCTGCTTCAATGGCTGATCCAATGATACCACATTGAAGTCCTCCTCAAGACGATCACAATAAAACCCTTATATGGCCGAAAAACTCGTCGGAAACAGTCCAAATGATCAATTTACAGTCAGGCTTCGACGAAGCTTCGCGTTTTTCGATGAGTTTTGAAACATCTTCAAACCTTAATGAAACTTCACGAAATTCTCTAGAAATGATCCTTAATACATGGAGAATAAAATTCCTTTATCCCAGACCTCTGATTCGCTCCCAAACGTGAGAAATCCGAAGTAAAATTTTTGATGCATTCGGCCACATTCGAACCTCTATTTATACTTATTTTCGAAACCCAATCAAGCCATACCTGGTCAAATCGACGCCTCTATCATCCTTACAATCATTTAATGGCCTCAAATCGTGATTATTCGATATGAATCGTCCTTTCCCAAAAATCCGGCGATCGCGGCCATGCCTCGCCATTTTTTGTCAAATCATAGCCATGCTTGGCCGATCTCGACCCACATCCGATCCTAATCAAACCCTCACGTGGTGAGGCCTATTTTCGTACCCCCAAACAGCCTCAACGGCTTCGCCTGAAGGCTGGCCAGTGATGGCAGTGGGCAGTAGCGGCAATGGTTGAGTTTCCTTCTTCATTTTCTGCTATTTACACTTTGCCCCCCTTAAAATTTTTTCTTATATTTTGGCTCTTATCCTCAAGCCCCTGATCTTCCCAACACCATCACTAAGACCCACAAGATTAGTACTTCTAATTTCACCCTTGAAACTTTCAAAAAATTACCATTTTGACCTCCCTCAGGTAAATTTAGAAAATTACACTTAGGCCCAACTGATCGTTTTAACCCTAAATCCATTCGATTCAACCCGAAATCACTTAAGGGTTGTTCTATACATAAAATATTAGTCCTTGACACGCTTCATTGACTTTTCGGACATCTTCTACATCGATTCGATTTTCTCAGCCTAGTCAACAGCTGTACCGAAAACTGTTCCCGATCCAATTTCTTTCATCACCAAAAATCATAACTTATATTACTCAATGATACTATACCATTTTTCTTAATCATCTAGGGTCCGAGGTACTCCCTTCGGTCAATTTGGTGATCTATTTTACTATCAAACCTACTTTTCGGTATTTTAAACTTACCCAAATTACGCAGTGACCTCATCTAGATATGGGGTATTACAATTCCCCTATCCTTATGATAATGGGTACTTGATAAAGACCCATATGCTTGATATATATGTATATATATCATTCTAATAAATTTCTATTCATAATTTAGATAACTTTAAAATAATTCGATAACAAAAGAATCTGATATTCGTACAACGAAAAAGATACAAAGCAACAATTGTAATATTTTAAAATATTGTTTCAATACATTAAGTAATAAAAAGATACTACGTACCTTAGCTTGTTGATGGTAATGGTTAGAAGAGAGAGAGATCATAATTAGGTTAGGTTTCAAATTTGTGAGAATATATATGTTTAATTTGAGATTTTTTTAATTACATGAATTATAATATACTATTTGATAAGATATATATATATATATAATTATATCAAGGTAAGGTATGGATACGTGACGAGTATTTTTAATACTTCACATTTACTCTCCCTATGAGTAATTTTGAATACCCAAATCTTCCTCATTAAGGTAAAATACCCATTGTTATCCCTAACTACAACAACATAGGATGCAAAAAGAACCGAGAATGACAGGTGAAGGAGAAAAACCATTATAGGAAGAAGGGGAAGCCCTAATGGAGGTTACACGCCTTCCGAGAATTGGGATATGTAGCTCTAGCTAGACTAGACTCCACCACAACGAACAAGAGGATGAAAGAAGAGAATTGGGATAGCTCTATATCAAGACTTCGCTACAAGGAACAAGAGGATGGACAACAAGCACCAAAATCCTAGACCATACCCTTGCCCAAAAACCATTGATTTTTTCTCTGAAAACCGACTGATGACAACAAGCACCAAAATCCTAGACCATCGAACTAAAATTGCAAAACCCTAGAAGGAGACATCAGACCCTAGAAGCTCTATCTATAGGGTCTTGTATCTTTCTTTGAGTTCATCCTTAATGTTTTTAAGTTAGTTAAAAAAAAAAAAGAGGAAATCTCAAATACAAGGAATGATGTTTTTCTTTTTTTCTGATGGGTGTGAGTTATTTCTGCAATAAATTTAAAGTGCTATAATTTTATTTACTAAAAACAAAAATTGTAGCTAAGCTTGGTCACTACAACTACGAGTTGTCGTGGCATCAAAGCTCAGTTTGAGAAAGAGAGAGACAGAAGCTGCATTATAATTAAGCTCTCGTGAGACCAAGAGGAGGAGCCTTCCCCATGCAAAAATATATACCCTTAGCTGTCAAAAACAATTGTAAAAAATTATTCCACCAGACCAGACCAAACCACAATCGAATATTTTCTTGGAAACCTTCATTGATATATTTTAACAACCCAATGGAATTTCACAATACCCTAACCCGATAACCCAGGCTACCTAGCCCAGAATATAACTCCTCATCGTCATTCCTAATTCCACATTCTATATATACATATATATATATATATTAACTCTTTACAATAATACATAAACGACATCTGAAATCCCATGTGCTGTTCTGCCACTCCCCTCTAAAACTTCGTTCAGACTTCTCTGCAACTCATCAGAACTTGCTAGCTATATTTGATCTGTTTTTACTTATAATCATATGCCATTCTAAATTTCCAACTCAACAATCTAAATAAGACAAGCCCTTATCAATCAATTTTAAACCCCTCTTACATAGATCTGGATGTTTTCCAAAACCAAAGCAAACGCTTCACAGTTGATATAATAACACCTATTAATTAATTTGCTTGCATTTTCTCTTTCTCTCTCAATTCACAAGAACCGAAGGAAGGTGTGTAGAAATACCCACTCGGGAAATGTCCTCAAATCTTTAAGGCAGCCTTCAATTCATTGCCTTTATTGGGAATGTATATTTTAGGCTTTCCTCAGTTTCTCTCTGCAAGTCATTTGGTCAGAATGATTGCCTTCTATTCTGCAAGATTTCAAGCAATATGGAAATATGCCATATGAGGGTTATAATTAAACTTGAGCTAGCTGGGGTTAGGGTTTCGAGGGTTTCATTCTTTATTCTGCAGTCCTCATTCTTTAATTAGTCATCATGATCAAGAGGTTGTATTAACTAATCTAGATACAGAAGAAGCAACAAAATACACGTAGTTAGCGCCTATGAGTCATGATGCGATAATATTCTCATTGTGATTAAAAAATTGTATTTCAAGGCAATACTTAAATGGATTGATTCCATGGAGTTGGTGGCCTTTTGGAGTGATTGACAAGTAGAGAGAAAAGTAAGAAAAGAGAAACAAGTACGTGGATTTATGTGGACAGAGAGTAAACGGATCTCCGATGATGATGATAATAATACAAGAGAAAAGAGAATCGATGTTGGGATGTATCCGACTTATCTGTTCTTGAAAACCTAACTCTGATATTTTTGTGGGTTAGTTTAGTTGTACTCTCTGATAGAACGTCAGTGAAGTACTGATTGGAAAATAATTTTTTTAAAAAAACCACTGCATTCCATGGAGTTTGCCAGTTTCTTCACTGTTAAACAACATTCATGCACTGATGATCTATTGATGCATGGAAAAAGGACAGTAGATTGAAGATTAACAAAGTTTATAACAGATATAAAGCTAAAAATTATGAGAGAAGTAGACTTTATTTCAATGTGATGATCCTTCTATGTGTCTGTGTGTAATGATCAAACGGTATAATAATGCTCAACCTAATAAATCCTAGACAACCATATTCTGATCAAGCCCTAATTAAGCTGTAACATGAAGAAGTAATCCCCTATTAGTTAGCAGCACTAGCTGGCTATTCAAATGCAACACGACAAGTACTGCAGGCTTTGATAGTATCAAACTCAATGTCCTAGTTTCCCTGGCTGCATTGCCTAGGTAATACCAATGCATTGGATTGATATTTGTACTAAGATTAAATTCAATCAGATTTCTATGACTATGACAAAACAAAAATATTTCAACCTTTTCTGCAAACACCAAACATATGGTTATTGTTACACCCTGCAAATTACAAGTGTTGAGAAAGTGACAAGTTCTCTGGGTTGAATGTAAGAGGCCATGGCGTTTAGGTAAAAGGGAACAGAGAAAAGGAAACAAACGGCAGAATTGCACAAAAGAACAGGTTGTATGTTCATGAGTACACGTACAATTCACTCTTCTACTTTACCTCAGGCCGGTCGCCAAGTCTTAGCTCAAGATCCAAGC
The DNA here is from genome assembly GCF_014633365.1 of Diospyros lotus. Classification (NCBI taxonomy): domain Eukaryota; kingdom Viridiplantae; phylum Streptophyta; class Magnoliopsida; order Ericales; family Ebenaceae; genus Diospyros; species Diospyros lotus. The sequence continues at coordinate 1,640,454 of NC_068351.1, read as the reverse complement.
CTGCTATGGAGCTAGAGCTAAGTTCATCAGTTACGTCTGATTGAAGATGATCTACATGGCTCGATTCAATTCGACGTCTCTTGCAACTCATAGCTTCGTCCTTCCCAGGGCAAGTTCGACGGACAACCAAATTCAAGCTTATAGACAAATCCTCCGTGACATTGTCATCCCTAGCACTAATGTTTGAACCTAGGAATTTTGGGTCCTTGTCATCAGTGTTTGGATCAGAGACATCAAAACACCTATGGTTGACTATGTTTAACCATGATGGAGGGGTAAATAAGTTGGGTTTCTGGTGATCTTCTTTGAGCATCGAAGAAGAAAATAGAGGAACAAAATTCTTCTCAGAGGGAGGCGAAACCCTAGAAGCTGCTGCAAATACAACACGATCAGAATCAGGGTTAGGGTTGTAAACCACGGTGCAGATCTGAGAAGGGCAAGGATTCAGAATAGGGTTGTGATGATTATGATTGTCGGGTTGAACAATTTCATTATTCAGAGTTGGAGATTGCTTTAGCCTTGCTCTATCCCTCCTGTGGACATTCATGTGACCCCCTAGAGCTTGAGCAGACCTAAATTCTCTTCTACAAAAGCTGCAAGAATAAGATCTTGGAGGCCATATACAGCCTCCCAACGGCCCGGCTGCATCTTCTGCAAACGCTTGTTCTTCCCAGGAATCGCCATACGAAGGGTTGGTTGAGGCTTGAAGATGATGAGAGCTGCTCAGGCAATGTTTTTGCTTCGGCCACATCCAATACCGGGCTTGCCCCATTGTATAAGAGAACAATAAGAAGAAGAAGAAGAAGATCAATTTAATTTGTATTGCAATCTTTGGAAGAGAAGAGTGAAATGAATTTTGAATATAGGAGATATAGGCAGTTTATATCCAAGTTGGAGGAATTGAAAGCTACAAGAGAATCCTTGAGGAAATTAGGGCTTAGATTAGAAATGCTTCCATTGTGGAAGGTGAACTGGTGGGTACTCTAGTTTGGACGTTTCAGTGCAGCTACTTTATTTGTCCTTCTACTTGGCCCTGCACAGTCAGCTGGGCAATAGTATAGTTACCCATTATTATTTTCTTTCTAATTTTCTTCTACTTCAATTTCTTTGTAATGGAGGAATTATATATGGTTTAGAAACACACTACTGTTGTGTGGGTCCTCATCATGATTGTCTCTTATATGGTCTGGATGCTTGAGTTAACAAACTGAGATTATTTGATTGAAATGTCATGCACAGTTCAAAAAATGGCAGAGAATTAGAATTATCAGTATAGAACATAAATTAAGAACATTAATACTGGCTTGGAGCCTCTGTCAGGTATATGCTACAAGAAGAAGGAAATAACGAAGAAGTGTTGAAAGGGAAGCTTCTTATTGGTGAAGGGCAGATTAATTAGAGAAGACAAGTTTAATTTGCATATTAATTAAATTTTTAATTGAATACAAGTGGAAATGAACTTTCAATAGCAGCTTTATTACATTACGGGAAAAATTTGTCATTGATTACGTACCATCCCTTGCAGGACTTTTTTTTGTTTGTTTCTTAGTATTTTATTGTGTAATTAACCTAATTTTTTAAGTAAAAAAATATCAAGATATAATCATGTTAATTAACCTTGATACCGTTTGTTAGAATTGAATAGCACATTATAATTACATACAAAAATAATGAGAAAATATGATATAAAAATTTAAAGGAGTTTGATCGTAATGCATACGTCCAAAATACCAAGGATATATAATACATTAATCAATAGTTTTGTATAGAAAAACCATACAAGCTCTCCCAACTTAGTTTTTGCTAGCTAGAACAAGTTTAAAATCCATCTCATAAATCACAAGTTCAAATAATTAGTCACACACTTGAGAACAAAATCATAGTAATTTGATTGTATTATCTCACATATTGCTAGTGTAGTTCATCAATGACAAAATTAATAAAGGATAAATGTTAATTTATTGGTAACAACTTTAATTGGCTTATGTCTAGAATACCTATTATTATCCTTTATTCATCGTTAAATGAGATTTTATCTGAGAGCCTCTCTTTTATGTAAAATAAATTTTAGAAATTATTTAACTAATTTATGAAAAGATGATCTCTTATTTGATCATCTCATTGTCATCAATTATATAATATAATATATATATATATAAATCTAATAGGGGTAATGCTAGATTAAGGTATAATAAATATATCTTAATTTTCAAACAAAATACATTTATTACTTCATATTTTTATCCCTTCAAACGTACTCTTTTTCACTGATAATAAATAAATTATGTTTTGAAAATTTTTTAACTAATAAAATTATTTTGAATTTAAAAACAAGATGTAATTATTATGACAATAATTAACATTAGTTATTTAATAAATAAATAATAAAAAATTCAACCTTTGCCCAACTTAAGAATCCCCTTGAAAAGAAATATTTTTAGGCATTTGTTAATGAATTATATTTTGTTTTTACAGGATATATTTATTACATTGGATTTTGTTAATGAGTGTCTTAAGGACACTAGTTAAGGAATATCTATTGCATATTATTTTAGATAAATGCAATATTAATTATTATTTTTAAGACAATAGTTAAATAGTAATAAATATATATATTTTTTAGATAATGTACATTTATTACCTAATAGAGGGCGGATTCCTTGTTTTTAGGGTACTTTTAGAAACAAATCCAGTAGAGACGTTTTGATATTAAAAATAAGATATAATAAATATACTTTGTCAAAAAATAAGATATAATTATTATTATTTAACCATTATCTTAAAAACAATAATTAACATTACTTTTATCTAAAATAATATACAATAAATACTCATAGTTCTTAAAGCACTCATTAACACGTGAGTTTTTTTTTTTTAATTTTACTAATAAGAAAGTAAGAGTACCACTTTTAGAAATTAATATGCATGATTGGGGATGAGTTAAAAGAATAAGCAGAACATCAATCATCTTATCTGAGTTTGATTGGAAAGGTATCACTTAAATTAATCTGTTCAGAGGCTTTTATAACTAGTTAAAAAGACAATCTAAACTTAACAAAAATATTGAGGATATTGTCAATGACTATGTAAGTGCATGTATCCATTTAAGGGATAAAGTTCTTAAATTTTGACACTCAAAGATAAATCTGTTTGTTCATCTAGGGTCGTAAAGCGGACGAATTATGAGTTTTAGAGAGATTGAGATGATCTGAATCAAAAATTATTTGTAATCGAGAACCCTTTAATTCTTTTATGATATAAAAAGAAAACATAAATATTGAGAACAATTTTTGAAAATTTTACTATTTCCAAACTCGCTTAACTATTAGTATTTTATTTATTAAATTTAATATTTATTAAATTAATCAAAATTTAATCCCTCATGTAAATTTAAAAAGCTTCTAAATTTCCCAATTACTATCCTAATATTCACAGGTGCGATCCACAAATTCCAAGTGATGTGACCCAAAGAAAAGGGACATATACCTTCTCCCAGCATTATACATATCTTAATTAAAAGGATTGTGCTTCTCCTTCCTTATAATATAGCCCAGAAGATTGTCTCTTTTTAAAAGATTCTACTTAACATGCATGTCTTCATTATCAACTTGTTATTTTAATTTATTAACTTCTTATTTATTAATTATTAATTTGAAAGAGAGAGAGAGGATGGCGTTTAAAATAGAAGTTAGAAAATGAAAGTTTAACAAATTTTTTCAAGTGTGGGTATTCGTAGAGACCCCTAGATAGGTTGGGTTTGAATTAGACACATCAAATTCAAATTTAATTTAGATTTATTAAGATAAGACTAAACCCGTCAACATATAAATAAGGATTTTGCCCAAAAATCACACATAAAAAATCTAAACAAAGACTACTAAATCAAAAATATTGTCCCAGTTAAAATTAAAGCCAGAACCCTAAAGGAGAAGTTTCAAAGAGGACCCTTGTCGAGGAGAGAGTTTGTCAAAGCCTTGGTTGAAGTTGAGGGAGTAGTTGAGGGGGATGGTCCTTGAAATCGATGGAGGAGGAGTGTTGGCCGTCAATCCGGTTGATTAGGTGTCAACACTTGTCTCAAATTTCCAACAGGTCCTACGCTCACAACTTAATATTAAACTAAGTCGAGGGCGCTCGTAGCAATGTCAACCAATCTTTGGGTACAATCGCGATGGGGGTAGTGGTGGTGGAGGAATATATGAGTAAGAAAGGCAAAGAAACTAAGGGGCGGTGACCCAAGGTGATCGACAATGATCCAAGCTAGCCCATGGTGGCAAAGAAACTAGGAAGTGGTGGCTGTCAGTGGTGGTAATAAAACAGGAGGTGGAGGCGTTCAGGCGATCAACCTAATTATTTGGCTTCAACAAGTTGAGAGAGGTTTGAGAGTTGAGAATTTTGAGATTAGAGAGAGAGGCAACTAACTAATGAGAGTTTGGGTCAATTTTTGATCTAATGAATCTATCCAAACTTCTCTCGTTTAATAAATGAGTTTAGATGTGACGGGTTTAATCTCAATTTGTTATAAATGGATCTAAATCTCAAGAATTTCAAATAAATCATAGATTAGACCCATATTATTGACGATTCTAGGATCACAAGATACCCAGACTGATATGACACTGGATGATGGGAAATAATGGCTATTAATCAATCAAACTTTGAATTATTTTAGTTTATTCTGTTAACTTGTTGCTGGCAATTATTTTTAGATTTCCCATTATTTTATGTTATCGAACATCCTGTCTGAACTTTTGGAGGGGTTGTACGTACAACCTTTGGAAACCATGGCACGTTTTCATACGATGTGTCGTTCAACGCTCATCGTTAATTAATTAATTAATTAATAATTGTCAAATCACAGGACCTCGATTACCGAGACTGTGGATCGTTTCTTGCTAATTCCATACTTGTAATTTACGTATCTCAATGGCTATCTTGTATTATCTTCTAAAGAAAGTGTAATATTTGAAATTTTGAAGATAAATAATAATTATAAATTTTGATATTTTAGAGTGATTGGTGATTTATGAAATACTTATGAGTTAAAAAAATTTAAATAAGGATATTAAATTTATTATATTTTTAAATGGGGAAGTGATTGGAAGTTTGTAAAATTCTTAGGATTTAGATTATTAAGTGATTAAGGTAAATAAATATTATATTAATTAATATGTTTATATATAATATAAAATAATTAAATAATTAAATGAGAAAGAATGAAAATGGTATCACGATGTTATGCGGTTATGTACATGAAGAGTTATGTAGAAATGTTATGTAATGCTAAGTCTAGACGATATACAATAAATGGTGTCAAGTGTGTCTAAGGATATGGGGTACAAAGTCACTGACTGTCGACCGTGGGTCGTGGCAGTTGATGGTTGGATGTATGGGCGCCAGTCATCGGTTGTTACGATAAGTGCTAGATGGGCCAGAAGAGCTGGTACTTCTAGATTCCCGCATTGACTTATGGATATCATGATATGTGTGCTGCATAGGGACTGAGTTACATTCACGTGGGGACATACTTTGTGTGTAATGAGATGCGTGAGCATTTGCATGATCTGATTGGTCTAAAAGTCAATTTGGGTATCCTAGGTGAGCATATGCATTTAGAGCATGCCGCATGTGTGTATTCCTATGTGGGCGTAGCAGGGCCTGATGCTTGGTTTATGGGGGCCTTGTCATCACGTTTATGCTACAGAAGCCATTGCATTTCCTTTTTGTTGCATTGCATGTTGAGGATGCAAGCTCGAGAGAAGGCTTAGAAATTAGCTAGGGGTTGGCCCGAGGGAGCTTCGGCTCGGCTTAGATATTAGTTCGGGATTGGCCCGAGAGAGCTTTGGCTCAGCTTAGATATTAGCTCGGGGGTGGCTCGAGAGAAGACCAAGATCACGAAAGGATATGACGATGTAATGGATGACAGGAAAAGCATATGAGAGTATGATGGGTACAGGAAGAACATGTAACAAGTATCAGGAAAAGCCAAATGTGAATGTCAGGAAAAGCCGACCATGTCAGGAAAAGGCGGGTCCAAGAGAATGATGAAATAGTAGCTTATGTTAGGCTACAACAGGTTTGTATGCGGGATTTGGGTGCCAATGTGTGACTTATGTGGGCTCTTGGTTCCTTATGTGTAGCTAATTTTATGTTGTGCATTTAGAAGTAAAGCACATATGGCTCATGACATGGCGTGGTTGCATTGGCATGAATTGCATGGGGTATTATGGGAAGAGTTCAATCTGTAACTTATAACCTTCATTTCATAAGCTTGCTGAGTCTCGCTACTCATGTTTGTTTTATATCATTCCAGGTCAACATATCCTGAGATTGCAGGTACGCTCGTCAAAGTCGAGTCATGATAGCAAATGCAGAGCTCTCCCGAACCTAGATCCTGAGTGTTGTGTGTTTGGATCAGGGTAACGTTTCATGTTTGTGACATGGAGGCATGTTATGTAGACCCAAGTGGGCCCAAGTTGTGAAAGATTATGTAAAGTTAGTTATGCAATGTTATGTAATAAAAAAAAAATATGATTTCTAAAAGAGTTGTGCGAGAGGTTTAGTTTATATTATTGTTTGATATCATTTAAATAATGACCCTCTCACAGATCCTCTATTCGCGGTAGGGGCTCCGGGAGGCGAGGCGTTACATAAAATATTATTTGTTAAAATAAGTAACATAAATATGTATTAAGATAATTTATTTATAAAATTTAAAATAACTTATTTAAAGAGGAATGAAAGATAAATTTATCTGAAAAATTTAAAATAAGAAGTCACATGATTTTTTTCTAGATGAATTTAATAAATTAATATAATAAAAATATTTTTATTTGATATACTTTTTATAATTTACTTTTTCTGATCTATATTTTAGTCAACAAACACTATCTAAAGAAATAAAAAGAACTTTGAAAAAGATAAAAAAATAGATATAGTGAAAATGTATAAATCATATTAAAAGAAGAAATATCAGAATAATAAATAAACACAAATGTATATTTGTATCTATTTTTTAGAGATTAAGTCACGTATATAATCCATCTCTTAATAGATGATTATAAGATTTTTAGTGAGATTTCATGATTGTTAGCTAAGATTCTCAAGAATAATTGAATTGAGTAAAGAAATATTCGAGATGTGAATAGCCTTTCTAGTACGACGGAAATACATATATCATGTGACCCCATTAATTAAAGGAATACTTATTATGCCGTAATTGACTCAAAAAAAATATGATATCGACTTCGTGAATCAAAAATAAAAAATCACTAATAAAATGTAGGAACTCTATCTCCAAATAAATTCGAATTCTGAATATATGTGGTCTCTTCTTCTAAACATATAGACAACAACGTGAGGGTTTGCCCCTGCAATGTCAAAGGTGGGCTCAAGTTAGGACCATTAGCCGAAATCCTAAAAGTAGTTAACCAACAAAATCATAAAATAACTCCCTTCTTATGAATGTTAGATATATTAGAGTCAATAATACAATCTAATACGTAAATTGTGGTGAAAAATTACGATGCGGAATAGAGTAAGGAAATAATTATCGAATACAAGATTTAAGTGATTTCATTACAACGAATAATTTACATTCACAGGAAGAGACATACAGTTTTACTGTAAATAAATTGAGATAATACAATCGATCAAATCTCACAAAATCCCAACATATCCAATTACCTCTGACTAATTTTTTTTATTTATAAAAACTGTTTAATAGAAACATTATATACTTATTCATTTACCCTTTTGCACAGCAATTGAAGGGAAGGCCTCGCCCCAGCAATGGTAGAGAAAGTCGAGTCCACATAGCCCAGATGAAGATACTAGGCATTATTCATTTTTCTCAAATACCTAGTTTGGGTAGAACTTTGGAGGGTAAAAAGCACAGTGAAACTCATTCGACCTAAAGTCACACTTATGGAAGAATTTCAAAAATGCTTGGGAGTTTGATAAAACCCTTGGGGTTTAGAATGAAACCACTTAACCCTTTTGGAGACATGATTGACTCAAAAAATGAATTTCGTTTCACGAATCAATAAAATAGAAAAAAAAAACCTTCAAGTTTGGTCTCGTTTTTTAAAAGAAATCACGTTTGGGTTTTCTTTCAAATTATCTAGGTTGGATCGACTTCTGATAACGAAATCAGAAAACGAGAATCAAAATATAGTTGATTATAACTTTAAGGAAAAATCAATCATATAATGTAAAAAAAAAAAAAAAAGGAAGAAAAACTCAACCAAAACTGTGTACTAAAATAACTAGACAACTTTGAATTCCACCACAGTGTACTTAGATTAGAATATTAAAACTGCCATTAATTAACTATAGATCTTGTGGTAATTCTTGGTCACATACAATACACAGTAACGTTTAATTAATGCCCAATATATTGACTAATTAATTGTCGGTGTCGACGCAAGAAGCATACATGCAGGGTGATGAGTGGATGACAAGAAACAGTCTTAATTATGATAATCAAAGAAAGAATTGATAATCAAAGAAAGAATTAATTCCTTCATGTTTCTCAATTGGTGCCTTTAGCAGGACTTCTGGTTCAACCCTTTGACCAGAGCTAGATTTGATTTGAAGTTAAATTAGGGCCAACCATTCACCCACAGAATAATTAAAGGAATATATCTGAGGAATTTGGTTAAACATCGCATTCAGTGTGTTCAGGAAAACCATTAATTATGGATTACATAATGACTAGGGGGAAGAGGAAGATGGGAATGGGCCTCTTTAAATTCATTTAGTAATAAATAATAATATAATAATATTGGCCATTTGCCAACCTTGATTAATTTTATTGGAGTTGATTGATGAATTAAATAATTAATAAAATGATATATATTGGTATAACTCACACGGAAAGTTGAATCATATCCTTGTTTCATGGCGTGCTTGCGGCTGTCGGCTTCCATCTACCCTTTCCGGTGTTTTTAAAACGGTAAAAAAAATTTATAAAAAAATATTTTTAGATCAATTTTATAATTTTAAAAATATTTTTTAATATTAAAAAATTATCAAAAATACGTTTCCGATTTAAAAATAAATATGTTTTCGTTTACGAAAAAATTAAAGATGATTTTTTTTTTTTTTATCTTTATACCTGCCGCATATCTTGGTCATTGTTGTATCTACTTGCAACAACTTTTGCACTCTTTTACTTCGATTGGCTCACTTGCGCCTCTAGTCTTCCCTGTTGTCTTGCAATTTTTCACTTTCTTTCCTTCTCTTCCGGAGCCACAAGACCCTTTTATTTTTATAATTCTTTTTCTACCTTTATGATTTTCTTTGTATCTTTCCATTTCCCCTCTTGCTTTTCTTCATCTCCATCTTCCTTCTTTTTTCTTCAATTTCTTCTTCTTTTAATATTAATTCTCTAATATTAATATTCAATTAATTTATAATATTCATTATAAATTTAATATGATTAATTAATTTATAGTTAATTTCTTCTTTTAAAACCCAATTAATTACATTTGTGTCCTTTGTTCTTTTCTTACAAAAGAAATTTAAATTATATAAATTCTATGTAAACTCACACTTTAAAAGGGAAAAATAGCACCTACTTAAAATTGACGAAGATACCAATGAAATCATATAGAAAGAGAATAATAAAGTGGAGAAATTTTTATAAATTGTATTATGTTTTTTTTTAAAATTTATTATTTATTTTTAATTAATAAGCCATAGTTTATGGATAATAGAATTTATATTTATGATTGTTTAAATGTATTATGGAATTTATGTTTATTTTTAGATTGAATAATTAATTTTTTATAATAAAAATTATATTTACAAAAAGATCCTTATATTTTATTTAAGTATTTTTTTCGTGTTTTCATTTCTTATTTTTGTGAAAAATGTCGTTTTGTTTCTATTTTGTGTCTTATCTGTTTCCTTTTCCATTTTCCTTTTCTTACAACTTATCTCGACGTGAGTATTTGTAAGAAAATGTGAGATTTAATTTTCTTAATTTAGTTTGCAGTGTTCAAATTAGCTAGTATAAAGTATTAGTAAATGTATATAATGAACAAGATGAATAAGATAAATTTACCAACGAAGATTTTGGTCCTTAAATAGATTTTACAAGACAAAATACTCAGTGTTAATCTATGTGATAATCAAATTCGATAGGCATGGACTCATAGAATATTTCTCTAGTCAAATTAATACAACAACAAATCTCTCGAATCTGTTTCAAATCATCCTAAATTTAAACTAGTCAATTTATCTCTTGGATAATTTAAATCTTTTAAATCCTCAAGTACATTATTATCTTATAAAACTTGATAGCTTCGAAGTAAAAGGATGATTTTGAAGAATTGCTAGTCCTAATGAGAGAATAAGCAATGGTCTAATGAACATGACACTTACAAGTGAATTAAGGTTCATAAAATGAACACTTACCTTAACTAATAGCAAATATAAATGAGGAATCTTCTTCGTTTGAATAATTACTGATCTTCCCTTTAGGGTTAGACGTACGGAAACATGAATAAACGATATATGGTCTTGATTTGAGGCACCAAGAATTGATGGCTCGATGAAGCAACAGGCCACGGGGCCCGATCTTTGGTGACATGACAAGGCCCAATCATTGGTATTGATACAAGTCTGGTGACAAAGCCCTCTTAATTTTGTAAAAGGGCCATGATTTTGGGCTCACAAGTTTTTCCACGGCTGGCACTAGTAGAGACAAATAATTTTGTAAGGTAATATATGTTAATTAAGAAATAAATTAAAAAAAAAGTGAGATATGAAAAATATTTTATATAATTTTTTTTATTGTGTTTGTTAAATTTATCTGTCGACTTTTGTAAAAGAAGTCACGTGACTTCTTATTTTGACCATTCCAGATAAATTTATCTCTTCTCTTTCTAGATAAATTTATTTTAGATTTTATAAATAAGAAAAATTGACACGTATGTCCTCCACTGCATTCCAAAAAAATTAACAAACATAAAAATCTTGAAATATTTCGCATATTTATCTTGACCATTCCATATTGTACTCCAAAAAATATTTAGATTTTATCCTGATACAATCTTATATTATTCATTTTAACAAACGTTAGCTAAAAGTATAACACATTAATATATGTAGTATCGTAAAAATATATGATTTAATGTTAATTTTTGGTAAGATAGAGGGTCTAAATTCAACCCGATTAATCCATACAAGACTATGTAGGGGAGACTATGCTAAAAAGGAATGTTAGTTTCAATGATTGGAACCCTTTTCAAAAACTCTAATGAGTCTGCAATCAGTATTAATGTTGACATAAATTTTTAGTTATGCTTCTTAAAAAATAATTAGTTAACCCTGTTCTAAACTCTCCTACTTAGTTTTTTTTTTAATTCTTTTTTTTATCAAATTCATATTTTTTTTTATAATTATTCAAGCTTTTCATTGTTTCAATTACACTCATATACCTGCATTTTTAAGTCAATTAAACTCCTAAACTTTGATCTTTTTTTTTGTGTGGTAATTTGAATTTTTTGCTATTTTTATTATACCCATATATTTATATTTTTGAGTCAATTAAACTTCATGTACTTTGACTTTTTTTTGTGTAGTAATTTAAATTTTTTGTCATTTCAATTATACTATTATACTTATATTTTCGAGTCAATTTAACTCATATACTTTGATGTGTATTTTTTTTTTTACACATCAAAATACAAGGGTTAAATTAACTCAAAAATATAAATATATGGGTGTAATTGAGACAATGAAAAAATTTAAATAATTACAAAAAAAAAAAACACGAAAATACGGAAGTAAAAATATGAGTTTGGGCTTCTTTGGTTCACAGTGCCATCTTAATTAAGCCAAATGGACCTAAACCTCTCGTCACTGGACCAACTCGTTCCGGTTATATCATTATACGTGGAGCGAGTTGATTGATTGGAGTCGTTTTAATTCATTTTCAGGGAAGAGGGTATTAGCATGGGAATCTAGATCTGTGTAATTACAGTACTATGACGTGAATGTGTGTGTGTGTGTGTGAGAGAGAGAGAGAGAGAGAGAGGCATGGACCACCATGGTCCATGGCCGCCGGAAATGGCCGGTGCGGCTGGAGTTTAGCGGCGTGTTCAATATGTAGTGTCGGCACGGCGTTGTCTTTTCAGCTTTGTTTCGGATAAGCAAAGCGGCGGGCATGCCAAAGATGCTATAGCTTGATAGCCGCTGCTGCCGGCCTACTGTACCATCATCTCTTGGTTTTGGCAACAGTATTTGGCAAAGCTTTGGTTATATCCTCCACGACTCCTTAATAATTAGTTGCAGTGGGTTTAGAGCATAATCATCCGCTTAATCACATCTTATCTCATGGATAATTAATTCAAAGATATATGAAATTGTAAATAATGACTGAAACCATAAGGAAAGGAATTTAGAATGAATTGCAAACAACATTCATGTGTTTTGGTGAAATTATTATAAGGAATTTTCTGATACTTGAAAAATAGCAATAACTATGTAGTTGTTAAATAAAAGTGATAAAATAGTAAATTTACTCTTTTTTATCTCTCCTCTTATTGAAAAATAAAAAATGAACCTACACACATAACCTATTGTGTTTATCACCAATGTCAACAATGATCTTATTAAGTTTCGAGTTGAAATGCAATAAACCTATTTAGGTTTATAGTAACATAACTCAATTGATTCATCGCCAAGAGATAATGAACTCATGTGATAATCCTAATTTGGGTTCGAGATAAACAATGAATCAAAGATTTGGAGTTGAGATGTTCACGTCGAACTTAAATTTGGGTTCAAAGAAAAGAGAAAGAATTAAGTTTCTAGTGGATTCGTAGCCATCCTATTGATTTCTAGTAAAATCTCACTAGAAATTAAATTGGAGTGAGACGTGAGTTTGATGAAACATAGATAAATTTGAATTCTATCTAATCAAGAGAGAAAATGATAAAAAAAAAAAAAAAAAGACTTGAGAAAAAAGAGAAACTATAACAAAAATAAGAAAAAAATATTTAAATATAAGAGTATTTTATTCAATTTTAAGTGTTTAATGGGGTTAACAAATAACAAAAAAAAAAAATTTATAACATGACATTAAATCTCAAGGGTATTTACTGTTTTTCTCAAACATTAAAAATAATTTTTATAATTATTTTAAAGCTCAAAAGTACCATGTAAATTTTTTCTAAAATATATATTCTCTTTTCTTTTCTTCTCCACCAATATATATTAGATCTCAATCTCTACCATATATATATATATATTCAACAGTAGTTAGCCAATAGAGGTTGGGGGAACAGAGGATGCCAATTAATCTCTTATTTAACATTAAACTATAAGCACCATTATTGATTGATTGTAACCCAAGGCATATCGTAGTCATCAACAGCACAGCATGCTTGGTCTCCCTGATAACAACAAAAATATTGTTTTTATGAAAGTTTTCGAACTACCCTAGGATACTGCATAAAACAATTCTGCCGGATCAAATTGTGCTTTTTCTTGCACTATTTTCAGACAGATGCCTCCAATGCCTGCAACATATACATCTATAGCTCCACACACACACACGTAAAGTGTAATATTAAGTGGGAGAAGAGAAAAGAATTCTCTTTGGGTGATAAAGATCATCGGAAGATGACAACTGAACAAATGAGTTTGAGAGACAAGAGATGGTCTCTAGAGGGAATGACAGCTCTTGTCACTGGTGGAACCAGAGGCATAGGGTGAGTAATATTAACCATTAATTCTCTATCTTCCACTCTCTCTCCTCTCTCTCTCTCTCTCTTTCTCTCTCTCTCTCTCTCTCTATATATATATATATATATCTTATTTTTGAATTTTTTTAAGGGTAATTAATTTCGGGTATTTCGATTTCGACTCAGGCATGCCATAGTAGAGGAACTAGTAGGATTTGGAGCCTCTGTGCATACATGCTCAAGGAACCACAAAGAGCTCAAGGAAAGGTTGCAAGAATGGGAAACAAAAGGATATAAAGTAAGTGGTTCTGTTTGTGACTTGTCGTCGAGAGATCAACAAGAAGAGCTGATGAAGGCTGTGTCTTCTGCCTTTGATGGCAAACTAAACATCCTTGTAAGTTCAATTTAAACACTAAGTAAACCTGTTCAAGCTGATCAATTCAAGGTATCTCCATGCAATTATCATTAATCATGTTGAGCTGTTCTTAAAGCAATTTTGGGTAATCGTAACAATTGCAGTTGAAAGGTGTTAGTATAAAATTAGGCACATTGCAAACAGAAATCAAGACCGTAATTGCTCAACAATGGGTTCAATTTTAGTTATTACGCACATTATAGACATTCAATTACAATAATCTAATTAATTAAAAATAGGACCTGTCTTTAACAGAAGGCCATAATTAGAAACAAATAAAATCAAAGAAAAGTTGGGATATTGCCAATGGAAGCGTTATGAGCATTTGTTCATATCTTTGGCTGCGATTCCCTAATGCTCTCTTATTTCCAGTTACTTAATTTGTTGCATTTTCTGAGACCATTTCTGTTGCCTTAGGTGAACAATGCTGCAATAAGTCTTCTCAAGCATGCCACAGACATCACTGCAGAAGATTTCTCAAGCTTAATGAGAACCAATCTTGAGGCCCCTTATCATCTGTGTCAACTCGCCCATCCCCTCTTGAAAGCCTCTGGAACAGCCAGCATCGTCTTCATTTCTTCCATGGCTGGCGTCGTAGCTCTACCTGCTATTTCAGCTTACGCCGCGACTAAAGGCATACTCAAAATCTTGAAGTTCATTCTTCCCCACCACCACAATTTTAGTGTTAATCCAATCAGCTAATTAGCTGGGCTAATAGAAGCAAAATTACAATTTTATCTATACTTACTCGTCACTACATAGACAAATTCGATACTTTCACCCTTGTCGGCTAACCTAATTGGCTTATTACCAAAATCTTCTTCCTTCTTCCTAATTAAACTTAGCTTGTCCCAATCTCCCAAACTGTTAAATCATTTTATTTTACTATTTTCAGGTGCAATCAATCAGCTAACTAAGAACTTGGCGTGTGAATGGGCAAAGGACAATATCCGTGTCAATGCTGTGGCACCTGGGGGAGTGCGAACCACAATTCTGAAACCTGTAATGCTATGCTTCTTCCTTTGTAAATTCAGAAAAAGAAAGCATTTTTTATTCTTTTGGTTATCCCAAATCAATTAATATGCTACTTCCAAATTAATCCAATTCGCAATTTCCAGGAGGACATTTCGCCAGACATTGCCACTTCATTCATACAAGTAACGCAGCGGGTACCTCTCCGCCCCATGGCAGAGCCTAATGAGATTTCTCCAATGGTGGCATTCCTCTGCCTTCCGGCGGCTTCTTTCCTTACCGGGCAGGTTATCTGCATCGACGGCGGATATACTGCGGGCGGGTTCAAGGTTTCGGACACTTAAAAACCCTACAACGATACTACAAGAAAACAGGCAATTAGAGACGTGGACTCTGCTTCACTATTGTCTCAATATAAGCTTCAAGTATTTAATTACACCAAAAGGTTGGTATGGTGATGGCTGATGCCATTGCCAGCAGCACATGTAAGCTAAGCTTTATAATCTTTCGATCTTTCTATATAATTTTGAAGTTTCTTCTACATGTCGCCATATTCACAAACTCAATGGGTCATACTAACAGCATCCTTGTTCGAAAATAGAATATTCATTGTGCAGGAGGCAATAAACAGAAAGCGTTTCAGGTTTCAACCCTTTACTCAAACCCAATAAAATCCGCTTTTTGTGATTTTTATTTCGAACTTCCAAACAGCTCTAAACACTCCTGAGTTAAAGCCTCATTTTGTGCTCCAATGTGCCCAATTTTCAATGTGAATGTCCAAAGATTTGGGTAACCCAGCCATACAAAAAGGCAAATGTTCGAGGCACATTGTCCGTGTAGTAGAACAAATAGACAACGTCTGTCTTTGATTGTATGGGAATAGAAGTTCACGTTGTTAATGCAAATTAATATAAGATAAAAAAATAGGTTTTTTATTGATTGACCCTCTTTTCTAGGGAAATGTCTCTTAACTCTTTAGTTAAGTTTTCCTTTTTAATAAAAAAAGAGGAAGGTGACTGTAGCAATTTCATTTGTTCACGATGCTAAGGGCATTTACATTTACTCTTTAGTAAATGTAGAGCCCTTTTTTATAAATGTAGGGTTTGGCTCTACTTTTACTACTCATTTTGATGTTATCTCATCCGATAAATAATATGGGTTTAAGGTTCAAATTCAAATCTTAATATATAACATAACAAGACTCTCAAAGCACTAGACAAGTTAAAATTTTGAAACATTGAAGCTAGTAGGAGGTTATAGGGTGTTCTAATTTCCCTGTTTTTAAAACTTATGCAAAAAAAAAACATTAAAATCTATCGACTAAGTATCTTGCCTAAAGAGTGGTGGAGCATGTGGTTTAATTGATGCAAAGCCAAGAAACTTATCTATTCTTAATATGTAGCGACCCATTTGAAAGAGTAGAGTTCTTATGGGAACGCAAACAAAAGTCGTGGTCCATACAAAAAATAGGAAAAGTTTTCAGAGCCAGAGAGGTTTACCGAGCGCCTTACAGAAAGGGGGCAAAAAGACGAAATTATCCCCGCCCATTTTGTAAATTTGCAAAGCGGGCAATTGCTCATGCTCTCTCCTCTCTCATCTCTCATGGTCGCACCTCCGTTGCCTTTGTATCGTCTCGACACCTCACTACAATGCCGTCGTTGCCTCGTTGCCATCGTCGCCTTTCCTCGCCTCGCCGATAATCACTGCATCTTCCAGCGACGATCAGCTCGGCTCGACGAGACGGTGATAGCAGTGAGGCGAAGACAACATGGCAGCAAGGCGTTGCGGCAAGGCAAAGGCAATGGAAGTGCAACCATGGGAAGGGAGATAGAAGAGAGAAGGGGCAGTGGCCCGCTTTGCAAATTTGCAAAGTAGACGGGAGTAATTTCATCTTTTTGCCCCCTTTTTGTAAGGCGTTCGGTAAGTCTGTAGGGCCCTAGAACGATTTCAATAAATAAATAAATAAATAACTTTGAAATCTATTAAGTAAATATCTCACTTGGGGATTGCAATTGCAAGAATGATACTCCAAGGAATTGACGAAGGCCCGCATGAGCAATAATGGAGCATGTGATTTAATTTGATGCAAAAAAACCTTACTAGAGCTTGACACGTAGCAAACATTTTAAAGGAGTGGAGTGCCTAATGATGTTAAACTTAATAATTTTTCAATCATGTAACTTTAACTCAGAGGATAAAGTGCCCAAATAATTTGTATTAGTGTTAAAATAAATGTATTTTTATTCAAAGTTTTATTTCTATTGTCATTAAAATTGAAAAAAAAATAGATGAAATAAAAGAATTGATGAAAAATTTTAGCCTGCGTTCTGTTTATTATTTTTAAATTATTTTTAATTTTTAATTTTTTAAAATAATAAAAACACGTTCTTTTTATTTTTTTTAAAAATATATTTTTGAAAACAAAAAAAAAATTGTAAAGAAAACTCAAAACAACAAAAAATTATTTTGAATGTTTTCATTCAAAACAAACTCTAAACTCAAAACATATTTATTTATTTATTTATTTATATTTTATTATTATAATGGAAAATAATATTACAAAATTCATTAACTTTAAAATGTAGATATATTTTTAATAATTTATAAATATTAAATATTTTTAATTTACTGAACAATCAAATTTATTGAATAAAATATTATTAAAAAATTATTTTCAAAATTTTAAAGAGAACGCGTTTTCTAATTTTCTGTTTTGAAAAATAATTTTTTAAAATGACAAAAAGAACGTATTTTCAATTTTCTAAAAACAAACTACCAAAATAGAAAATTGAAAATGAATTCAAAATTCAAAACTGAAAATTGAAAAATAAAGAGAGCGCAACCTTAGTGGTCAAAACTTGTTTTTAATTTTATCATACTTTATTGTTTCATTAAAAGGGTATAATAGATTTGATGATTAATATTCTTTGGTTCCATGCATTTTCATTACTCTTTCAAGGAAAAATAATTTTTCATCTTTTCCTAAATAAGGATAAAATTTCATTCTGATGGTATTTGGGGAATAAATATCAACCAACTTTGTGCTAATAGCTACGGTAATACAGAAGATGCAAGCATTGTTCAGAATAATTGGGCGTAAAGTGTGTTTAGTTTTAATACATTCTATTGTTGTCTAGGTATAACAATAAATTTAATTAATTAGAATCGTCGTCATTAATCTGCTTGAATTTACAAAAATAAGAAAACAATCAGAAGGCATGAGAAGATCTCCACGCAAACATTTCGATATTTAAATCATACATTAAAAATTATGAAGTCTATATTGAAATCAATACCAGAGATGTTATATCTTTTTAAAAATGAGTGTATTTATTTATAGAGAAATATACAGTAATCTTAATTAATTAGAAATTAAGATTATTATAGATAACATCTATCTCGATTATCTTTAATCTGGCTAGAATTAGGATTATTATAGATAACGTTTATCTCTTATGGGTTATATTTATCTTAATATCCCGAAATCATTTTAGAATTAGAATTCTTTATGGATGATTATCTATTATTTTCTTAGAATATTTGGAGAGATTTTCAGATGTCGGAGTTATCTAATTTGTGCATTTGTATGAAATTCTCATGCATATGAAAAATGTACGCCTTTTAATCCAAAACGATATTTTGAGATTTTAAACCTTTTATTTAGTCTTTTTAAATGAGTTTTTGTCTATGAGTACACATTCTATTATTAAATCTCTTCCAAACAAAACTATAAATTATTAACTTGGCAAAAAAAATAATAATTAGAGTAGCTCCCCATATAGAGATTTGGACACTTAAAGTTTTAACACTTTTTTATTAATATTTTATATTATATCATAATAATATTAATATATAAAATATCAATATAAATATTCAAGATACCAATATAATATCTTAAATTAACTCAGAACTTACCTCCCCTCCTTTAATTTAAAGTTATCTCAACTGGGTGGCAAATTAATTGCAGCAATTAAAACTATGTTTAATGTTTTCTTGGGTAAAGACTGATTAATGAGGGGTCTCGAGATTAGCGTCATTTCTTTTCTTCTTCCCGGTGCTTCTTCCCGGCGGCTTCATATATCGCCGGGCAGGTTATTATTCGTGTCGAGGGTGGCTTTGCAAGCCAATGGATGCCCAGCTGCCGAATGGGAAGAAGAGAAGAAGATGCAGCAGGATTCATGAAATGTTTATATATCATGGAATGGATCGAGTGGTGGACTTCCAAGGTTCATAATAATAGTGGACCTAAACTTTGCTTTCTTTAATTAATATCCTAATAATCTTCGATTTAAATTATGATATGCAGCATTGCCAATGTAAGTTATTAATTAAATACTAGCTAAACCCATATCCCCTTAATTTTATATCAAAAGCCTATCATCTCTTCTGAATTTTAAATTTGACTTATTAAATATTTAACCCTTATAATTTATATATGTAAACTGTCAAATTATATAGTCAACGTTAAACATATAATAAACATATCATTGAGCATTGAAAAACAAAACAACAAAATGCTATGCTCAATGATCGTCAGATTATAAACTTACTAATAGATAGGTTGTGGGTCATTAGTCGAAGCAAAAAAGATGGAGAAATGTGGGTTTGTTAGAGCAAAGAGGAAGAGGAAAAGTGGATCGGTCATGACTTGTAGGTTATTAATCGAAACAAAGAGAACAGGAAAGGGCGAGTCGATTGTGGGTCACCAATCAAAGTAAAGAGAAAGGAAAAGAATAGGTTAGTTGAGGGTCACCAATCGAAGAAAGGGAAAGATGAGCTGGTTGCAACTTGTAGTTGTTGATTAAAGCAAAGAAGAAGGGTTAGGATTGGTCAAGACAACAACGACCAACAAGAGACTCGATTTTTTTATTTAGGTCAACGAAAAATAGGAGAAATGAGCAAAGACAATGGACGAAGCTGAATGAAAGGCAAAAAGAATAATCGATTTGATTGATTTTTCTTTTGTTCTTCATTTCTTATATTTTTCTTCTGCCAGCTTAGTTTGCATGTAATTCACGAATTATTTTAAATCCAGATAAGTAGTCAATAGGTGTAAATTATAAAAAAATAAGTATTTAATAGATTAAATTTGAAATTTAAAAAGTAATAAACTTTTTATATAAAATTCAAGTAGAAAAATATGATTTCGCCTTCAATATAATTACATAACTTTTTAACAGCGATTTACAGGTCTCAACCTCAACTATTAATTCTGTAAATTTTACTAGTTCAATAGGTATATATATATATATATATGTGTGTGTGTGTGTGTTAGAAATGAATTATTGAATTTGGTAATCATATAAATCCTTTAGGCCTTTGATTTTTCAGCTTTTTTTTTTCTTTTTTTTGAAACTAGGCCAGATGTCCTCAGCTACCACACCCTTAAAGTTATACTGAAAGGTAAATCGAGGATATGTATTCAGCACCAAGACCCTCACAATCTGCGATCTGGGACCCAAAAACAACACCCAAAAGGTTCTTCTTTGCCAGGAGTTGTGCCCTGGCGGCTTTTGATTTTTCAGCGTTTTCTTTTGACTTTGGACGTGAAAAGGACGGTGCTGGGCCACCCCGCGACGATAATGGAGGAGGGGACTGAGTTTGAGAGAAACTTAAACGCTTCATCAATCCCCAAGATACGAAAGGAAAGGCCACAGAAGCCCAGCTTAGCATACATCAGCAAAGAAGCGAAGACATGGAAATTGGCGTCCGAGATGAAAGGTGGTCTTTGAAGGGAACCACCGCCCTGGTCACAGGCGGCACCCGAGGCATGGGGTCAGTGTATTTTTCTTTAATTTTAGGCCTGTCAATAGGACCTCCTCGTTCGATTCATTCAATAGAATTTTGATACTAACTTCATATGGGCTTGCAAATATTATAATAAACGATTCGGGTCGATTACTTATTCTTAATTTTGTTTGTTTTGAGTAATTGAAAGGCATGCGATTGTGGAAGAACTGGCCAGATTTGGAGCCGCAGTTCATCTGTGCTCGAGAAATCAGGCGGAGCTTGAAGAATGCTTGCGAAAATGGAGAAGCGAAGGCCTCAGGGTCACAGGCTCTGTCTGCGACGTGATGTCGAGAACACAGCGAGAGAAGCTCATGGAAGAAGTCTCCCATGTCTTCGCCGGAAAGCTCAACATTCTTGTAAGTTCAGAATCAAGTCAAACCCAACTCAGCTTCATTAATTTTCCTTCAATTTAGCTTCTAGCTATATAGGTTATATTATATTAACCAAATCAAAAGCTTACCCTTTGATTGCAGTGGAAATTCATTAGTTTAATTGAAAAGATGAAAATCAATGTCTCCCCAGTTGCTAATATTTGTGGGTTTTGTTGGCTGGGTGTTTGGGGTAATTAGGTAAACAACGCTGGAACCATAATAATAAAAGAAGCCACAGACTTCACAGCTGAGGATTACGCCATTGTAATGGGAACCAATTTTGAGGCTTCTTACCATTTTTCCCAGCTCGCACACCCACTCTTGAAGGCTTCTGGAAACGGAAACGTTGTCTTTAACTCATCTATCGGCGGTTTCATTGCTTTACCACAAAGCTCTATTTACGCAGCTTCAAAAGGTATGGTTGGGGCTGCCCCCCCCCCCCACACACACACACACCGGCCATAGTTGTGTCCATAAACTTTTGTCTTTTTTCCTCTTTCAACCTTCAACTTTTCGTAATTTCAAATATATCCCTAAACTTAAACTAAAAATATATTTATATTTCTGAATTTTGTATTTTTTTCTTATAGAATTCTAAACTTTTTATACTTTCAAATGTGTTTTTAAACTACGTAAAATCACTCATTTAAACATTTACCCAACAAATGATACATATATGCGCTACATTGAAAGTTTGCCAATATTTTTTTAGCTCATTATTTATCTTTTTGACATCTTCTCAACTCCCCATCTCTCATCATTTGTGTCTCATCTTTTTATGGGTCTCATGTGTCTTCTCCAATTAATCTCTTGAAAGAAATATTACCCCCAAGCTGTCTCTATCTTTAATCCCCTCAAATGATGAGATAATCATCAACTCTGAGTACATTGGTGACTCTTTTAATCCAACTAGCCTATGCAGTCCAATCAAATGAGATGTAGGGGACACCGAAGAAAGCTGAGATGCAGGCGGAGAAAGGGAACGAGTTGAGGAGATGCTAGAAAATTACCATGTTAGTGTATGTGCGTATCAATTGCTAGGCAAGTGTTTAAATGAGTAATTTTGCATAGTTCTGGGGCGTATTTGAAACCATAAAAAAGTTTAAGAGCATAAATATACTTTTGGCCTTAGTTCAGGAGTATATTTGAAATTACAAAAAAATTTAGGGCTTTGTAGAAAAACAACGCAAAAGTTCAAGGACGTAAATATGACTTTGGTTGTGATTTTCTTTTACTAACTATCTTATTTTTGATAATACAGGAGCAATGAATCAATTGACAAAGAACTTGGCTTGCGAGTGGGCAAAAGACAATATTCGTGTAAACTCAGTCGCTCCAGGAGTCATTAAGACCTCACTTGTGGATAAAGCATTAGTATGAATTCTCATTCAAATATCAGCACTAAAAACAAAAATTCAATTTATTAGGTCAAATTTATATATTTACATTTTTTTCGTCTGGTACCATAAACTTTTTTGTTATTTCTATTATACATATATACTTGCATTTTTGAATTAATTTAACTCTTATACTTTGATTTTTTTTTTCGTATGGCAACTTGAACTTTTCGTTATTTTTGATAATTGCATTTTTTAGTCAATTTAGAGATATATTTTAATTATTCTTTTTTTTACACATCAAAATATATGGTGAAATTGACTCAGAAATATAGATATTACATGAGAATAATCAAAACAACAAGAAATTCAAATAATCACATAACTTGAAAATATAAATTTAAAGATATAATTTAAATAATAAAAAATTTAAATTATCACACTATAAAATTGAGAAAGCATAAGAGCAAAATTATGGGTGTAGCCCACTACCAAGGAACCTTTTTGTCGGCTTAGTATAGGCTTTAACTGACGATTTTTTCATCTTTTAGTGACCAATTTTTTTTGTCACTCATCGTTAATTTAGTTCTTTTGTCTTGTTTTTTGTATGTGTTATCAGGAAGAGCCCCTTGTACGTAGAGTTGGATTGGGACGAGCAGGAGAGGCAAGCGAGGTGTCATCAGTTGTTGCATTTCTTTGCCTTCCAGCGGCTTCATATATCACAGGGCAAGTCATTGCCGTTGATGGTGGCCTTAGTGTGAAAGGTTACTGAATTCTAGATACAAATTAAGTCCACACCACACACAATAATTACTTGTTAATCTCAAATTAAGGCACTGATTATCTACTGAATGTTTCTAAGCTTTGCTTCCTTTGTGTCTCATCCATCCTCACGTCAATAAAGTTGTGGTTGCTAAATTAATTTGCAGTGTTTAATTGGCCTGTCAGCTTAATTAAATCACTTTCTTTCTTTTTCACATTCATCAAAGCCCCGTAGGAGGGGGTTTGATAAATAGCGTTGAAGAGTTAAAAAGGAGAACTCTCATTTCATATACCATAATAATGAAGGATCAAAAAGTAAAATTATAACTTAATCAGTTGTGATTATGGTATTTAAAATTGATCACAATGGCTCTATATATTTCTACACGAGTACATGTAAGAAATGGTGGGTGTTGTTCCCTTAGAAGATGTTTGCCTTACCGATTTGATCACTTACAAGCTACTGAATTAGTTTATAAGTTATCTAGCTTATTTTATTACGTATTTGTTAAAATTTAAGAAATTAAACGCTACCAAATTTATAAATTGTTTTAACAGTATTTGAGATAAGCTTCTCCTCTCCCTTTTCGCACTTTTTCAAATAAGCTCTTGATAACTTATTGCGTTGACTAAATAAATGACAAATTTACTCTCAAACAATTCAACTATTTTCAACTCTCTACCCTTACTCTCTCATCCCTCTTCCCTTCATCATCGTAGCCTCTTCCATGGCTGACCTTCATCTCAATTTCTCCATCTTTGGCCGTTACTTCCATTTCAGCTTCTTCCATGGCCGACTTTCATTGTAGCTTCTCCATCTCCAGTCGTCACCTCCTTCGCCACTTCTTCCATCGTCCATTGCCTCCTCCATCTATGTATATATATTTAACATATATACATATATTAATATTTATTGTATTAATATATTTAACATTTTTATGAATTAAATCTAAATTTAAACATAAAGTTATATTAATATATTTTCTTAATAATTGTGTATAATTTATCAACATGTAATTATAACAATTTTATCAGTTAGATTTCAATTTTTAATTTATTTTTATTAAAAATTAGTATTTTTATAAATTTTATTTATATTATTTAGCAATATGTCTATTTTCATTTTTTTGACAAATTCTGATAATTTATTATTTTTTTAAATCAAATACATAATTATTTAAAGGCTATTTGGCTTACCCTTTTTTCAGTTATTTGGATTTTAAGTTATGTAAAGTTTAAAAGTTGGGTAGCGTTTAAACTAATAATATATTTGGATAAATGTGTTTTTAAGTTGTCAGTTATATAATTATATATTGGGTTTATAAAATATGATAAACTGTGAAAACTTGACAAAAAAAATTAAAATGGATATACTACTAAATAATATAACTAAAATTCATAAAAATATTAATTTTTAATAAAAATGAATCATAAATTGATTTCTAACTGATAAAATTGATACAATTACACGTTGATAAATTATACACAATTATTAAAAAATATATTAATACAATATATATGTTACCTATAGATACATATAGAGAGGCGACTGATAGAAGAGGAAGAAACAGATTATGACGACGAACATAGAGGAGGCCACAATGGAGGTTAGAGGCGACGACCGATGGGGATATGGATGGGTCTAGAGGCGGTAACTAACAGTGATGGCGAGGAATTGAAGAGAGGCAGTGACAGAGAAGAAGTGAAGAAGACAGGTAGATTGGAAATTAGGAAGTTGTGTGAGGGCAAATATGTCATTTACTTGGTCAACACAAAAAGCTCTTAGGAACTTATTTGAAAAAGCTAGGGGGAAAGTTTATCTCAAACACTGGTAAAATAGCTTATAAACTTGATAGCACTTAAGCTATTAAATGTTGTCAAACGCGTAAAAAAAAATAAGTTACATAACTTAATTATAAGCTAATTCATTAGCTTATAAACAGTCAAACCGATAAGCCAAACACTCAATTAACTAACAGCTTAAATCATATTTATCCAAATACGTTATTAATTTAAACGCTATCAAACTTTTAATCTTTACACAACTTAAAAGCAAAAAGACTTATAAGTCCTTAAAAAAATGGTGCGCGAAATACCCTCTTAATATAACATAACATTCAACACTTAAGTTACTAAAATAATTGAGCAATAAATGCAAAGAGCAATTTAAGTTTGTTCATTTACATGTGAGGTTTTATTCTTTACATGGGCAAAGTGAATCAAGATATTTAGACTTATTTCCAAGATTTTCGGACTCGTTTATCCCAAATTAGCAGAGAATTTGAATAAAGATGGCGTTTGACTCAATTGATAAGAGTCGAATTTTTAAGAAGTGAACGAGGATGGTCAAAGTAATTTCCAAGATTTTTGAGCTCAAATAACTTGGGTTGCCAGTGAATCCTTCAGGCCAAAATTTTCTCCAAGACTTTTAAGTTTGGGTATTTGGTGCCATGTCAATAAGGGTCAGATTTTTCAAGATTAAAATCTAAAAGTTAAATTTTATGAATTCATACTTTTAACTCTAAATTAGATAAAATGACATATGACATTTCCCTATTACTTGTCAATTAATACACATAGTAATATGAGGTTAGACGTCCAATTATAAATCTAACTCTTTAAAGTTTCAAAGTAATTAGTCATTACCTTAAACAAATTTACATCTTCCTGTGGATTTGTTTCTCTTTTTTTTCTCTAATTAATATAAGAAAGAATAAATTTTTAATAACGATAATTTTAACAAAATTGAGAACCCCATTCCCATTTACAGGCCACGTGAAGAAATGACTCCCCCCCACCACCCCCCCACCAAAAAAAAAAAAAAAAAAAAAAAAACATGCAATTTGATGGCATATAGTCAATCGAGTATGCATCAGTCTTCAACCCCAATACAATAATGAATGCCAAATGCAAATAATTCCACGATTAAGACCCGTTCAAATTAGATAAAAAAAAAAAAATTCAATTTCAAACCATTTGACTATATATTAAATTTCACTATATCTATATTTTTTATTTTATTTATGTAGTCATTTAATTTTTTTATTATTTCAAATACACTCCTAAATCTAATTTTTGAATCACTTAAACTTCTTCTACTTTGATTTTTTTTCACGTGACAATTCAAATTTTTTATTATTTTAATTACATTTCTAGACAACAGACTCTGCTTCACTATTGTCTCAATATAAGCTTCAAGTATTTAATTACACCAAAAGGTTGGTATGGTGATGGCTGATGCCATTGCCAGCAGCACATGTAAGCTAAGCTTTATAATCTTTCGATCTTTCTATATAATTTTGAAGTTTCTTCTTCATGTCACCATATTCACAAACTCAATGGGTCATACTAACAGCATGCTTGTTCGAAAATAGAATATTCATTGTGCAGGAGGCAATAAACAGAAAGCGTTTCAGGTTTCAACCCTTTACTCGAACCCAATAAAATCCACTTTTTGTGATTTTTATTTCGAACTTCCAAACAGCTCTAAACACTCCCGAGTTAAAGCCTCATTTTGTGCTCCAATGTGCCCAATTTTCAATGCGAATGTCCAAAGATTTGGGTAACCCAGCCATACAAAAAGGCAAATGTTCGAAGCACATTGTCCGTGTAGTAGAACAAATAGACAACGTCTGTCTTTGATTGTATGGGAATAGAAGTTCACGTTGTTAATGCAAATTAATATAAGATAAAAAAATAGGTTTTTTATTGATTGACCCTCTTTTATAGGGAAATGTCTCTAACTCTTTAGTTAAGTTTTCCTTTTTAGAGGGTGTTTATTAATCAAGATAAGAAGGAGAAAAAGTCAGATATGGGAAGCATTCTGGGTGTTTGGTCTTTCTAACGTGTTTGTTAAGCTTATTTGACCACTTCCGAAAAAGTCCTCACGTAACCTCTTATCTTCCTCTTTTAAGATAAATTTATCTGACCTCCTCCTCAGATAAATTTATCTGACTCTTTCAAGATAAGGTTCAATTACTTATACGCCCCTTATAGAATAGTTAATGGCATTTAATGCATTTTAAAGTTTTAAATTTATTAAAAAAACTTATTTATTTAACTCTTATAATTAATATTATTTAATATATTTTTAAATTGTTACCTGTTTTGATAATTTTTAAATTTTAAATGACATTATTCATTTCATTGATTTTTAAAATTTAAATTTCTCTCTCTCTATATATATATATTTTATTAACTAATATAATTCCTTTCACCAATTTTTAAATTATTTTATTTAATTTTATATTTTATTACCTATTATGAAAATATGTTTTGGCTATTTTTAATTATGTAGGTGAAATTATTGTAATTCTAACAATAATTATTTCTACTTTTTAACTCTTTTTAAATTTATTTTTGAACATGAATTTAGAAAATAAAATATTTTTTTTAATTTTAATTTTAATTTTTTTGATAATTCATATTAATCATAAAATACTATTTTAATCATAAATTTGGTAATAGGGATATTTTGGTAAAAAAACCTCTCATCTTTGTGCTTATCATATGCATTAACAAACACATAAAAAAAAAATACAATTATCAGTGGATTCTAAAAAATTTAACAAACACTCTTATAGAAATCTTAGAATATTTTCCAGTCTTATCTTGATCATTTCATATCTTGATTCGGAATGCATTTCAAACTTATCTTGATATTTCTTATTTTACTCATTTTAACAAACGCTTCCTTAAAAAAAAAAAAAAAAGAGAAAGGTAACTGTAGCAATTTCATTTGGTCACCATGGTAAGGGCATTTACATTTACTATTTAGTAAATGTAGAGCCCTTTTTTTATATAAATGTAGGGTTTGTCTTTACTTTTACTACTCATTTTGATGTTGTCTCGTCCTATAAATAATATGGGTTTAAGGTTCAAATTCAAATCTTAATAATATAACAAGACTCTCAAAGCACTAGACAAATTAAATTTTTGAAACATTTGAAGCTAGTCGAAGGTTATAGGGTGTTCTAATTTCTCTTTTTTCAAAACTTATAAAAAAAAGAAAAAAACATTGAAATCCATAAACTAAGTATCTTGCCTAAGGAGTGGTGGAGCATGTGGTTTAATTGATGCAAAGCCAAGAAACTTATCTATTCTTAATATATGTAGCGACCTCTTTTGAAAGAGTAGAATCCTTATGGGAACGCAAACATAAGTGGTGGCCATACAATAAATAAATAAATAACGTTGAAATCTATTAAGTAAATATCTCACCTGGGATTGCAATTGCAAAATGATACTCCAAGGAATTGAGGAAGGCCCGCATAAGCAATGGAGCATGTGATTTAATTTGATGCAAGAAAACCTTACTAGGGCTTGACACGTAGCAAACTTTTTAAAGGAGTGGAGTGCCTAATGATGTTAAACTTAATAGTTTTTCAATCATGTAACTTTAACTGACAGAATAAAGTGCCCAAATAATTTGTATTAGTGTTAAAATAAATGTATTTTTATTCAAAGTTTCATTTCTATTGTCTTTAAAATTGAAAAAAAAAATGGATGGAATAAAAGAATTGATGAAAAATTTTAGTGTTGGAAACTTGTTTTTAATTTTATCATACTTTATTGTTTCATTAAAGGGGTATAATAGATTTGATGATTAATATTCTTTGGTTCCATGCATTTTCATTACTCTGTCGAGGAAAAATAATTTTTCATCTTTTACTTTCCTAAATAAGGATAAAATTTCATTCTGATGGTATTTGAGGAATAAATATCGGCCAACTTTGTGCTAACAAGTGCGGTAATACAAAAGATACAAACATTGTCCAGAATAATTGGGCGTAAAGTGTGCTTAGTTTTAATACATTCTATTATTGTCTAGATACAATAATGAATTTAATTGATTGAAAACATCATCGTTAAGTTACTTGAATATGCAAAAATAAGAAAACAATCAAAAGGCGCAGGAAATTCCCTGCACAAACACTCTAATGCTTCAATCAAATATTGAAAATTATAAAGCCTGTATTAAAATCAGTATCAGAGACGTCATACCTTTTTAAAAATGAGTGTCTACTTATTTATAGAGGGATATGAAGTAATCTTAATTAATTTGAAATTAAAATTATTACAGATAACATCTATCTCAATTATCTCTAGTTTGGCTGAGATTAGAATTATTATGAATAGCATCTATCTCTTATGGATGATGTTTATCCTAATATCCCAAAATCATTTTAGAATTAGAATTCTTTATGGATGATTATCTATTATTTTCTTAGAATATTTGGAGAGATTTTCTTAGAATAAGTTGGTCGAGGGTCACCAATTGAAGTAAGGGAAAGATGGGTTGGTTGCAACTTACAGTCGTCAATCAAAACAAAGAAGAAGGGTTGGGATTGGTGAAGATAGCGATGACCTACAAGAGACTCGATTTTCTATTTAGGTTAACAAAAAATGAGAGAAAAGAGCAATGATAACGGACGAAGGAGAATGAAAGGCAAAAAGAATAATCAGTTCGGTTGGTTCTTCTTTTCTTATATTTTTCTTCTTCCACCTTAGTTTGCACATAATTCACGAATTATTTTAAATCGAGATAAGTAATCAATAGGTGTAAATTATAAAAAATAAATATTTAATATATTAAATTTAAAATTTAAAAAGTAATAAACATTTTATATAAAATTGAAGTAGAAAAATATGATTTCGCCTTCAATATAATTACATAACTTTTTAACAGCGATTTACAGGTCTCAACCTCAACTATTAATTATATAAATTTTACTAGTTCAATAGGTATATATATATATATATATGTTACAAATGAATTATTGAATTTGGTAATCATATAAATCCTTTAGGCTTTTGATTTTTTAGTCTTTTTTTTTTTTTTTGGAACTACACCCGATGTCCTCAGCAACCCCAACCCTAAAAGCTACACTAAAAAGGTAAATCAAAGATATGTGTTCATTGACCAGGGCTCGAACTCACAATTTAGAGTGCGATTTTGTTCACCCCTTTAACGGGAGTGAACGTAACTTCGGTCAATGGAGGTTAAAAAAATAACCTATTTATGTTTTCTTTCTCTACTATATCTCTTTCTCAACTGCTTTTTAAAAAAACAAATTAAATTTCTTTTAAACTAAAATAAATAAATCTCTCAGTGGTTTAATTTTAATATTTATAATACAAAAAAAATATTAATTAAACACTCATTACGTGCTTCCAAGTAACATTGACAAACACAATAATACAATTTTTATTAATATTACTTTTACAACACAATATAATACAACATACTACAATAAAAACACCAAACATACCCTTAAAATCAATTTTCTTTTAAACTTTAAAAGATAAATATACATATATAACTTTATTTCTTTTCATTATTTACTTTTCATTACAAAATTCAATATCGATACATGTCAAAAATTCAATATCTATACATGTCAAAAATGTATAGATATTGAATTTTGTAATGAAAAATAAATAATGAAAAGAAATAAAGTTATATATGTATATTTATCTTTTAAAGTTAAAAAGAAAATTGATTTTAAGGATATGTTTGGTATTTTTGTTGTAGTACGTTGTATTATATTGTGTTATAAAAGTAATATTAATAAAAATTGTATTTGATAAAAAGTGTATTATTGTGTTTGTCAATGTTACCTAGAAGCACGTAATGAGTGATTAATTAATATTTTTTTTGTATTATAAATATTAAAATTAAGCCATAGAGAGATTTATTTATTTTAATTTAAAAGAAATTTAATTTATTTTTTTAAATAGCAATTGAGAAAGACACGTAATAAAAATATAATAGAGAAAAAAAACATAAATGGATTATTTTTTTAACCCTCACCGACGAGGGTTACGTTCACCCCGTTAGAGGGGTAAACAAAATCACACTCCACAATCTGCGACCTGAGACCTAAAAAGCGAGTGCAATTTTGTTCATCCCTTTTAACGGAGGTGAAGATAACTCCCAGTCCTTTGGAGATTATCTTGAGTGTAATTTTGTTCACCCCCTTTAATGTCGTTCCGTTATTTTTTTTTGCCCTAACAATTTTGTAAGAGTGATGTTCACCCCATTAAAAGGGATGAACAAAATCGCACTCAATTATCTCACATAGGGGCAGCCAAACTTCAAATCAATTGGCTGCCCTCTGTTAAAGATAACCCCAAAGGACTTGGGGTTATCTTCACCCCCGTTAAAGGGGCGAACAAAATCGCACTCCAAAATAGCAACACGGGTTCTTCCTTTGTGCCCTGGCGGCTTTGATTTTTCAGCGTTTTCTTTAGACTTTGGGCGTGAAAAGGACGGTGCTGGCCCACCCCGCGACGACAATGGAGGGGACTGAGTCTGAGAGAAACTTAAACGCTTCATCAATCCACAAGATACGAAAGGAAAGGCCACAGAAGCCCAGCTTAGCATGCATCAGCAAAGAAGCGAAGACATGGAAATTGGCATCCGAGATGAAAGGTGGTCTTTGAAGGGAACCACCGCTCTGGTCACCGGCGGCACCCGAGGCATGGGGTCGGTGTATTTTTCTTTAATTTTAGGCCTGTCAATAGGACCTCCTCGTTCGATTCATTCAATAGAATTTTGATACTAACTTCATATGGGCTTGCAAATATATATAATAAACGATTCGGGTCGATTACTTATTCTTAATTTTGTTTGTTTTGAGTAATTGAAAGGCATGCGATTGTGGAAGAACTGGCCAGATTTGGAGCCGCAGTTCATCTGTGCTCGAGAAATCAGGCGGAGCTTGAAGAATGCTTGCGAAAATGGAGAAGCGAAGGCCTCAGGGTCACAGGCTCTGTCTGCGACGTGATGTCGAGAACACAGCGAGAGAAGCTCATGGAAGAAGTCTCCCATGTGTTCGCCGGAAAGCTCAACATTCTTGTGAGTTCAGAATCAATCCAAACCCAACTCAGCTTCATTAATTTTCCTTCAATTTAGCTTCGAGCTATATAGGTTATATTATATTAACCAAATCAAAAGCTTACCCTTTGATTGCAGTGGAAATTCATTAGTTTAATTGAAAAGATGAAAATCAATGTCTCCCCAGTTGCTAATATTTGTGGGTTTTGTTGGTTAACTTGGCTGGGTGTTTGGGGTAATTAGGTAAACAACGCTGGAACCGCAATATTAAAAGAAGCCACAGACTTCACAGCTGAGGATTACGCCATTGTAATGGGAACCAATTTTGAGGCCTCTTACCATTTATCCCAGCTCGCACACCCACTCCTAAAGGCTTCTGGAAACGGAAACGTTGTCTTTATCTCATCTATCGGCGGTTTCATTGCTTTCCCACAAAGCTCTATTTACGCAGCTTCAAAAGGTACAGTTGGGGCTGGGCTACACCGAGTGCAATTTTGTTCACCTTCAAAAACGGGTGACCATCACCCTCACAATTTTTGTGAGGGTTAAAGAGCAACGGAACGGCATGAATCACCCTCACAATTCATGCCGTTCCGTTGCTCTTTAACCCTCACAGAAATTGTGAGGGTGATGGTCACCCCGTTAAAGGGGGTGAACAAAATCGCACTCGGCTACACCCCCATCCCACACACACACATATTGAGATATATATATATATATATATATGCAGTCATCCCATCTTTTATTTATATGATTTCGGCCATAGTTGTGTCCATAAACTTTTGTCTTTTTTTCTCCTTTTCTCTTGCAACCTTAAATTTTTCATAATTTCAAATATATCCCTGAAGTTAAACTTAAAACATATTTACACTTCTGAACTTTTATATTTTTTTTCTTATGAAATTCTAAACTTTTCATAGTTTTAAATGTATTTTTAAATTGTGTAAAATCACTTATTTAAACATTTGTCTAACAGATGATACATATGCGTGCTACCGTGAAAGTTTGCCAACATTTTCTTAGATCTCTCTTTATCTTTCTGACATCTCCTTAACTCCCCATCTCTGTTTGTTTGTGTCTCATCTTTTTATGGCGTCTCATGTGTCTCCTCCAGCTGCATCTCCTGGAAGAAAGATTACCCCCAGACTATCTTTATCTTTAATCCCCCAAAATGACTAGGTAATCATCAACTCGAGCACATTGATAACCCTTCTAACCCAACTAGCCTATGTAGTCTAATCGAATGAGATGTAAGAGACGCCAAAGAGAGCTGGGATGCAGACGGAGAGAGTGAATGAGTTGAAGAGATGCTAGAAATTGCCATGTTAGTTCATGTTCGTATCAATTGCTGGGTACGTGTTTAAATGAATAATTTTGCATAATTCAGGGGCACATTTGAAACTATAAAAAGTTTAAGAGCATAAATATACTTTTGGCCTTAGTTTGGGAGTATATTTGAAATTACGAAAAAATTTAAGGTTTTACAGAAAAACAACGCAAAAGTTCAAAGTCATAAATATGACTTTGGTTGTGATTTCCTTTTACTAATTATCTTATTTTTGATAATACAGGAGCAATGAATCAATTGACAAAGAACTTGGCTTGCGAGTGGGCAAAAGACAATATCCGTGTAAACTCAGTCGCTCCAGGAGTCATTATGACCTCGTTTGTGGATAAAGCATTAGTATGAATTCTCATTCATATATCAACACTAAAAACAAAAATTCAATTTATTAGGTCAAATTTATATTTTTATCTATATATTTTTATATTTTTTTCATCCGGTAACTTGAACTTTTTCGTTGTTTCTATTATACTTGTGTATCTGTATTTTTGAGTTAATTTAACCCCTATATTTTGATCCTTTTTTTTTTGCATGGTAACCTAAACTTTTCATTATTTTTGTAATTGTATTTTTTTTAGTTAATTTAGGGATGTATTTCAATTACTTTTTTTTTTTTTACACATCAAAGTACAGCGTGAAATTGGCTCGAAAATATAGGTATTACATGAGTATAATCAAAACAACAAAAACTTTAAATTATCACATAACTTGAAAATATAAATTTAGAGATATAATTTAAATAATAAAAAATTTAAGTTGTTACACAACAAAAATGAGAAAGCATAAGGGCAAAATTATGGGTTTAGCCCAGTACGAGGAACCTTTTTGTTGGCTTAGTATAGGCTTTAACCGACGATTTTTCATCTTTTAGTGACCAACTTTTTTTGTCACTCATCGTTAATTTAGTTCTTTTGTCTTGTTTTTTGTATGTGTTATCAGGTAGAGCCCGTTGTACGTAGAGTTGGATCGGGGCGAGGAGGAGAGGCAAGCGAGGTGTCATCAGTTGTTGCATTTCTTTGCCTTCCAGCGGCTTCATATATCACAGGGCAAGTCATTGCCGTTGATGGTGGCCTTAGTGTGAAAGGTTACTGAATTCTAAATACAAATTAAGTCCACACCACACACAATAATTACTTGTTAATCTCAAATTAAGGCACTGATTATCTACTGAATGTTTCTAAGCTTTGCTTCCTTTGTGGCTCATCCATCCTCACGTCAATAAAGTTGTGGTTGCTAAATTAATTTGCAGTGTTTAATTGGCCTGCCAGCTTAATTAAATCATTTTCTTTTTTTTTTCACATTCATCAAAGCCCCGTAAAGAGGGGGTTTGATAAATAGCTTTGAAGAGTTAAAAAAGGAGAATTCTCGTATCATATACCATAGTAATAAAGGACCAAAAGGTAAAATTATAGCTTAATCAGTTGTGATCATGGTATTTAACATCAATTACAATGGCTCTGTATATTTCTACATGAGTACATGTAAGAAATGGTGGGTCTTGTTCCTTCATATGGTGTTTGGCTTACCGATTTGATCACTTATAAGCTACTGAATTGGTTTATAAGTCATGTAACTTATTTTATTATGTATTTGTTAAAATTTAAGAAATAAAATGCTACCAAGCTTACAAATTGTATTAACAGCGTTTGAGATAAGTTGTTTCCCTCCCCTTCTCACTTTTCCAAATAAGCTCTTGGTGGTTCATTGCGTTGACCAAGTAAATGACAAATTTATTCTCAAACAATTCAACTATTTTCAACTCTCCGCCTTTACTCTCTCATCCCTCTTCCTGTCATCATCGTAGCTTCTCTATCTCTTGTTGTCGTCTCTATCACTGCTTCCTTTATTTTTTGTTGTCGTAGCCTCCATCATCGCTTCGTCCATCATCTGTCACCTCATCCATCTCTGTATATATATATTTAACATATATACATATATTAATGTCTATTGTATTAATATATTTAACATTTATATGAATTAAATCTAAATTTAAACATAAAGTTGTATTAATATATTTTTTAATAATTGTGTATAATTTATTAATTGTAACAATTTTATAAGTTGATTGATTTATAATTTATTTTTATTAAAAATTAGTATTTTTATGAATTTTATTTGTATTATTCAGTAATATATCTATTTTCGTCTTTTTAACAAGCTTATCAATTTTTTCAAACCAAATTCATAACTATTTAGAGGTTGTTTGGCTTACTGTTTTTTTCAATAGATTTTCAGCTATTTAGATTTTATGTTGTGTAAAACTTAAAAGTTGGGTATCATTTAAACTGATAACGTGTTTGAATAAATGTGCTTTTAAGCTGTCAGTTATATAATTATGTGTTGGGTTTGTAAAATTTGATAAACTGTGAAAACTTGACAAAAAAGCTAAAATAGATATATTGCTGAATAATACAAATAAAATTTATAAAAATATTAATTTTTAATAAAAATAAATCATAAATTGATGTCCAACTGATAAAATTGTTACAATTACACGTTGATAAATTATATATAATTATTAAAAAATATATTAATACAATATATATGTAACATATATATATAATACAAAAAGGCGATGGTGTTAGGTTTATGTGTCTCAAATGGGTTACTTTATTTTATCCATGTGACATTTATATATGTATATAAATAAAGTGGGTTGGATATATAATATGATATGGGTCGATTTCATTCTGAGCCAATAATTGAAGCCCAAGCCCATATTTATGTTAAGCCCATGATTTTTGTTTGT
This sequence comes from Diospyros lotus, assembly GCF_014633365.1. Lineage (NCBI taxonomy): Eukaryota > Viridiplantae > Streptophyta > Magnoliopsida > Ericales > Ebenaceae > Diospyros > Diospyros lotus. The sequence goes on along the minus strand of NC_068351.1, from coordinate 1,604,180 downwards.
ATCCATTGGCCCGTGTATATGTATGGCTGATTTAGGGCAAATGAAAGGCAAAGGGCATAAAGGCAAATAGAAGGCACGAACAGAGGCAACACGCAAGAACAGAACGCAGAAGATTGAAGGAGCTCTCTGCCAATCAGAACGAAGAAGAAGACGCAAGGTATTTCGGATCTCGTCCCTGGTAAGTGTGTATCACTTGGGGCTTTATTGTTTGGGAGTGAGATTGAGTTTGAGTGCATGTGTTGCTCAGGTATTTGGGGCTTTGTACTTTGGTTTGTTTTGTCTTCTTGTTTTTGGTTTGGTTTCTGATTTGAGAGTGGCTGAGAGGATCTTATGCGTGTATTGTGTAAATGTCTTGATTATTATTTTAGTGGATTGACTAAAGACGGAGCCTCTGCCATGAATAAGATTCGTTTGGATCCGAACACGTATATCTTGTGTTCTTGTGTTCTTGCGTGTGTGCGTTGTGTGGTTCATTTCTATTTCTTGGATTGGTACTGCTCTTAACTTTGTGGTGGTGTGGCCGATTACAGGAAAATACAACATATGGAGTAGGACACAACAGACGATGGCGATGAACATGGAAGAGGCGGTGAGAGAGGCTAGAGACAGCAGCCGATTGGGATGTGGATGGGTCTAGAGGTGATAACTGATAGCGACGACGATAACCGAAGATGAAAGAAGGTGGCGATGGAAAGGAGGAGTTGAAGGGAGGCAGCGATAGAGAAGAAGTGAAAGAGATAGGTAGATTAGAAATTAAGAAGTTGTGTGAGGGCAACTCTGTCATTTACTTAGTCAACGTAAAAAGCTCCTAGGAGCTTATTTGAAAAAACTATGGGGGAAACTTATCTCAAACACTGTTAAAATAACTTATAAAATTGGTAGCATTTAAGTTCTTAAATGTTATCAAATGCGTAACAAAAAAAATAAGTTACGTAACTTATAAGTTAATTTAGTAGCTTATAAGCAATCAAATTGATAAGTCAAACACCACTATGACTAACAGTTTAAAGTATATTTATCTAAACACGTTATCAAATTTAAACGCTACCCAATTTTTAATCATTACACAACTTAAAAGCAGAAAGACTTATAAGTCTTTAAAAAAATGATGCGTCGAATACCCTCTTAATATAACATTCAACACTCAAGTTAGTAAAATAATTGAGCAATAAATGCAAAGAGTAATTTAAGTTTGTTTGTTTACAATTGAGGTTTTATTCTTTACATAGGCAAAGTGAACTAAGATATTCGGACTTATTTCCAAGATTTTCGAACTCGTTTATATCCCAAACTAGCAGAGAATTTAAATAAAGATAGCGTTTGACTCAATTGATAAGAGTCGAATTTTCAAGAAGTGAATCAAGATATTCGAAGCTATTTCCAAGATTTTTGAGCTCAAATAACGTGGGTTGGCAGTCAATCTTTCAAGCCAAAATTTTCTCCAGGGTTTTTAAGTTTGGCTATTCAGTGTCATGCTGATGATGCGGAGCCGATCACCTTCTTCTGTCTCGGACCAAGTACCTACAAAAAGGGTGGGGACTTGCTCCCCGTGATCCCTCCGAAGCTCAAGTCAGTTCATAGGGTTTTTGAGGAGTATAATAGTAATGGAAAAATAATATATGAGTTCCTTAGAAGTCAGATCCCCATACCTGTAGAGGTTGCCCTCTATTTATACATGTCCCGTGGCCTTTCCCTTAGGAGATAAGATATATTTCAAAAATAGAGGTTGATCCCCTTTCCATGGGGAGAAAATATAATATTCCCTAATAGAGATAATTCTTTGGATATTTAAAGATATCATTGGTTGACTTAATCTTCTTCTTTATCTCTTTCCAGTTCAAAATCATAATAAAGATTATAAAAATAAGCGGAGCTCCTAAGTCTTGACACGTGGCAATCGCTTATTGGTCTTTACTGGCACACATGGCTCCGAGTTAATGGTAACCTCCCAGGGGTAGTACAGTAAAATTGCCCCCCTATAAATATTCCCTCATCACATGCCAATAAGGGTCAGATTTTTCAAGATTCAAATCCAAGAGTTAAATTTTATGAATTCATCCTTTTAACTCTAAATTAGATAAAATGACATATGACATTTCCCTATTACTTGTCAATTAATACACATAGTAATATGAGATTAGACGTCAATTATAAATCTAACTCTTTAAAGTTTCAAAAAAATTAGTCATCACCTTAAACAAATTTACATCTTCCCGTGGATTTGATTCTCTTTTTTTTTTTTTTTCTCTAAGAGTGTGTTTGATTGCATTACTTATAATTTAATTCTAGGTAATGATTGTTTAGAAAACAAAAATCACTTCACCCCCTCGAAGAATGAATTCCATGGAAAGAGGTTTTAAATACTTGTACCATACGCATATTTTTCAAAAAAAAATTAAAGGTGTTTGATTGCTTCTATAAAAAATATATGTAATAATTACACATGATTAAATATTTTCTATAAAAAATATGTGTTATCAAACACACCTTAATTTATATAAGAGAGAATAAATTTTTGATTAATGATAATTTTAACAAAATTGAGAACCCCATTCCCATTTATAGGCCAAGTGAGAAAATGACCCCCCAAAAAATGCAATTTCATGGCATATAATCAATAGAGTTTGCATCAATCTTCAACCCCAATATAATAATGAATGCCAAATGCAAAAAATTCCATGATTAAGACCCGTTGAAATTAGATTAAAAAAACAAAAGGATTCAATTTCAAACGATTTCACAATATATTAAACTTCACTATATCTATATTTTTGCTCTTATATTTTTTATTTTATTCATATTACTATTTAAATTTTTTATTATTTTGATTACACTCCTAAATCTAATTTTTGAATCAATTTAACTTCTTATACCTTAATCTTCTTTCGTGTGGCAAATCAAAAATTTTATTATTTTAATTACACTCCTAAACTGTCAATAAAAAACTTGGTTCTTCTATTTGGATCGACAAGAAATGAGAGACAAAAGCAAAGATGATGGTCAAAGGAGAAGGAAAGGCAAAAGAAATGATCGGTTTGGTTAAATCTTCCTCTATTTTTTTTTCTTTTCAATTTATCTCACGCGTAATTCAAGTATTATTTTAAATTAAGTTAAGTAGTCAATAGATATAAATTATAATAACAAACTATTTAATAGGTTAAATTTGAAGTTTAAAAAAATAATAGATTTTTCATATAAAATTTAAGTAGAAAAATATGATTTTCATCTTCAACGTAATTATAACTATTATATGTCTTTCCTGTATCACTCCACATGGGCTAAACTCGGTTCGATGGACCGGCCCTGTAATAACCCACATCTTCAAGGCGTGTTATACCTTAGAAAATTTGGGTCTTATTTTTTATTTTTTTTTATTACATCACCCCCGAAATTCCCTAAGGTCTATCCAGTGCTTGACGAGATATTTACACTAGAAAATAAATACAAAGCGGAAGCTAAATCGAACCTACTCATGGCATTACATAAATAATTGAACATGACATTTATTATAAAATTGTTACATAAGCTTCTGAAAATAAAGTAAAATGTACATAATTTGTGAACTATTCATATTACAACATAACATGGCACATTTACTCGTTTCTTGACGTCTCGCGTCACTACACATTTTCAACCTCTGTATCATCACTGCAAATCCCGACTTGAACGTTGAATGTTTCAGGGGCGAACTCAAGTTAAATGATGAATCATCTAAATAAGGGTACATAATGCTATGTCATGTGTGAATGCAATATCTTACATCGTAGGTGTCAACTGCACCCTTATGTTATCTACTATTTTAACGACCACCTCTATCGAAGTCGGAGTGTATGGGTGCACCCTTGGTACAGCAGCGGTGCCAGTTCGTAAGCCCTACGGCCTCATATGCGTGTGATCAATGACATCAATGTGTATTTATGCATTTCATAGTCATGTCATGAATGTAATCTACCTGATGGGTACATTTCATAGTATGTCAATATGATGTAAGCATTCTCGAAGATATAATCATACTAAGCTTGAAACCATACACTTACAGCTAAGTTATCTCGAAAAGCGTGTTGACCTCGAAATTCGTGTCGAGCAGCTATTGCTCAATCTTATCGTCCTCAAGGACTCCTAAAACATTAAATTTATGTTTAGAAAATCATTTTACTATTTTTCATAATTTCTTCAATTTTTCTTTTATTTCTAAGCCTTATCTATTCAAAATTACATAATAATTATCTAGACTTCCAAAAAATCTAATTTATCTTTACTAATATTCCTTAAATAATATTTCTAGTATTTTGGAATTTTATTGGAATTTTTCAAATTAATTTCCTATTTTTCCTTATTTCCATAATAGAAAAACTATTTAAATAAATGACTAATTTAACATTTTCCAGAATAATTTTCACAAAACAAGACATAAACAATATTCCAGATTTAATGAAAAAAAATTCAAAATTTTATTTCTTTTATTTGTATTTTTTCTTTATTTTTTCTTTTCTTTTCTTATTTTATTTTTATTTTCTGCCGGATGCGTGGAAGGGACGCGCCTTCTTCCCACTCATGGGGGCGTGCAGCCACACGCCCGGCTGCATCATCTTCTCCGACGACCTTCTCGCCGCCGGCAATGCTGCCGAGCCCTAAAGCTTCAAACGAAACTTCTTCTCCCCCTAATTCCGACCTCCTGATTCCAAAAATAGCCTTAAAAACGAGAAAAAAAACACAAGAAATACCTCGATTTGTCGATTGAAGGTGCGGCTTAGGTGACTTGCGCGTTTTTCGGCGAGCTCGATTTCTCCTTCTTCACTGCTCCATTGGCCACCAAAATTACCAGAAATATTGCCCACGAAGCAAGGATTAAAACCCTATTCTCAAACACTTACCCAAACGCTCAATCTAAGCCACGAAATTTTCGGCCCATTGCAGGCGCGGCCATGCTCTGGCCGTGCGCCTGCTTCAGATTTCCTGTGATTTTTTTTTATATATATACGGATATATACATATATACATATATATACCTTCATATCATACATATATACATACGTACATATACCTATACATTTATACTTCTTTTCATACATATAACAGTAATATGCATACTATATAATAAGCATATACTATATGATTTAATTACATACAACTAAAAAGATGAATTTAAACATCATAAACATTTAAAATTCCAATAATTTCTTTAGGGTCACATACCTTATATTATTAAATAAATTTCACTACATATTCACTAAAATTTTAATATTTTTTCTAGGGCCTAAAATCAAGATTTTTACAGTATCTCAGGGTATTACATTCTCCCCTCCTTACAAAAATTTTATTCTCGAAATTTGATCATTCCTCACTCATTCTAACTATAGGGTCTTCAAAAAGGTATGAAAAATTGAGTTTCATGTCTTCTTCTCGTTCCCAAGTTATCTCTTCGCTCACTGGGTTTCTCCACAAAACTTGTACAAGAGCAATTGACTTGCTTCTCAGGACCTGATCCCTACGATCCAAAATTCTGACTGGTTTTTCAACGTACAAGAGATTTTCTTGAATCTCGATAGCTTCACCTGGCATTACCTGGGAAGGGTCTGGCTCATGGTTACGAAGTTGCGATACATGAAACACGTCGTGGAGCTTTGATAGGGCCAGGGGTAGAGCAAGTCAATAAGCGACTGATCCAATTCTTTCCACTATATCATATGGTCCTATATACCGGGAGCTTAACTTGCCCTTTTTCTTGTTGCTTCTAGTCACCATTCTTAGTGGAGATATCTTTAGGTATACTTTGTCGCCTACTTAGAACTCCAATTTCCTTCTTCTCGTATCTGCGTAGGATTTCTGGCGATTCTGAGCTTCCTTAATTCTCTCTTGAATGATTTTTATCTTTTCGGTTGTATTCTAAACTATCTCGAGTCCCAAGATTTGACGTTCACCTACCTCAGTCCAACATATCGAGGACCTACATTTTTGTCCATACAAGGCTTTATGAAAATCAATGTCTCCCCAGTTTAGAGGTGTCAAAAGGGCCGGGCGGCCCACGATATCGAGGACCTACATTTTTGTCCATACAAGGCTTTATGAAAATCAATGTCTCCCCAGTTTAGAGCCGGGCTTTGGCCCGGCCCGTTACTGTTCATACTGGCCGGGCTCGGCCAAAAAAATTGGGCCAACGGCCTGGCCTGGCCCGTCTAAGGGCCCAGCCTGGCCCGGCCCGTGGCCCGTTGGGCCCTTATGGGCCAGTAAGGCCCTTATTCATTTTTTTTTTAATTTTGTTATTATTTAGTAATTATTGATATTGGATATTAAAAAATTTAATTTCGTAATATATATAAATAATAACCATCAATTAATTTATTTAAAATTTTTAAGTTAAATTTTTTATATATTTAAATTATAAATAAACATTCTCCTTTTTATATGTACATTATTTTTCATATCAATTCACAAGAAAAATTATAAGGAATATAAATTAATGAAATAATATTTAAAACTTAAGAATTAAGATAGAAAATATTTTAAAAAGAAACAAACTAATTTTTATATATGTATATATTATATGTATTATTTTTAAAAAAATTATTTAAAAAAAAAAAAAGGGTCGGGCCCACCGGGCCTGGCCCGTTAGGCCCTGTGGGCTAAGGGCCCGGCTCGGCCCTCTAGCCCACGGGCTGGCCCGGCCCGGCCCGGCCCTTTTAGTAAAAGGGCCGGCCCGGCCCGTTTAAAAAGCCCGTGGGCCGACTCGGGCCGGGCCGGGCCGGCCCTTTTGACACCTATACCCCAGTTGCTAATATTTGTGGGTTTTGTTGGCTGGGTGTTTGGGGTAATTAGGTAAACAACGCTGGAACCGCAATATTAAAAGAAGCCACAGACTTCACAGCTGAGGATTACGCCATTGTAATGGGAACCAATTTTGAGGCCTCTTACCATTTATCCCAGCTCGCACACCCACTCCTAAAGGCTTCTGGAAACGGAAACGTTGTCTTTATCTCATCTATTGGCGGTTTCATTGCTTTCCCACAAAACTCTATTTACGCAGCTTCAAAAGGTACAGTTGGGGCTGGGCTACACCCCCTTCCCACACACACACGTATCGATATATATATATATATGCAGTCATCTCATCTTTTATTTATATGATTTCGGCCATAGTTGTGTCCATAAACTTTTGTCTTTTTTTCTCCTTTTCTCTTGCAACCTTAAATTTTTCATAATTTCAAATATATCCCTAAAGTTAAACTAAAAACATATTTACACTTCTGAACTTTTGTATTTTTTTTCTAATGAAATTCTAAACTTTTCATAGTTTTAAATATATTTTTAAATTGTGTAAAATCACTCATTTAAACATTTGTCTAACAGATGATACACATGCGTGCTATCGTGAAAATTTGCCAACATTTTCTTAGATCTCTCTTTATCTTTCTGACATCTCCTTAATTCTCCATCTCTCTTTGTTTGTGTCTCATCTTTTTATGGCGTCTCATGTGTCTCCTCTAGTTGCATCTCCTGGAAGAAAGATTACCCCTAGACTGTCTTTATCTTTAATCCCCCAAAATGACGAGATAATCATCAACTCAAGCACATCGATAACCCTTCTAACCCAACTAGCCTATGTAGTCTAATCGAATGAGATGTAAGAGACGCCAAAGAGAGCTGGGATGCAGAAGGAAAGAGTGAATGAGTTGAAGAGATACTAGAAAATTGCCATGTTAGTTCATGTTCGTATCAATTGCTGGGTAGGTGTTTAAATGAGTAATTTTGCATAATTCAAGGGCACATTTGAAACTATAAAAAGTTTAAGAGCATAAATATACTTTTGGCCTTACTTCAGAAGTATATTTGAAATTACAAAAAAATTTAGGGTTTGACAGAATAACAACGCAAAAGTTTAAAGTCATAAATATGACTTTGGTTGTGATTTCCTTTTACTAATTATCTTATTTTTGATAATACAGGAACAATGAATCAATTGACAAAGAACTTGGCTTGCGAGTGGGCAAAAGACAATATCCGTGTAAACTCAATCGCTCCAAGAGTCATTATGACCTCGTTTGTGGATAAAACATTAGTATGAATTCTCATTCGTATATCAACATTAAAAACAAAAATTCAATTTATTAGGTCAAATTTATATTTTTATCTATATATATTTTTATATTTTTTTCGTCCGATAACTTGAACTTTTTCGTTGTTTCTATTATATTTATGTACCTGTATTTTTGAGTTAATTTAACCCCTATATTTTGATCTTTTTTTTTTCGTATGATAACCTGAACTTTTCGTTATTTTTTGTAATTGCATTTTTTTAGTTAATTTAGAGATGTATTTCAATTATTTTTTTTTTTTACACATCAAAATACAGCGTGAAATTGGCTCGAAAATATAGGTATTACATGAGTATAATCAAAACAACAAAAACTTTAAATTATCACATAACTTGAAAAAATAAATTTAGAGATATAATTTAAATAATAAAAATTTTAAGTTGTTACACAACAAAAATGAGAAAGCATAAGGGCAAAATTATGGGTTTAGCCCAGTACGAGGAACCTTTTTGTCCGCTTAGTATAGGCTTTAACTGACGATTTTTCATCTTTTAGTGACCAAATCAAAATCTTACCCTTTGATTGCAGTGGAAATTCATTAGTTTAATTAATTGAAAAGACGAAAATCAGTGTCCCCCCAGTTGCTAATATTTGTGGGTTTTGTTGGCTAACTTGGCTGGGTGGTTGGGGTAATTAGGTAAACAATGCTGGAACCATAATATTCAAATGGACGTTTGTTAAAATGAGCAAGATAAGGTGGTATCAAGATAAAATTGAGATGTTTTCCGGATCAAGATATGGAATGATCAAGATAAGACCGGGAAGCATTCCAAGATTTCTATCAAACTATTTGTTAAATTTTTTAGAATCCACTGATAATTGTATTTTTTTTTTCTCTGTGTTTATTAATACATATGATAAGCACTAAGATAAGAGTTTTTTTTATTAAAATATTTCTATTATCAAATTTATGATTAAAATAGTATTTTATGATTAATATGAATTGTCAAAAAAATTAAGATTAAAATTAAAAATAATATTTTATTTTTCAAATTCATGTCCAAAAATAAATTTAAAAAGAGTTGAAAAGAGTTAAATAAAATATATATATAGAGAGAGAAATTTAAATTTTAAAAATTAATGAAATGAATAAGGTTTTTTAATAAATTTAAATCCTTAAAATGCACTAAATGGCATTAATTATCTTACAAGGGGCAGATAAGTAATTCAGCCTTATCTTGAAAGAGCAAGATAAATTTATCCGAGGGGGGAAGTCGGATAAATTTATCTTGAAAGGGGGAGATAAGAGGTCACGTGAGACCTTTTCTGAAAATGGTCAGATAAGGTTAACAAACACGTTGGAAATGCTAAACATCTGGAATGCTTCCCATATCTAACATTTTCTCCCTCTTATCTTGGTTAACAAACACTCCCAAAAAGCCATTGACTTCACAGCTGAGGATTACGCCACTGTAATGGGAACCAATTTTGAGGCTTCTTACCATTTATCCCAGCTCGCACACCCACTCTTGAAGGCTTCTGGAAATGGAAACGTTGTATTTAACTCATCTATCGGCGGTTTCATCGCTTTCCCACAAAACTCCATTTATACCGCTTCAAAAGGTAAAGGTACACTTAGGGCTGGGCTACAACACACACACACACATATATGCTATTCTCATCTTTTATTTCTATGACTTTGGGCCATATTTATGCCTCCGAACTTTTGTATTTTTTTCTTACATAATTCTAAACTTTTCATGATTTTAAATATTATTTTAAATTGTGTAAAATCACTTATTTAAACACTTGACCAACAAGTGATACGTACACGCTCTAATGCAACAATTTCCCAACATTTCTTCAGCTCATTTATCTCTCTGATGTCTCATCAACTCTTTATCTCTCTCCGATTGCGTCTCCTCTCTTCGCGTCTCATGCATCTTCTACAAGAAATGTTACCCTTAGACTACCTCCATCTTCAATCCCCCTAGATAGCGAGGTAATCATCAACTTGAGCATATCAGTGACCCTTCTAGCCCAACTAGCCTATGTAGCCCAATTGAAGGAGATGTAGGAGACTTCAAAAAGAGAAGAGACATAGCTGAATAGAGAGGAGGAGTTGGGGAGATGCTAGAAAATTGTTACGTTAATGCGCATGTGTATCAATTGTTGGTCAAGTGTTTAAATGAGTGATTTTGCATAGTTTAGGAGCACATTTGGAATCACGAAAAGTTCAAGAGTATAAATATACTTTTGGTCTAAGTTCAGGGGTATATTTGAAATCACACAAAAATTTAGGGTTCTATAAAAAAATAATGCAAAAGTTCAAGAACATAAATATGCCTTCAGGCATGATTTTCTTTTACTAATTATCTTATCTTTGATAGTACAGGAGCAATAAATCAATTGACAAAGAACTTAGCTTGCGAGTGGGCAAAAGACAATATTCGTGTAAACTCAGTCGCTCCAGGAGCCATTAAGACCTCGTTTGTGGATGAAGCATTAATAGTATGAATTGTCTCCTTCGTATATCATACTAAAAACAAAAATTCAATTTACTTGTGTGAAAATTTGAATTTTTTTATTGTTTTGATTATGCCTATGTATTACTTTTTTCTTACATATCAAAGTATAGGGGTGAAATTGAGTCGAAAATATAAGTATAGAAGTGTAATCAAAATAATGAAAAGTTTGAGTTGTCATATAAAAAAAATGTTAAAGTATAGAGTTTAAATAACTTGAAAATACAAATTCTTGAGTGTAATTGAAATAACAAAATATTCGAATTATTACACGAAAAAAATATGAAAGTGTAAAGGTAAAATTATGGGTTTAACCCAATTTAGTACGACAAGGAACCTTTTTTGGGGCTTAGTATAGGCTTTATCGATGATTTTTCATCTTTTAGTGACCAATTTTTTTGTCACTCATCGTTAATTTAGTTCTTTTGTCTTGTTTTTTGTATGTGTGTTATCAGCAAGAGCGCGTTATACGTAGAGTTGGATTGGGGCGAGGAGGAGAGGCAAGCGAGGTCTCATCAGTTGTTGCATTCCTTTGCCTCCCAGCGGCTTCATATATCACAGGGCAAGTCATTGCCGTTGATGGTGGCCTTAGTGTGAAAGGTTACTGAATTCTAAATACAAATTAAGTCCACACCACACACACTAATTACTTGTTATTCTCAAATTAAGGCACTGATTATCTACTGAATGTATCTAAGCTTTGCTTCCTTTGTGTCTCATCCATCCTCACGTCAATAAAATTGTGGTTGCTAAATTAATTTGCAGTGTTTAATTGGTCTGTCAGCTTAATTAAACCACTTTCTTTTCTTTTTTGATAGCATTCATGAAAGACCCATAAGAGGGGCTTTGATAAATAGCATTGAAGAGTTAAGAGGAGAACTCTCATATCATATACCATAGTAATAAAGGATCAAAAAGTAAAATTATAGCTTAATTAGTTGTGATGATGGTATTTAGCATCGAGCACCATGGCTCTGTATATTTCTATACGAGTACACTTAGAAATGGTGTGACTTCTTCCCTTAATATAACATTCAACTGTTAAGTTAGTAAAATAAATGAGTAATAAATTCAAAGTGTAATTTAAGTTTGTTCGTTTACATATGAGATTTTATTTTTTATATAAGCAAAGCGAACCAAGATACTTGAACTTATTTTTAAGATTTTTGGACTCATTTATCCCAAACTAACAGAGAATCTAAATAAAGATAGCGTTTGACTCAATTGATAAGAGTCAAACTCTTAGGAAATGAAGGAGGATATTCGAAATTATTTCCAAGATTTTTGAACTCATATATCTTGGGTTGGCAGTAAATGCTTCAAGCCAAAATTATGTCCAAGGCTTTTAAGTTCGAGTATCTGGTGTCATGTCAACAAGGGTCACATTTTTTTATATTAAAATCTAAGAGTTAAATTTTATCAGTTCATCATTTTAACTCTAAATTGGATAAAATGACATATAACATCTCCCTATTACTTGTGAATTAAATTGGATAAAATGACATGACATCTCCCTATTGCTCATCAATTAAATTAGATAAAATGACATATGACATCTTCGTATTACTTATCAATTAGTACACGTATAAACATAAGATTAGACATCCAATTATAAATCTAATTCTTTAAAGTTTCAAAGTAATTAGTCGTCGCCTTAATCAAATTTACATCATCCTACAGATTTTGTTTCTTTTTTTTTTTCTCTAATTTATATAAGAAAGAATAAATTTTTGAATAATGATAATTTTAACAAAATTGAGAACCACATCCCCATTTGCAGGCCAAGTGGGAAAATCACAAAAAAAAACAAGCAATTTGATGGCATATAGTCAATCGAGTTTGCATCAATCGGCATCCCCAATACAATAATGAATGCCAAATGCAAAAAATTCCATGATTAAGACCTTTGAGGCACATAAATGGTTCGGAGACGTCGTTTCAACGTTTTTGAATTGTTTCTCATTTCGAAAACAATAATGAAGGCTTGAAATATTTTTTGAGCCGTTTCTGTAATTTGCAAAACATTTCGAGACAATTTCACAAATTACAAAAACTAGCCGAAAACTCGTTTCCAACCACTGAGAGGCGAGGTGGTGGCCAAAAGGCAAAGGATTCAATGACGAGAGAGCCTAGGTAATGATGAGAGACGTGGCTGTCACAGAGATGGAGGATGCAGCAATGGTATGCAGCGATGTCGAGAGGTAAGTTTGCAAATGAGCCAAACCATTCGAGCTCGGCTCAATGAAACTCGTTTGAGTTTGTTCGTTAAAATAAATGAGTCGAACTTGAGATTAACTTTGAACCTCAATTTGTAAACGAACTGAACTTGACCTCAACAAATCTTGACTCGATAGGCTCTCTAGTTGGCTCGATTAAAGGCTCACGAGCTAACTCGATTAAAGACTTACGAGTTGGATTGATTATAGACTTGCAAGTTAGTTCATGAATATGCTTATTTATAAGTACATTAATAAAATTATTTATTATTTTATAAAATTATTAAACTTATATTATTATAATAAAATTAACGTATCATTAATATAATATGTTTATAAAAATAATTTTTTGTGGCTTCAAAATAGAACGTGTATGGGTTAATAAAAATATTCATAATTTTGAATAGGCTTGTTTTTAAATATATTAATAAAATTATTCATACACTCCTAAAAATATTATTTAACATAAAATTATCAAATTTTATATTATTATAATAATATCAATATATCATCAATAGAATTTGTTGAAAAAATATTTTTTTGTGACTTAAAAATAAAATGTGTATGTGTTAATAAAATTATTCATAATTTTGAATAGACTTGTTTATAAATACATTAATAAAAGATTTGTTGTGACTTAAAATTAACCAACTAATATATGAGTTTTATAGAATAATTATCATTTTAATCGAGTAAAAAAAATTTAGTTGAGTAACAACTAATAAATATTGTACTTGGCTAATTTTTTATTCTTAATCAAGTAAAAGCTAAACATTTAAGGGATTTATCGATTATATACTTTTCTTATCCAAATATATGATAGAATGACATTAATTGAATAACTAAATAATTAATCGACTAAAGTTGCACATTAGTTGAGTAACTATAACATTTAATTTAAGTATCGAGTAATAAATATGAATTAAAATAATAACTTTATACTTGTATCATTAAATTTAAAAAAATTACTACTTAATAATTGCATATCTCACTCAAGTAATATTTAGTTTACTCTACTTAATACAATGGCAAAGATTGAAGATGTAGCGAGACAAGTCGGCGGCTACGGCGATGGGTCTCTCAAACTACTCCAAACCTTCAATGATTATAACAGGTCGGTGGCTGCAATTGCCTTGCAAAATTGTAATTTAGGGTTTACAACTTATAATACTATTTATATTATATAAATTATAAACTAATTTGACATACACCCTTATTTATTGTATTCTAACCCTTATAGTTTTGACTATTTTCTACATATACCCTATCTATTTTACGTTTTAAGTATTTTCTATTTTATAAACTTTTTTTCAAAAAACATAACAATAATCAAAACAATGATTATAATATCATATTAAGGTGCTCAAGAGAAAAATTTAGTTCGATGAGAATATTATGCATACAAATGATGGATTATAGTATATAGTTTGATTAACTTAATCTTTTTTATTGATCAATTGATTTTTGTGATCCATATATATAGTTAACAAGTTTTAAATATATCATTTTCGATAATACATTTATTATAATAAAACTAATTAACACTAAATAGTTAGACATAAAAAATAAGATATAATAAATATATATTATCTAAAAATTAATGTATGATGTTGGTGTATTTTGCAACATATAATATATAAAATAAAAAAAAATTATTCTACATATTACTCAAAATATGTACAAATTTTCATATCTTTTAAATAATTACTATATTTTCATGACAATATTATTTATATATATTGATGTAATATTACATAATTCATAATAGTCTTATTTACAAAAAAAAAAAAATCCTATATTTTTTTTTAATTTACACTTTATCCGTATTTTCATTTCCTACTTTTTAAAAAAAATGTCATTTCCTCATTTTCATATCATATCAAAAATGTTTTTTGTTTCCGTTTCCGTGTAATCTAGATTATGACTCGTTGAAATTAGATTAAAAAAAAAAAAGATTCAATTTCAAACGATTTGACTATATATTAAACTTCACTATATCAGTATTTTTATCCCTATACTTTTATATTTTATTCATGTAATCATTCAAATTTTTTATTATTTCAACTATACTTCTAAACCTGATTTTCAAGTCAATTTAATCTATTTTAATTATTTTTCGTGTTCAACTTAAACTTTTTATTGTTTCAATTACACTTCTAAACAATAGATAAAAGACTCAGTTCTTTTGTTTAAAACGATAGGAAACGAGAAACATGAGCAAAGACAATGACAAAAATAGATGGAAAGGCAAGAGAAATTATCGATTTTGTTAGTTCTTCTTATATTTTTCATCTTTCCAGTTCACTTTCATGTAACTTAAATATTATTTTAAACCAAATTAAATAGTTAATAGATATAAATTATAAAAATCAAAATTTTAGTAGATCAAATTTAAAATTTAAAGAAATAATAGACTTTTCATATAAGCTTCAGACAAAAAAAGTATGGGTTTCCTCTTCAATATAATTACATAACTTTTAACAGCGATTTACAGGTCTCAACTTCAACTATTATGATATAAATTTTACAAGTTCAATAGGTATATATATATATATATATATATGTTAAAAAAGAATTGTTGAATTTGGTAATCATATAAATTCTTTAGTGATTTTTCAGCCCTTTCTTTAATGACTGGCGGTTCGGCCGGCCTGGGCGTGGAAAGGTCAGTGCTGGGCCACCCCCTGACGACAATGAAGAAAGGGACTGAGAGAAAATAAACGCTTCATCAATCCACAAGATAAAAAAGAAAAGGCCAAAGAAGCCCAGCTTAGCATGCATCAGCAAAGGATTCATTTTATTTATATAGTTATTTAAATTTTTTATTATTTTAATTATACTTCTAAACTTAATTTTTAAGTCAATTTAATCTTCTATACTTTAATTATTTTTCGTATGTTAATCCAAACTTTTTATTATTTCAATTACACTCCTAAACAATTGATAAAAGACTCATTCTTCTGTTTGGACCAATAGGAACGAGAAACATGAGCAAAAACGATAACCAAAATAGATGAAAAGGCAAAAGAAATTATTGATTTAATTAGTTCCTCTTATGTTTTTTATTTTTATTTTTTGTTTTTCTTCTTTCCAGTTCATCTTTAGTGTAACTTAAATATTATTTTAAACCAAATTAAATAGTTAATAGATATAAATTATAAAAATCAAAATTTTAATAAATTTAAAGAAATAATAGACTTTTCATATAAGCTTAGATAAAAAAAGTATGGTTTCCTCTTCAATATAATTACAAAACTTTTAACAGCGATTTACAGGTCTCAACTTCAACTATTATGATATAAATTTTACTAGTTCAATAGGTATATATATATATATATATTAAAAAAAGAATTGTTGAATTTGGTAATCATATAAATCCTTTAGACTTTTGATTTTTCAGCCTTTTCTTTAATGACTGGCGGTTCGGCCGGCCTGGGCGTGGAAAGGTCAGTGCTGGGCCACCCCGTGACGACAATGAAGAAGGGACTAAGAGAAAATAAACGCTTCATCAACCCACAAGATAAAAAAAGAAAGGCCACAGAAGCCCAGCTTAGCATGCATCAGCAAAGAAGCGAAGACATGGAAATTGGCATCCGAGATGAAAGGTGGTCTTTGAAGGGAACCACCGCTCTGGTCACCGGCGGCACCCGAGGCATGGGGTCGGTGTATTTTTCTTTAATTTTAGGCCTGTCAATAGGACCTCCTCGTTCGATTCATTCAATAGAATTTTGATACTAACTTCATATGGGCTTGCAAATATGTATAATAAACGATTCGGGTCGATTACTTATTCTTAATTTCGTTTGTTTTGAGTAATTAAAAGGCATGCGATTGTGGAAGAACTGGCGAGATTTGGAGCCGCAGTTCATCTGTGCTCGAGAAATCAGGCGGAGCTTGAAGAATGCTTGCGAAAATGGAGAAGCGAAGGCCTCAGGGTCACAGGCTCTGTCTGCGACGTGATGTCGAGAACACAGCGAGAGAAGCTCATGGAAGAAGTCTCCCATGTGTTCGCCGGAAAGCTCAACATTCTTGTAAGTTCAGAATCAATTCAAACCCAACTCAGCTTCATTAATTTTCCTTCAATTTAGCTTCTAGCTATATAGGTTATATTATCTTAACCAAAGCAAAATCTTACCCTTTGATTGCAGTGGAAATTCATTAGTTTAATTAATTGAAAAGATGAAAATCAATGTCTCCCCAGTTGCTAATATTTGTGGGTTTTGTTGGCTGGGTGTTTGGGGTAATTAGGTAAACAACGCTGGAACAATAATAATAAAAGAAGCCACAGACTTCACAGCTGAGGATTACGCCATTGTAATGGGAACCAATTTTGAGGCTTCTTACCATTTATCCCAGCTCGCACACCCACTTCTGAAGGCTTCTGGAAACGGAAACGTTGTCTTTAACTCATCTATCGGCGGTTTCATTGCTTTCCCACAAATCTCTATTTATGCAGCTTCAAAAGGTACATCTTTTATTTATATGATATATTTATGTCTATAAACTTTTATATTTTTTTTTTAAATTTTAAACTTTTTTTGTGATTTCAAATGTGTTTTAAATCTCAAGTCAAAAACATATTTATGCCTCTAAATTTTTGTATTTTTTTTTGTTAAATTTTAAACTTTTCATTATTTCAAATATATTCTCATATTGCGTAAAACCACTCATATTTATATTTTTAAACTTTTGCATTTTTTTTTCTCTTGGAACCCTAAACTTTTTTTTATTTCAAATGTGCTTTTAAGTCAAAAACATGTTTATGCCTCTAAACTTTTGTATTTCTTTTGTAGAATTTTAAATTTTTCATAATTTCAAATGTGTCTTTGAATGACGTAAAATCACTCATTTAAACATTTAACCAACAAGTGATATGTACACATGTTAACGTGATAGGTTTTCAATGTCTCCTCAGCTCTCTCTCTCTTCGATTGCTTCTTCTATCTTTATGGCATCTCTTCCAACTGCGTCTCCTATAACAAATGTTCCACAAACCGCCTCCATCTTCAATCCCATTAGATGGCAAGGTAATCATCGACTCAAGCACGTCGGTGACCTTTCTAGCCCAACTAGCCTATGTAGCCTAATTGAAGGAGATGTAAGAGACATCGAAGAGAGAGGGGACACAGCAAGAGAGAAATGAGATCCAACTAGAGAGAAAGGAGTAGAGGAGATGCTAGAGAACTGTCACGTTAGTGCGCATGCGTATCAATTGCTAGATATATGTTTAAATAAATAATTTTGCACAGTTTAGGAACACATTTGGAATCACAAAAAGTTAAAGAGTATAAATATAATTTTGGCATAAGTTTAGGAGTATATTTGAAACTACAAAAAAAATTAGGGTTCTACAAAAAAATATTGCAAAAGTTTAAGAGTATAAATATGCATTTGGGCGTGATTTTCTTTTACTAATTATCTTATTTTTTGATAGTACAGGAGCAATAAATCAATTGACAAAGAACTTGGCTTGCGAGTGGGCAAAAGACAATATCCGTGTAAATTCAGTTGCTCCGGGAGTCATTAAGACCTCTTTTGTGGATGAAGCAACGGTACGAATTGTCTCCTTCATATATCATTACTAAAAACAAAAAATTAATTTATTAGGTCAAATTCATATTTTTATCTATATACTTTATTTTTGCCAGCTTAGTATACGCTTTTACCAACGATTTTTCATCTTTTAGTGACCAATTTTTTGGCCACTCATCGTTAATTTAGTTCTTTTGTCTTGTTTTTTGTATGTGTGTTATCAGCAAGAGCGCGTTATAGGTAGAGTTGGATTGGGGCGAGGAGGAGAGGCAAGCGAGGTCTCATCAGTTGTTGCATTTCTTTGCCTCCCAGCGGCTTCATATATCACAGGGCAAGTCATTGCCGTTGATGGTGGCCTTACTGTGAAAGGTTACTGAATTCTAAATACAAATTAAGTCCACATCACACACAATAATTACTTGTTAATCTCAAATTAAGGCACTGGTTATCTACTGAATGTATCTAAACTTTGCTTCCTTTGTGTCAATAAAGTTGAAGTTGTGGTTGCTAAATTAATTTACAGTGTTTAATTAGTCTGTCGGCTTAATTAAATCACTTTCTTTTCTTTTTTAATTGCATTCATTCATGAAAGTCCCATAAGATGGGGTTGATAAATAGCATTGAAGAGTTAAAAGGAGAAGAACTCCCATATCATATACCATATTAATAAAGGACCAAAAAGTAAAATTATGTCCATGGGGTTGCCCAGTGATCAGCAAAGAGTGGTAGACGATTTGGGTTTCAAGTTAAAATTCATTGTCTATGCAATTATTGTGAATTAGACTCAGATTTATCTCACTTATCGAAAATCGTGAGATCGAGCGATAAGGATCCGACAAGGAAAAGCATCCCAAAAGTAAAATGTAAGACTTGGTAAATTCCTATATGAGTACATGTAAGAAATGGTCGGGCTTATTTCCTTAGATGGTGTTTGTTAATTAAGATATATGCGGAAAAAAATATTAGATATGAGAATTATTTTGAATATTTATCATTTTCAACGTGTTTGTTAAATTTATCTAACATTATCAGCAAAAAGCTTAATGTAACTCTTATTTGAGTTTTTTCAAATAAATTTATTTAACTCCCCCTCTAAATAAATTTATTTGATATTTTACAGATAAAACTTAATTATTCATATGCCACTTTAGAATAATTAATGTCATTTAATACAATTTTTAAATTTTAAATTTATTAAGTATTATTTTTACAACAAGGTTGGTTTTAAAATAACTTATTTATTTAATTCTTATAATTAATGTCATTTAATATATTTTTAAATTGACATATATTTTGGTAATTTTTAAAATTTAAATGACATTATTTCTTTTATCGATTTTTAAAATTTAAATTTCTCTTTCTATATATATATATATATATTATCTAATACAAATTCCTTTCACCAATTTTTTAAATTATTTTATTCAATTTTATATTTTATTA
Organism: Diospyros lotus; assembly: GCF_014633365.1. Lineage (NCBI taxonomy): Eukaryota > Viridiplantae > Streptophyta > Magnoliopsida > Ericales > Ebenaceae > Diospyros > Diospyros lotus. The sequence continues at coordinate 1,584,431 of NC_068351.1, read as the reverse complement.
TTTATTATGAAAATATGTTTTGACAATTTTTAATTTTTAAAACATAATTATTTCTATTTTTTGAGTCTTTTTAGAATTTATTTTCAAACGTGAATTTATAAAATAAAACACTATTTTTAATTTTTATTTTAATTTTTGACAATTCACGTTAGTCATAAAATAATATTTTAATAATAAATTTGTTATTGATATTAACATATAGTTTTGAATGAATTTGATAATAGGAATATTTTGATAAAATACCCTTATCTCAATAATTATCATATGCATTTAATAAATATATAAAAAAATATAATTCTTAGTAAAGTCTAAAAATTTTTATAAACAGATTAATAGAAATTTTAGAATGCTTCACAGTTTTATTTTAATCATTTTATATTTTAGTCTAAAAAATATTCTAATCTTATCTTAATACTCCCATATCTTATTTATTTTAACAAACATTACTTTAATATAACATTTAACACTTAAGTTAGTTAAATAAATGACTAATAAATGCAAATAGCAATTTAAATTTGGTCATTTACATGTGAGGCTTTATTCTTTATGTAAGGAAAGTGAACCAATATACTCAAACTTATTTTCAAGATTTTCAGACTCGCTTATCCCAAACTAGCAAAGAACCTTAATAAGGATAGCATTTGACTCAATTGATAAGAGTCGAATTCTTTGTAAGTGAATTAGGATATTTAAAGTTAATTTCAAGATTCTTGAGTTAGATATCTTGGGCTGACATTGAATCTTTTAAAGTCAAAATTATCTCCAAAGCTTTTAAGTGAGAAAATTCATCATTTTAACTCTAAATCGGATAAAATGACATATGGTTACTTATCAATTAGTACACATAAGATGAGATTATATATCCAATTATAAATCTAATTATTTAAAGTTTCATAGCATCTAGTCGTCACCTTAAACAAATTTACATCATCCCCATTTGCAGGCCAAGTGAGAAAATGACAAAAAAACATGCAATTCAATGGCATATAGTCAATCGAGTTTGCATCAATCTTCATCCCCATTCCAATAATGAATGCCAAATTGAAAAATTCAATGATTAAGACCCTTGAAATTAGATAAATTCAATTTGGAACAACATGCAATTCAATGGCATATAGTCAATCGAGTTTGCATCAATCTTCATCCCCATTCCAATAATGAATGCCAAATTGAAAAATTCAATGATTAAGACCCTTGAAATTAGATAAATTCAATTTCGAACGATTTGAGTTTGCTATATGTATATTTTTGTCTTTATATTTTTATATTTTATTTATTTAATTTTTTAATTTTTTATTATTTTGATTACACATATGAAGTTAATTTTCGACTCAATTTAATTTCTTATACTTAGATATTTTTTCGTGTGATAATTTAAATTTTTTATTATTTCAATTACACATCTAGTATTTTTGAATTAATTTAACCTATGTACTTTGACTTGAATAATATAACGCGTACTTTATCATCTCACTTTATATTTTTTTTTTATAAATTACAGTATAAGAATTAAGTTGACTTGAAAATGTAGATACATTGGTGTAATCGAAATAATAAAAAATTTAAATTATCAAAAAAATAAAATATAAAGATTAAATTAATTCAAAAATTAAGTTTAGAGTATAATAGAAATAATAAAAAATTTAGATAACTACACAAAAAAAGTGAAAGTATAAGAAAAAATTCCATTTCATCCCATCCATCTAGGTTATATGGAAATGAAAATAAAAAATGATAATTTTAAAAAAAAAGTAGAAAATAAAAATATAAGAAAATGCATAAATAAAAAATATAAGGGTTTTTTTGTAAATATAATTTTTTTTATATAATTATAAAAAATAAATATTTATTTTAAAAATAAGTATAAATTTTATAATGCATTTAAACATTTGGGAAAAAAATTTATCTTAAAAACGAAATCTTTTTCATTTGTAACCCTTCCGTGGACGAAAATGTTTTTTTGATTTTTTTTAATATTATAAAATTATTTTAATTTTTTTAAAGATTATAAACATGACTTAAAAATATATTCTTGATATTTTTCGATATTTAGGTTGAAAAAATATTTAAAAAACACAAGTAGGTGCTTTAGTGCATCATAGCCACTTATTATGCCCACGTGTCTTGTTCTGGGTCAAACACCAAAACAGCTAGGGTAAGTACCCTTTCGTCAGATCACATCTAAACGCAAAATAATCCCGAAAGGCAGAAGAAGAAGAAGAAGAAGAAAAGCCAAAGCTTGTGGTGATCAATAAGATATAAAAATTCAGAAAGTAAGAAATAAACGCAGATTCTTGGGCTTTCTAGTTGGGAAAAGATGGAAATCGGCACCGGAGTTGGGGAGGAAAGGTGGTCTCTCAAGGGAATGACGGCTCTGGTCACCGGCGGCACCCGAGGCATCGGGTTTGTGCCATCATATATACATGTTGCCATATCTTCTCCTATTTCCATCACTTGCTCTCTCTATTTCTCTTGTTAATTTGTTTTGTATTGGTTGATTAATGTATACCAGGCATGCGATAGTGGAAGAACTGGCGGGACGTGGAGCCGCCGTTCACCTGTGCTCGCGAAACCAGGCGGAGCTGGAAGAATGCTTGCGAAAATGGAGAGGCGAAGGGCTCAGCGTGACGGGCTCTGTGTGCGACGTGGTGTCGAGAACGCAGCGGGAGAAGCTCATGGAAGAAGTCTCCGACGTCTTCGCCGGAAAGCTCAATATTCTTGTGAGTTTCAAAGTCATTATTATTATTATAAATAATTCAAGAGCGGACAACGCTATATCAACAACTCTCCTAGACCACTTATTTGACAACTCCTGTCAAAATTACACATCTACCCCCAAGTTGCAATTACAAATCTACTGCCCACGTTTCTTTCTCATCCTATCTACCATTCATACAAAATTTTATGTATTTTATAATTATGTTATGTATAAATAATTATATATATTTTTATGTTATTATTTATTTATATTACTAAAATTAAAAGGTTAAAAATTGTATATAGAATTATACAAAATCATAATATCATATTTTATAAGAATCAAAAATTATATGTAAAATCCTAGTATTATATTTCTCGTTAGAATTAAAAATGTCAAAAAATTATATGTAAAATTACACAAAATTATAATATCATATTTTACAAGAATCAAAAATTATAAGTAAAATTATACAAAATCATAGTATTTTATATTTCAAGCTAGAATTAAAGAGGTAAAAATTATATATAGAATTATACAAAATAATAATATCATATTTTACAAAAGTCAAAAATTATATGTGAAATTATACAAAATCATAGCAGGAGAGACGATAGTGGAGTGATGGTGGGGGGAAACGACGACGCGAGCAGCGATGGAAGGCGCGAGCAGTGACGTGAGGCTTGGGGGTGGGCACAGAGGCACACTCCACTCTTAGATAATGAGGTCCAGCTCTAGTTAGTTGTGTTTATTAATTAATATATGAATTAAAAAAAGTAAAATATAAAAAATATTTTAGATAAAAATATTTTTTTATTATATTTATTAAATTTATCTAATAATCCTTAAAAAATAACTCACATAATCTTTATTTAAAATTATTTAGATAAATTATTTTTAACTTTACGGATAAGAAAAAAACGCTTATGTGTCTCTCAATGTATTCTAAAAAAATTATCAAATAGTCTAATAAAAATATTGAAATATATACCTTATCTTACTCATTAAATATTACCTGATGAAGTATTTAAGCAAGATATGCGCTGCTAAGAGATTATACGGGCTCCAGCAAAAAGTGATATTAGGGTTAAAAACTCGAATTCGAGACCTCTCTTCATTAAGCTCCAACAAAGAGCAGGGACTACTTTTGACTATGATAATAATTACAATCACATTGTTAAACTACTAGCTAGTGTGATTTATAATATATACTATTAGATTAGACCCGCATTACATTATGATCATATGATAATGTTTTCAAAGTCCCCAATATTGAGAAAAAGATAATTTTGAGTTGTGTTTGGTGGGTGTTAGGTAAACAATGCTGGAACTGTTTTCATGAAGGATGCCACAGACGTGACTGCTGAAGATTATGCCCTTCAGATGGGCACAAATTTTGAGGCCTCTTACCACTTATCTCAACTTGCACACCCTCTCCTCAAGGCTTCTGGAAATGGAAGCGTTGTGTTTAACTCTTCTATTGGCGGTTTGGTTGCAATGCCAAAATCTTCTGTTTATGCAGCTTCAAAAGGTACATATATACATATATTGCGTGTGTAACATGCATATATAGTTGTCAAAATTTTTATTTAACTCTATGATTTTAGAGTGTCAAAAACCTCTAAATGATTTAACAAGCATATAAAATTGAAATTATATATAGGTTGTTACACGTTTGTCAATTCCATCAATAGAATTTATTGTCCAATTCTATCAATTCCATTTAGAGACTGTTTTTTCCATCTCTAACTAACATAATATTAATTTTGATTTGAGAGTTGCCCTATGCCTTTGCGAGCCCTTATCTCTCTTAAATACATTCACCACAGCCTTCTCTCATTCCCCCTTGTTGCACGGTTGCTCGATGCTCGATGCCACCATCAATTGACAACTCTAATTGCTCAGTGTTGCTATGGATTTGCAAACAAAAATTGTCAATTGATGCACTGGCAATTCACAAACACGAATTGACATTTTTTGTGCTCGCCTGCTCTCGTGTTGTTGTTTCCGTGCAACACAAAACAATTCATAGCTCCAATTACTTAGTGCCATTGTCAATTCAGCTTAAAGGATATATAGATCGTCTATTTTTCCTTTGCAATTTCTTCGTCTGTTTCTTTTGTTACAATTTCTTAGTCTGATTCAGTCATTCTTGTCCGCCACAACATCTTTTGTTTCTTCTGCGTTTGACTTCCTTAATTTGATGATTATTGATTTCCTTAATTTGAAAGGAAATTATTATTAGTTTGCTTAAAGAATTAAATATTTGTTGGTTATCTTAATTTGAAAGCAAAATTTAAAGGGCATATTTAGTTATTTATAAAATATTATGATTTTACAGTTTAATTTTATGAACCCTCGTTAATCTCACTGTATATACTCTTATTTGGATAATTTGCTTATGCTATATAGGAGCAATGAATCAATTGACAAGGAACTTGGCATGCGAGTGGGCGAAAGACAATATTCGTGTAAATTGCGTCGCTCCAGGATTCATTACAACCACTATTGTGGATCCAGCTGTAGTATGAATCTTCTCATTCTTACACTCCAATCCATTTTTACTCATCCTTTTATTACATACATACATAATAAACCCACCCGATTAGAGTTGACGCCTATAAAAATACGTCTCTCCATAGTTGATTGAACTTAATTTGTCGTCTTCTTCACACAGCAAGCACCTTTTATCAGTCGAGTTCCAGCGGGCCGGCCGGGACGGGCCACTGAGATTTCACCAGTAGTGGCATTTCTTTGCTTCCCCGCTGCTTCGTACATCACTGGGCAAGTCATTGCCATTGATGGCGGCTTTACTGCAAATGGTTTCACTGCTACTGAATACTAATTAAATACAAGGACATCATTGTTCGTCGTCAAGAGAGCTTCTTGTTGCGTGGGATTTGAGACACTCAAACCCATAATGAATTGATATGTGTCTGAACTTTGCCTCCTTTTCTTCTGCATCATCCTCTACACTTGTCATCATGTCAACAAGTTCGGTTTTCTATACGTATATGTTTAGTTTATTCTCTACATCTTTGTGGAACTTTGCATCCGTGTAAACTCAGTCGCTCCAGGAGTCATTCAGATCTTATTTGTGGATGAAGCACTAGTATGAATTGTCTCCTTCGTATATCAATACTAAAAACAAAAGTTTAATTTATTATGCCAAATTTTTATTTTTATCTATGTACTTTCATTTTGTCGGCTTAGTATAGGCTTTTACTGACGATTTTTCATATATCACAGCGGCTTCATATATCACAGGGCAAGTCATTGCTGTTGATGGTAGCCTTACTGTGAAAGGCTACTGAATTCTAAATACAAATTAAGTCCACACCACACACAATAATTACTTGTTAATCTCAAATTAAGGCACTGATTATCTACTGAATGTATCTAAGCTTTGCTTCCTTTATGTCTCACCCATCCTCAAGTCAATAAAGTTGTGGTTGCTAAATTAATTTACTGTGTTTAATTATTCTGTCGGCTTAATTAAATCACTTTATTTTCTTTTTTAATAGCATTCATTCATGAAAGTCCCATAAGATGGGCTTGATAAATAGCATTGAAGAGCTAAGAGGAGAACTCTCATATCATATACCATATTAATAAAGGACCAAAAAGTAAAATTATGGCTTAATGAGTTGTGACGATGGTATTTAGCATCAATCACCATAGCTCTATATATTTTTATATGGGTACATGTAAGAAATGGTGGGACTTATTTTCTTAGGTGGTGTTTGTTAATTAAGATATAGAGAAAAAAATATCAAATATGAAAATTATTTCAAATATTTTTCTTTTTCAACGTGTTTATTAAACTTATCTAGTCTTCTATGAGAAAAGCCTCATGTAATCTCTTATTTGAGTTTTTTTAAATAAATTTTTCTAGCCCCCCTCTAAATAAATTTATCTGATGTCTTATAGATAAACCTTAATTACCCATATGCCCTTTTAGGATAATTAATGTCATTTAATACATTTTTAAAATTTAAATTTATTAAGTCTTATTTTTACAATAAAGTTGGTTTAAAAATAACTTATTTATTTAATTCTTATAATTAATGTCATTTAATATATTTTTAAATTGCCATATATTTTGGAAATTTTTAAAATTTAAATGACATTATTTCTTTTATCAATTTTTAAAATTTAAATTTCTCTTCTATATAGATATATTTTATTATCTAATACAAATTCCTTTCACCAATTTTTTTAAATTATTTTATCCAATTCTATATTTTATTATCTATTATGAAAATATATTTTGATAATTTTTAATTATCTATGTATAATTATTGTAATTTCACCAATAATTATTTCTATTTTTTGAGCCTTTTTAGAATTTATTTTCAAGCATGGATTTAGAAAATAAAATACTATTTTTATTTTTAACAATTCATGTTAGTCATAAAATAGTATTTTAATTATAAATTTGTTGTTGATATTAATATGTAGTTTTAAATGAATTTGATAATAAGAATATTTTGGTAAAATACCCTTATCTCGATACTTATCATATGTATTTAACAAATATATAAAAATATATATATATAATTCTCAATGGATTTCAAAAAAATTTACAAACAAATTGATAGAAATTTTGGAATACTTCACAGCTTAAACATTTCATATTTTGATCTGGAAAGTATTTTAATCTTATCTTAATACTTGCTTATCTTATTTATTTTAACAAACACTATCTTAATATAACATTCATCACTTAAGTTAGTTAAATACATGACCAATAACTGCAAAGAGCAATTTAAATTTGCTCATTTTACATGTGAGATTTTATTCTTTATATAAGTAAAGTGAACTAAGATACTCAAACTTATTTTTCAAGATTTTCAGACTCGTTTATTCCAAACTAGCAGAGAACCTTAATAAGGACATAGCATTTGACTCAATTGATAAGAGTCGAATTCTTATTAATTGAGCTAGATATTTGATGATGGTTTTTGGGACCGACCACCACGTGCCACCTCTACGAATGGATCTCGGGAATTGAACCTCAGAGTTGGTGATGTCGGATATCGGTGATAGGACCTACAAGACAATGGAGTCACGGGGCTAGGGTCCCCCGAGGTAGACTCTGACGCTCAAATCAGTAGAGTAAATGCGAGTAGTAATAAATGTGAGAGCTGTAGAGCCTTTTTTATACCTGATGAGGACCTCTGCTTTTTATAGGAGAACCCGTTATGGAGTACCCGAGATAAAATCCGAGATGAGCGGGCACGACTCTTGAAGACCCGGTCAAGTTGGAATGGGTCTTGTGGTCCTGCCCGAATTTTTTGGGCTCCGCTCCGGATTGTTGACTTGCCACGTGTCAGTCTCTCAAGCCATCCACATGACGAGCGAGACTATTAGCACGTAGGGGTATTCTGGTAATTTTAGGTAATGCCACATCACTTGCCCTCCACTCTTTAAGCTGAGCTGAGAATCACATTGGGTCGAGAAATAACTTAATTTCTGAGACTATTTAACTGTAGATTTTTCTCGAGATGTGCAGGAGTGTTTTTAAGTGTGAGACAACTAAGCCCCAAACTCTTGAGGTTAGTTTTTTCCTCTCTTCTCTTTTTTTATTTTTATTTCTTCCATTGCTTTTTTTTTTTTTATATTATTTTGCTCCTTATTTGTTGCTTGTCTGTTTGCTTTTTCTTTTTTTTTTTCAGTCATCTTCTTCCTCGACCAGGCAAAGGCTTGCCTGGCCGAGGTCGGCCCTGACTCGTGACTGAGCCAGAGCTTGGCCACGCTCGGCCTCGCCAGATCTTGGCGAGGCCGAGCTCCTCGGCCATGGCCGAGCGCTTGGCTTGGCCTGGCCGAATCGGCTCGGCCATGGCCGACCTCCCTCCGAGAGCCCCTTTCCTACTTGCCTTTTTTGGGGGGGATATATATATATAAATATATATGGGCGCACATTGGGTCGGCCATGGCCGACCCTTGGGGTTTTTGCCCTTTTTTTTAATATATATAAATATATATATGTATTTTTTTTTGTTAATAATAACAAAATAAGCCTTAATTTGACTAACTCGTTTCTTTGGCTTTTCTTTGTCGCAGGTGTGGCTCGAGATTTTCCAAGGTAGGTCACGCCTATTGAGCTCCATTTGGTTTGTGCCCAGCTGTAGTTTTCCTTCTTTAACCTTCTGCATTTCTTTAATTCGAGAACGACTCAGGGTTTTTGACCCTTGGATTTTAACTACTTCCGTGAGGGTGTTGATTTCCTTCCAGCCACTAGTCTGCCTTCATCTTGGGGACAGTCTAGGGCTCTTGACCCTTGGATTGTCGCCTCTCCCACGCGAAGGAGGGTGTTGAGTTTCTTCCGGTCATTAGTCCATCTTTGGCTTGTGGACAGGCTAGGGCTATTGACCCTTGAATTGTCGCCACTCCCACGCGAAAAAAGGTGTTGGGCTCTAAATTTTTTCTTGGCTATTAGTCCACCTTTGGGGACGGCCTAAGGTTCGTAACCCTTAGATTTTATCCACTCCCTCATGGAGAAGGGTGTTGGGTTAGAATTTTTCCTTGGCTATTAGTCCATCTTCGGCTTGTGGACGGCCTAGGCCTCGTGACCCTTGGATTTTAGCCACTCCCTCGCGGAGAAGGGTGTCGAGCTAGAGTTTTTCCTTGGCCATTAGTCCATCTTCGGCTTGTGGACGGCCTAGGGCTCATGACCCTTGGATTTTAGCCACTCCCTCGCGGAGAAGGGTGTCGGGCTAGAGTTTGTCCGTGGCCCTTAGTCCACCTTTGGGGACGGCCTAGGGCTCGTGACCCTTGGATTTTAGCCACTCCCTCGCGGAGGAAAGTATCGAGCTAAAGTTTGTCCGTGGCCTGACTGCACTCTCACCCTGCAATTAAAACACAATAAAAACAAATCATAATAAAACTTTTATATTTTTTTTATTTTAGTGAGAGGTTTATACTCGCCAGTGTACGAGTGCAGTTGTAGTCCAAATTTAAATTTATATTTTCTGGATGAATCCAGGTCGTCCACTGAGAGATTTATTTATGGCAAAAGAAAAAGAATGTCACACACACGCACACGCATTTGGACAAATTGACAACAAGATTTTTTATGGTTTTGTTTTTAGACAACAGATACTAGAAAATAAAGTAAGGCAAAAATTGAAATAAACATTAAACGTAAAAATATGAATTTGAATAGTGCTTGAGTTAAGACAATTTCAGTACCAACCCGTTGATTCCCAAAGTTTAGCATAAAAGATTAGCAACATTAATTTAATTTTAGATATGAGGGTTTGTTATTAAATGCAATTAGAGATGATGATAGTTCTAGGTTAAGCAATCCCTATACATGATATGCGGGATTCTAATTTAAGCAACTACCATAAATCCAATTACAATTAATATACAAAACAACTAAATTAATCATCCGGGTTTGGGTATGATAGCGTTTCCAGTTCTAGTAACTCTCATACATGGCATGAAAGCTCTAAGTTAGGCTTATGCTCCAATCTAAACCTAGTGATTTTTTAATAATTAATACACACTCATACTGAAATTTAAATTAAGGTTACTTATTTAAAACGCAGCTTTCTTTGGGAATCATTGGCGTTGGTCACTGTCCTTGCCTTAACCCAAGATTAGATTTAGCTACTCATCTCCATTAAATTAATTGACAGGAATTTAAATGACATAATTTAAATAACAGAATTTAAATGACAGGAATTAAAATAGAAGAAACTAACCGGCCATTTAGGCGGTAGATAATTAAAATACAAGAATTAAAATTGCAAGAATTTAAAGGCATAAACTAACCGTCCATTTAGGCGGTGAACAATTAAATGATAAGAATGAAAATTGCAAGAATTTAAAGGCATAAACTAACCGTCCATTTAGGCGGTGAATAATAAAGTAATAATAAATGACATAAGAATTTAAAAGAAGAAAGAAATGAAGTAAGATCACAAGAGAAAATACTAAAGAAAATGAGAGAGAACAAAAGCAATTCTCAAAGAGAGAATTCTAAGGAAATAACTAAACTTTTATTCAAGAATAATAATCACACTTACAAATGCAATCAAGTGATCTATTTATAGGCCACAAGATGCAATACAAACCACACAATTTCAATTATTCAACTAGACATAATTATATCTAATGGGCACTCACACACTTAAAGTTAAATGGATTTTAGCTATAATACACACCTAATATTAAATGGATTTTAGCTAAAATACATACCTAATAAAGCACTCATAAAGTTAAATGGATTTTAGCTATAATATCCACCTAATAGTTAAATGGATTTTAGCTAAAAAACACACCTAATAAAGCTCTCACATAAAAAATAAAAATAGATTTCTATAAATTGGTTTTTAATCTTCATTAGGATTAAAAATAATCCTTGGGCCTTCTCCAAATAATATTTTCCATGGGTTGCTCAAATTGGACCTTAATTCTTCATGGGCTTGAATTCTTCATGGACTTGATTTCTTCATGGGTTTGATTTCTTCATGGATTTGATTTCTTCATGGGCTTGAATGCTTCATGGCTAAAAATAAAAAAAATAATTTAATATTATTAATAAATTATATATTATATATATGTATTACACATAGCACACATATATATTAGATTATATTATATATATAGTACATGCATGCATATAATGATGTATATGTATTATATATAATTTTATATATTATTATTATTTACTTTAGAACTTCATTTCATTTATCTTTCAATTTAAACTTGCATATAACCATAAAATATATATTAATATCTAATTTAAACCATATTTAAGATCGAAAGAAGGGTATAATTATAACAAAAATTTTACAAAATTAACCACTAATCATACCCCCAACTTAAACATTGCTAGTCCCTTAGCAATCAGACTATACACCTGCCAAACTTTATTCACAATAACTATATGAATGTAAAAATTTCAAATTCGAAACCAAAATGCATAAAATCGAATAAGTAATTTAGCATTCTAAATCAGATTTTTGGTTAAAGGTCATACAATCTCAGGAATAGAAATTAGGATAACCAACACACAGACTTACTCCCTCAAAGTTTTGACTTCAAATCTCACTATGAATATTCTCTCCAATAAAAAGGATTCCTCAGGTGTACACACAAGGGGGTGCACCGTTATAAGAGTAAATGCAGAACAAGTTCAAAACTCGGTGCCATCCCAAATACAAGGAACGTATTTTCATGAAAGAACAAGGAAATTGACATAACTTCATGATTGGAATAATGCTCTAGATGAGTAACTTCTGAATTTAAACATGATTCCCTACTCCAAACTCGAATTCTGAGATTACATGATTTATAGCATCAAAAAGGGACCAGAATGGGTTGTAATGGGGCTATAAGGTTAATACGGGTTGTCAAAGAAAAGGTAGAGTGTGCAAAGGGTGTGTCAGGATTTTTTTTTTTTTTTTTTTTACCATTTCTTTTGAAACAGTTATGCTGAATAGCTAAGAGAATTTTCTCCCTTTTTTCACTTTTTTTTTCCTTCTTTTTTTTTTCTTTTTTTCTTTTTTTTCTTTTTTTTTCTCTTTAAATATGAAAATAGATAAACAAACTAATTCCCAAAATCACACCAAACGAGGGTAACGAAAGAAATTGTACTACAAAATTTTGGTATGAAAATATAAATATATATATATGGTGTGCTCATTTGTTGTTTAAGTTTTAGCAGTTCACAGCAAAATGAACTTGTGGAGTTACAGGTATTCCTAACAACCCTAATTTATTACTGCAATTCAAGTTGGGGGGTGTAAGGTTTAGTTATGAATTATCTGGTTCATATTTAACTGTGAGTTTGCTATTGCTCGTTTGTAGTCTTGTGTGAATTGATTATCTTTATCTGCTCTTATTAAAAAAAAAAAAAATTGTGTTTCAAATAACGCTATTCCTAAAGTTTTGAAGTTATGCACTGATAGCCGGCTAAGTTTGCAATACGAAACATGGATGCATTGATTTCTTATTTGAAAACGTATGTGCATTAGAATAAGTAATTTGCATTCATCGGGGATTCAAAATTTAAAAATTGGTTATCGGTCATAAAGTCAAAGGTAGCAGTAATTAGCTGATTAGTACATTGTATGATCCCTCAACAGAAGTGGAGACTATTACCCAAGTGAGTGTTTGAGCCTAATAAACGTTAATTCTGAGTGAAATAACACTTACTCTAAATATGTTTTATTGTTTATCTTATCTTTTCAATGGCTTCAAAATATCAATTCGTTTTGAATGTCTAGTATGATAATGGATAAGTTTGACTGGTTTCAAACTCTGAATTAGATGACTGAGTATCATCGTTTTGTAGAAGCATGATAGAGGGATCAATTTCTTTCATTTTGAGCTTATTAAACCTTTTTCTTTCTTTAAATTAACCTCTTTTGCTATCCCATTTGAGCCATTTGTAGTACAATTTCTTTCGTTACCCTCGTTTGGTGTGATTTTGGGAATTAGTTTGTTTATCTATTTTCATATTTAAAGAGAAAAAAAAAAGGAAAAAAAGAAAAAAAAAAGAAAAAAAAAAGTGAAAAAAGGGGGAAAATTCTCTTAGCTATTCAGCATAACTGTTTCAAAGGAAATGGTAAAAAAAAAAAAAAAAAAAAAATCCTGACACACCCTTTGCACACTCTACCTTTTCTTTGACAACCCGTATTAACCTTATAGCCCCATTACAACCCATTCTGGTCCCTTTTTGATGCTATAAATCATGTGATCTCAGAATTCGAGTTTGGAGTAGGGAATCATGTTTAAATTCAGAAGTTACTCATCTAGAGCATTATTCCAATCATGAAGCTATGTCAATTTCCTTGTTCTTTCATGAAAATACGTTCCTTGTATTTGGGATGGCACCGAGTTTTGAACTTGTTCTGCATTTACTCTTATAACGGTGCACCCCCTTGTGTGTACACCTGAGGAATCCTTTTTATTGGAGAGAAAATTCATAGTGAGATTTGAAGTCAAAACTTTGAGGGAGTAAGTCTGTGTGTTGGTTATCCTAATTTCTATTCCTGAGATTGTATGACCTTTAACCAAAAATCTGATTTAGAATGTTAAATTACTTATTCGATTTTATGCATTTTGGTTTCGAATTTGAAATTTTTACATTCATATAGTTATTGTGAATAAAGTTTGGCAGGTGTATAGTCTGATTGCTAAGGGACTAGCAATGTTTAAGTTGGGGGTATGATTAGTGGTTAATTTTGTAAAAAATTTGTTATAATTATACCCTTCTTTCGATCTTAAATATGGTTTAAATTAGATATTAATATATATTTTATGGTTATATGCAAGTTTAAATTGAAAGATAAATGAAATGAAGTTCTAAAGTAAATAATAATAATATATAAAATTATATATAATACATATACATCATTATATGCATGCATGTACTATATATATAATATAATCTAATATATATGTGTGCTATGTGTAATACATATATATAATATATAATTTATTAATAATATTAAATTATTTTTTTTATTTTTAGCCATGAAGCATTCAAGCCCATGAAGAATTCAAATCCATGAAGAAATCAAATCCATGAAGAAATCAAACCCATGAATAAATCAAGTCCATGAAGAATTCAAGCCCATGAAGAATTAAGGTCCAATTTGAGCAACCCATGGAAAATATTATTTGGAGAAGGCCCAAGGATTATTTTTAATCCTAATGAAGATTAAAAACCAATTTATAGAAATCTATTTTTATTTTTTATGTGAGAGCTTTATTAGGTGTGTTTTTTAGCTAAAATCCATTTAACTATTAGGTGGATATTATAGCTAAAATCCATTTAACTTTATGAGTGCTTTATTAGGTATGTATTTTAGCTAAAATCCATTTAATATTAGGTGTGTATTATAGCTAAAATCCATTTAACTTTAAGTGTGTGAGTGCCCATTAGATATAATTATGTCTAGTTGAATAATTGAAATTGTGTGGTTTGTATTGCATCTTGTGGCCTATAAATAGATCACTTGATTGCATTTGTAAGTGTGATTATTATTCTTGAATAAAAGTTTAGTTGTTTCCTTATAATTCTCTCTTTGAGAATTGTTCTTGTTCTTTCTCATTTTCTTTAGTACTTTCTCTTATAATCTTACTTTTTTCTTTCTTCTTTTAAATTCTTATGTCATTTATTATTACTTTATTATTCACCGCCTAAATGGCCGGTTAATTTGTGCCTTTAAATTTCTGCAATTTTAATTCTTGTCATTTAATTATTCACCGCCTAAATGGCTGGTTAGTTTATGCCTTTAAATTTCTGCAATTTTAATTCTTGTCATTTAATTATCCACCGCCTAAATGGCCGGTTAGTTTATGCCTTTAAATTTCTTGTCATTTAAATTCTGTTATTTAAATTACATTATTTAAATTTATGTCAATTAACTTTCAAATAAAAATGAGTAGTTAAATCTAATCTTGGGTTAAGGCAAGGACAGTGTCCAACGCTAATGATTCCCAAAGAAAGCTGCGCTTTAAATAAGTAACATTAATTTAAATTTCAGTATGAATGTGTATTAATTATTAAAAAATCACTAGATTTGGATTGGAGCGTAAGCCTAACTTAGAGCTTTCATGCCATGTATGAGAGTTACTAGAACTGGAAACACTATCATACCTAAATCCAGATGATTAATTTAGTTGTTTTATATATTAATTGTAATTGGATTTATGGTAGTTGCTTAAATTAGAATCCCGCATATCATGTATGGGGATTGCTTAACCTAGAACTATCATCATCTCTAATTGCATTTAATAACAAACCCTCATATCTGAAATTAAATTAATGTTGCTAA
The DNA here is from genome assembly GCF_014633365.1 of Diospyros lotus. Classification (NCBI taxonomy): domain Eukaryota; kingdom Viridiplantae; phylum Streptophyta; class Magnoliopsida; order Ericales; family Ebenaceae; genus Diospyros; species Diospyros lotus. The sequence continues at coordinate 1,568,933 of NC_068351.1, read as the reverse complement.
TCTTTTATGCTAAACTTTGGGAATCAACGGGTTGGTACTGAAATTGTCTTAATTCAAGCACTATTCAAATTCATATTTTTACGTTTAATGTTTATTTCAATTTTTGCCTTACTTTATTTTATAGTATCTGTTGTCTAAAAACAAAACCATAAAAAATCTTGTTGTCAATTTGTCCAAATGCGTGTGCGTGTGTGTGACATTCTTTTTCTTTTGCCATAAATAAATCTCTCAGTGGACGACCTGGATTCATCCAGAAAATATAAATTTAAATTTGGACTACAACTGCACTCATACACTGGCGAGTATAAACCTCTCACTAAAATAAAAAAAATATAAAAGTTTTATTATGATTTGTTTTTATTGTGTTTTAATTGCAGGGTGAGAGTGCAGTCAAATTTTGGCGCCGTGAGTGCCCATTAGATATAATTATGTCTAGTTGAATAATTGAAATTATGTGGTTTGTATTGCATCTTGTGGCCTATAAATAGATCACTTGATTGCATTTGTAAGTGTGATTATTATTCTTGAATAAAAGTTTAGTTATTTCCTTAGAATTCTCTCTTTGAGAATTGCTTTTGTTCTCTCTCATTTTCTTTAGTATTTTCTCTTGTGATCTTACTTCCTTCATTTCTTCTTTTAAATTCTTATGTCATTTATTATTACTTTATTATTCACCGCCTAAATGGACGGTTAGTTTTTGCCTTTAAATTCTTGCAATTTTCATTCTTATCATTTAATTGTTCACCGCCTAAATGGACGGTTAGTTTATGCCTTTAAATTCTTGCAATTTTAATTCTTGTATTTTAATTATCTACCGCCTAAATGGCCGGTTAGTTTCTTCTATTTTAATTCCTGTCATTTAAATTCTGTTATTTAAATTATGTCATTTAAATTCCTGTCAATTAATTTAATGGAGATGAGTAGCTAAATCTAATCTTGGGTTAAGGCAAGGACAGTGTCCAACGCCAATGATTCCCAAAGAAAGCTGCGTTTTAAATAAGTAACCTTAATTTAAATTTCAGTATGAGTGTGCATTAATTATTGAAAAATCACTAGGTTTGGATTGGAGCGTAAGCCTAACTTAGAGCTTTCATGCCATGTATGAGAGTTACTAGAACTGGAAACTCTATCATACCCAAACCCGGATGATTAATTTAGTTGTTTTATATATTAATTGTAATTGGATTTATGGTAGTTGCTTAAATTAGAATCCCGCATATCATGTATGGGGATTGCTTAACCTAGAACTATCATCATCTCTAATTGCATTTAATAACAAACCCTCATATCTGAAATTAAATTAATGTTGTTAATCTTTTATGCTAAAATTTGGGAATCATCGGGTTGGTACTGAAATTGTCTTAACTCAAGCACTATCCAAATTCATATTTTTACGTTTAATGTTTATTTCAATTTTTGCCTTACTTTATTTTCTAGTATCTGTTGTCTAAAAACAAAACCATAAAAAATCTTGTTGTCAATTTGTCCAAATGCGTGTGCGTGTGTGTGACATTCTTTTTCTTTTGCCATAAATAAATCTCTCAGTGGACGACCTGGATTCATCCAGAAAATATAAATTTAAATTTGGACTACAACTGCACTCGTACACTGGCGAGTATAAACCTCTCACTAAAATAAAAAAAATATAAAAGTTTTATTATGATTTGTTTTTATTGTGTTTTAATTGCAGGGTGAGAGTGCAGTCAAATTTTGGCGCCGTTGCCGGGGAGATTAAGGCAAAAACAAAAAGAAAAAAAATAAAAAAAAAATAAAAGAATAAGCATCTCTTGATAAAATCGGTAACTCTATTTCTCTTTTACTTTATTTTTGTTTGTACATTGTATATGAGACTGAGATCAGGTAGAATTTTGAAACAGTATTTTCATATCATTCTGAGTCTTTACATGCAATTGGATTGTCAACTTTACACTCATGTCTCAAAATTACTACAATCTGTCTGCTCAAGATACTTATCATGAAGAAAATTATCATTTTGAATCTGATTTGTCTAGACCTCTTAAGGATTATCTATACCCTCTTAGGCAAATCACTTTTGATTTGCAACCAGACACTACCCATTTGTTACCCACTTACCATGAAATTGAGGTTTGGTGTGCTGTGTGTGAGACTTCAGCTCATTTAACGGATGACTGCCCTATAATACCTGCTTTTAAGGAGGTATTGTATGGTCAATCCAGTTACACACACACACACAACTATGAGGGAATGTATTACCAGAACCATGAGGAAAACTACCATTCGGACTTTGATGCATATCACCTTAATTCACACTTTCATCCAAATTTCTCATGGGAAAATGATTTTGTAACCCAACCACATGAGCACTTCATTTCCCAGCCTCAATCATTTCAAATGAATAAAGGGTCTACATTCGATGCATATCAACCCCCTCATGGGAGTTCTTTAGAAGATACCTTCAATCTATTTATGCAAGGCCAAATAGAAATTTTTGCACAAATGTCCAAATGTCAAGAACACACCATTAGAGTTACAGAGGACATTAGGAACCAATTGACACAGCTAACACAGACTTTGAGCATGTCAGAGCCTGTCCATCCCAACTCACTCCAAATCCCATTAATAAAACCCATCATCAAAAGTGAAAGTCAGGAGCAGGACATAGGAGTAACTGTCTTAAGGAATGGAGAAATAATTGAGAAACTTGATGCCCCTAGGACAGTACACCCTTTGGTGCAAGAAGAGAGAGTGGTTGATCACAGTGAGGTAGATGTCAATGAAGCCTTGGAGGAAGAAAAAGACCAAAATGATGTAAGAAAAGAAGAAACCTGGGAGGAAGAAGAGGATAAAATTCGAGAGCCAAAATGTGAAAAAATCATAAATTTATCCACATTTACCCCTCAATTTCTATCTTTTAGGTTAGTCGATATTATTGAGGATCAAATTAAACCAAACACGTGTGAGATGTTTGTGCAAATTAATGTGCCATACGCGGATATAATAAAACCAACACCTCCGGACGATATATTTTCAAAATATATATGTGCATTCATGAGAAAAATCAATTTATATAATTTTGAAAATAACTTTAAAAGTGGTGTAGTGAATGGGAGATATTATACGATTAGGTGGGCAATCACTCATTTGATCCTTAATTGGAAGAAAAGAAAAAAAAAATTCTAAAAAAAATAAAAATAAAAATATAATAAAATAATTTTATATATACATATAAGTTGTTCCTTTTCTGCATTACTTAACTAGTGTTTCTCTATGTGCAGTCTAAATAAAATTTCTCCATACAAGTTTATGTATTGAAGACCACCAGGTATGCCTATCTTCTATCATTTTATTGCCAATTGAGGACAATGCGCAATTTAAGTTGGGGGGTAAGGTGTCTACAAAATTTTACCTAAAAAAAAAATAAAAATTAAAACAAAATTAATTAAAAAAAAAAATTGAATTGAGAGAGACAGAATTGACGCTGGTGGTAGCCATCTTTTCTTGGGCAGTGCAATCACACTGCCCTATAAAGAAAGAAGGCACACTGCCAAAGGTTGAAAACAGAGGCGCCGAGCGTTGAAAAAAAAAAAAGGCACACTGCCAAATGTTGAAAAATGAGACGCTAAACGACGTCAAGTCTGACGATGCAATTATGGCATGCCTCGAGTCGAGTGTAGAATAGTGATGCCCATTGCTCTATAAGAGACTCCATATCTGTATGAGGCAAGTCACCCCTCTTGAGCTCAATCTTCTCTCCTTTGTGTTATTCTCCGATCAGGTACTCTCATCCCTTTTGTAAAGTTTATAGTTCTTTACTTTCTTCTTAGTATAATTTTTTTTTTAAAAAAAAAATAGATCTTTATCTCTCAAAAATTCACAAGTACTATCCATCTCTCCCGCAGAATGATTTGAAAAAAATTTATGCTGCTAGGTGTGAAAGACTTAGGCTGTTGATGCGTAATAACATCCCTGAAGATATTCGTTGGCTGATCGAAGCAAAAGTTCGATTAGCTGGTGAAACTTCACCTAGTTTTAAGCATTTTCCAGGCTTATGGAAGAGTAGTTTTGCGAAGAAAAGAAGAGCAAAAAGAGTGAATGGTTGTTACAAATGTGCTCGATGGACCTGTAACACACGATGCAAATCTGTGGGGTTTACGTCCATAAATCGAGAAGATAAAATTAGTTTCATAAAGGATGGACTGAGTAAGGAGTCTTTGGATGATATCCGATTGACTCTTGAGACGCATCCATGTGGAATAGTGCAAAGAGAACTTCTTGCTTTATGGACCCAGTTTAGAAGTGACCACCAACGCTATAGTCTTGGGAATCTGACTAAAAACGACCATGTTTGCCAATCTATAAGAAAATTGGATGGGAAGCTTATCCCCGCTTCATAGAAAGAGTTTAAGCCATTTCTGGACGTAAAACCAGAGGAAGATGTGAGCCACAATCACAACTACTTATACATACGCATGATTTTTGTTTATATTTATTTCTTGTTGAATTGTTGTATAGCTACTTTTGATCGCCAAACTTCTTTTCAGGACATACAAAAGGAACAAACATGGAAGGCCAGTTAGTTCGTCGAATCAATACCATATGTGTACTTTGTGGCTCTCAACTTGGGAGCGATATTTGTTACGCACTTGCAGCGAGCGAACTTGGTAAAAAATTAGGAGAGAAAAAAATTAATTTGGTATATGGAGGGGGAAGTCGTGGATTGAATGGTTATGTTTCACAAGCTGTACATCTTGGAAATTCATCTGTGGTAGGTGTAATGCCAATCCCTTTAGCTGAACCACATATTTCCGGAATTACACGCGGTCAACTTATAGAAACGACTTCTATGTCTGAGCGCATGGCTTGTAAGATTTATCAGTCAGATGCCTTCATTGCTTTACCAGGAGGTTTTGGAACACTTGAAGAAATCTTTTGTATAATCTCCTGGGCCAAGAGTAATCTCCATACCAAACCCATTGGACTTTTAAATCTTAACCATTTTTTCGATGGGTTACTCTCTTTTCTTGATCAGGCTGTGGACCAACAGTTCATTTCTCGTTCAGCAAGAAAGATTCTCATTTCTGCATCCACCATTGATAAGCTGCTAGAGAAATTACATGCTTATGTTCCACAGTACGATCCTCATGAGCCTCGGATAGACTGGTCTAAGGCAATTAGTAACAAGCGCCAAAGGGGTCCGATTAATTTAGATTTATCACTGTGAGAAATGCTCTTTATTAAGATGGCTGAGTAAGGAGTACTTTTTGTACTCTTGAGACGCATCTAGTTATTGTACACCTTGCAGGATTTTTCTTGGCTGTGTTCTTTAAAAAAAAAAAAAACAAAAACAAAACTGTGGAATGTTGTTAGCAAAGTCTTTGATAATGTGGCTGAGTAAGGAGTACTTTTTTACTCTTGAGACGCATTTTTTTTATCTTATGACTTGCATCAATTTTTATTTTGGTATGAAAATATAAATATATATATATATATGGTGTGCTCATTTGTTGTTTAAGTTTTAGCAGTTCACAGCAAAATGAACTTGTGGAGTTACAGGTATTCCTAACAACCCTAATTTATTACTGCAATTCAAGTTGGGGGGTGTAAGGTTTAGTTATGAATTATCTGGTTCATATTTAACTGTGAGTTTGCTATTGCTAGTTTGTAGTCTTGTGTGAATTGATTATCTTTATCTGCTCTTATTAAAAAAAAAAAAAATTGTGTTTCAAATAACGCTATTCCTAAAGTTTTGAAGTTATGCACTGATAGCCGGCTAAGTTTGCAATACGAAACATGGATGCATTGATTTCTTATTTGAAAACGTATGTGCATTAGAATAAGTAATTTGCATTCATCGGGGATTCAAAATTTAAAAATTGGTTATCGGTCATAAAGTCAAAGGTAACAGTAATTAGCTGATTAGTACATTGTATGATCCCTCAACAGAAGTGGAGACTATTATCCAAGTGAGTGTTTGAGCCTAATAACCGTTAATTCTGAGTGAAATAACACTTACTCTAAATATGTTTTATTGTTTATCTTATCTTTTCAATGGCTTCAAAATATCAATTCGTTTTGAATGTCTAGTATGATAATGGATAAGTTTGACTGGTTTCAAACTCTGAATTAGATGACTGAGTATCATCGTTTTGTAGAAGCATGATAGAGGGATCAATTTCTTTCATTTTGAGCTTATTAAACCTTTTTCTTTCTTTAAATTAACCTCCTTTGCTATCCCATTTGAGCCATTTGTAGTACAATTTCTTTCGTTACCCTCGTTTGGTGTGATTTTGGGAATTAGTCTGTTTATCTATTTTCATATTTAAAGAGAAAAAAAAAGAAAAAAAAGAAAAAAAGAAAAAAAAAGAAGAAAAAAAAAGTGAAAAAAAGGGAAAAATTCTCTTAGCTATTCAGCATAACTGTTTCAAAAGAAATGGTAAAAAAAAAAAAAAAAATCCTGACACACCCTTTGCACACTCTACCTTTTCTTTGACAACCCGTATTAACCTTATAGCCCCATTACAACCCATTCTGGTCCCTTTTTGATGCTATAAATCATGTGATCTCAGAATTCGAGTTTGGAGTAGGGAATCATGTTTAAATTCAGAAGTTACTCATCTAGAGCATTATTCCAATCATGAAGCTATGTCAATTTCCTTGTTCTTTCATGAAAATACGTTCCTTGTATTTGGGATGGCACCGAGTTTTGAACTTGTTCTGCATTTACTCTTATAACGGTGCACCCCCTTGTGTGTACACCTGAGGAATCCTTTTTATTGGAGAGAAAATTCATAGTGAGATTTGAAGTCAAAACTTTGAGGGAGTAAGTCTGTGTGTTGGTTATCCTAATTTCTATTCCTGAGATTGTATGACCTTTAACCAAAAATCTGATTTAGAATGCTAAATTACTTATTCGATTTTATGCATTTTGGTTTCGAATTTGAAATTTTTACATTCATATAGTTATTGTGAATAAAGTTTGGCAGGTGTATAGTCTGATTGCTAAGGGACTAGCAATGTTTAAGTTGGGGGGTATGATTAGTGGTTAATTTTGTAAAAATTTTGTTATAATTATACCCTTCTTTCGATCTTAAATATGGTTTAAATTAGATATTAATATATATTTTATGGTTATATGCAAGTTTAAATTGAAAGATAAATGAAATGAAGTTCTAAAGTAAATAATAATAATATATAAAATTATATATAATACATATACATCATTATATGCATGCATGTACTATATATATAATATAATCTAATATATGTGTGTGCTATGTGTAATACATATATATAATATATAATTTATTAATAATATTAAATTATTTTTTTTATTTTTAGCCATGAAGCATTCAAGCCCATGAAGAATTCAAGTCCATGAAGAAATCAAATCCATGAAGAATTCAAATCCATGAAGAAATCAAACCCATGAAGAAATCAAGCCTATGAAAAATTAAAGTCCATGAAGAATTCAAATCCATGAAGAAATCAAACCCATGAAGAAATCAAGTCCATGAAGAATTCAAGCCCATGAAGAATTAAGGCCCAATTTGAGCAACCCATGGAAAATATTATTTGGAGAAGGCCCAAGGATTATTTTTAATCCTAATGAAGATTAAAAACCAATTTATAGAAATCTATTTTTATTTTTTATGTGAGAGTTTTATTAGGTGTGTTTTTTAGCTAAAATCCATTTAACTATTAGGTGGATATTATAGCTAAAATCCATTTAACTTTATGAGTGCTTTATTAGGTATCTATTTTAGCTAAAATCTATTTAATATTATGTGTGTATTATAGCTAAAATCCATTTAACTTTAAGTGTGTGAGTGCCCATTAGATATAATTATGTCTAGTTGAATAATTGAAATTATGTGGTTTGTATTGCATCTTGTGGCCTATAAATAGATCACTTGATTGCATTTGTAAGTGTGATTATTATTCTTGAATAAAAGTTTAGTTATTTCCTTAGAATTCTCTCTTTGAGAATTGCTTTTGTTCTCTCTCATTTTCTTTAATATTTTCTCTTGTGATCTTACTTCCTTCATTTCTTCTTTTAAATTCTTATGTCATTTATTATTACTTTCTTATTCACTGCCTAAATGGACGGTTAGTTTTTGCCTTTAAATTCTTGCAATTTTCATTCTTATCATTTAATTGTTCACCGCCTAAATGGACGGTTAGTTTATGCATTTAAATTCTTGCAATTTTAATTCTTGTATTTTAATTATCTACCGCCTAAATGGCCGGTTAGTTTCTTCTATTTTAATTCCTGTCATTTAAATTCTGTTATTTAAATTATGTCATTTAAATTCCTGTCAATTAATTTAATGGAGATGAGTAGCTAAATCTAATCTTGGGTTAAGGCAAGGACAGTGTCCAACGCCAATGATTCCCAAAGAAAGCTGCGTTTTAAATAAGTAACCTTAATTTAAATTTCAGTATGAGTGTGTATTAATTATTGAAAAATCACTAGGTTTGGATTGGAGCGTAAGCCTAACTTAGAGCTTTCATGCCATGTATGAGAGTTACTAGAACTGGAAACGCTATCATACCCACACCCGGATGATTAATTTAGTTGTTTTATATATTAATTGTAATTGGATTTATGGTAGTTGCTTAAATTAGAATCCCGCATATCATGTATGGGGATTGCTTAACCTAGAACTATCATCATCTCTAATTGCATTTAATAACAAACCCTCATATCTGAAATTAAATTAATGTTGTTAATCTTTTATGCTAAAATTTGGGAATCAACGGGTTGGTACTGAAATTGTCTTAACTCAAGCACTATCCAAATTCATATTTTTACGTTTAATGTTTATTTTAATTTTTGCCTTACTTTATTTTCTAGTATCTGTTGTCTAAAAACAAAACCATAAAAAATCTTATTGTCAATTTGTCCAAATACGTGTGCGTGTGTGTGACATTCTTTTTCTTTTGCCATAAATAAATCTCTCAGTGGACGACCCTTAGTCCACATTTGGGGACGGCCTAGGGCTCGTGACCCTTGGATTCTTCTTTGGCGAAGTGTTGTCTTTTGTGAAATTGCTTTTAGATGGAGAGAATTTAAAGTATTGCCATTAGTCATAAAAAGAGTACAAAGAGGTTCGGGGAATTCTCTTGCTCATTGATAAAACTTCCTTAAGTTTTGCACATTTCAGGTATGCTTCAAGGGCTTACTTTCCATGTCTTTTAGTCGATATGCCCCTGGTCTTAAGGATTCCACCACCCGATACGGTTCTTCCCAGTTTGGAGTTAGTTTATTCGCGTCCCGAGGACGACTCACGTCAAACCGTTGCAGTACAAAATCTCCTGGCATGAAACTCCTAGCGTAGACTCGTCGATTGTAGTACTTGGCGATGCATTAGTTATACGCGGCTTTTCGAATTAGCGACAGGTCTCGGAGTTCATCCATCCCCAATGGGTTGTTTTCCTTCTCTCCGGGACGATGTCCAACTTCGCTCTCGGAAGCGATCCCGAGTAGGAGACCTTCTCTTATTATCTGACTTGGACTCAACTCTACCCGAACTCACGCCTTCTTGGCCAACGAAATCTCGGAGGTAACCCCAATTGATAAACTCCTTAATCTCTTCTTTTAACTGGATGCAATCCTCTGTAACATGACCATGGTCACGGTGGAATCGACATTACTTCCTTTTGCTTCGAGTGTTGGGTGGAGACCTCAGCGGTGGAAGACATCGCAGATAATCCTTATCCTCCAATGCTAGTAGAATCTCTACTCGACTGGCGTTGAGGGGAGTATAACTCACCGGGCTGCCATGGGCACCCCCAAAGCCCAAGCGATCTTGGGTTCGAGAGGGGCGATAGTCCATCTTCTGTTCCATCATTCGCTTTTTCTTCTCCTTCTCTATTTCTTTCTTGTCAGGTTGTTCAGCCCGCTTCACCTTCATCACCTCTTCAGCATTAATGTACTTGTTAGCTCGTGTAAGGGCTTCTATGAAAGTACGAGATGGAGTCTTGGCCAAGGACTAAGCGAATGGTCCAGCCCTCAAGCCATTCTGGAGAGCCACCATTGCGATCCGCTGATCGAACTCGTCAAAGCTTAATGCCTCCTCATTGAACCTAGCCACGAAATCCCTTAGGGATTCACCCTGATTTTGCTTGATGTTCACCAGAGCCATGGAAGACTTCCAGTGGCGCTTCAAGGAAGCGTAATGGGCTAGGAAATAGGTCTTCAGCTCTCCCCAACTGTTGATGGAACGATGGGGAAGGCAGGAGTACCAAGTCCAGGCATGACCTCCCAAAGTAGCCGAAAATGCTCGGCACCACATCGCCTCAAAACCCAATTGCACTAGCATGTGAGAGGAGAAAAGTTCTGCGTGATCATAGAGGTCGGTGCTTCTGTCATAGAGCTTGATGGATGGGATACGAAACCTTTCTGGTGGAACCTCTGACATGATGCCCTTGCTCAAGGGTTGGTTAGAGCCGAGGTGAGGCAGTGATAGAGCGCATATTTTCATATTATTTAGCCCTCATATTTAGTCTTTTTGCACGTTAATTGTGTCATTTTATTCATTTTGATTTTGTTTTATTTTATTTTATAGGAATTGAGCTTCACACTATTTTATTTTATTTTGGACAGATTAGGGCTTCCTGGGTCATAAGGAATTTTGATGGCAAGAAGGGAAACAAGGAGATTGGAGACAAAGAAGCAAAAGTGTGCTAACAGATTTGACCTTCTGTGCTTCTTTCAAATTTTTGGCCAAGTTATAATCCTAGAACGTGAATGATGTCTTTAGAGATATTGTAGAGGACTTTTAGGCTTTCTGGAATGGTATGGTTTGTCCAAATCCGAGTTCGTTTGGGCCTCCAAACATCGCTTCAAAGTCGGGACCAGATAGCTGGGTTAAATTAGGAAAGCTACACTGAACACTGATTCTTTAAAAGGATAACTTGGGCGTCCGATATCCAAATCAAGTGATTAAAAATCCCAAATTCATCTACTCTTCCTGATCTACAATTTTTATGAAGGGGCCGAAGCCCAGAACGCACGTTATCCTATTCGAAATCGGCTGTGAAGTTGCGATAACCTAGGGTTTCCTCCTTAAGCTCTATTTAAGCACCTTAGGAGGCCATTAGGTGGAGAGATATATATTTTTTTGTCTCATAAACAGTAGTCATTTTTCTCTGTTTTTGTTTTCTTCTCCATGGAGGGCTAAACACTTCTAATCAGTTGCAAATCCAAACTTATTCCATAGTTTGAATCCCAAAAGCTTCTACGAAATCTGGTTTGAATTTCAATTATATTTGTTTTAAGTTTTCTCTACTTCTTTTCCGCTTATTCTAGTGCATGTTCAAGACGGTTGTATGAACATATACGGGGTGGATTTCTCTTTTCTATATTGCGGTTTTAATGTTATAGTCGGTTGATACAACACACGAAGGAAAGAAGCAGAAACAAATAACTTGGTATGGATGGTTATGGATACTAGGTTCTGGAATCTGTGTGAATGAAGATTAAAATTGGTAGACTGATTGAAGGAGGTTTTCTTTGATTTTTATATCAGCTTTGATTTGATCTCTAGACGGTTGTTGGAGATTTATTTATGCAGATTTTGGGTGTTGAAACTCGGCTAGATCTAATCTATAAGAAGGGATGATGAAAACCTGGTTTAAGGGAAAGATTTGTAACTGGTTGCGTTTGGATCCATAGACAGTTTCGTTTTTATATTTTTACTCAATGTTCATACTTTCTTTTTCATCAAAAAAACCCCCCTCGTTCAGTTCTTGTCATGACAGATTTGTATTGAGGTTCCTTTGAGAGACGACTTTGGGTTCGCACCCTTGCTATAGATCCAAAATATATATTTTTTACAATCATCGAGGTTCGACAGTCTCGATCAGGCAGCTCTTCCTTTCCCTTTTTGAGTTCCTGGACTTGCCTCTCTAGGAAACGCAGTCGCCTCTCCTGAGAAGTCTCTCTTTCTCTTGAGGGGGAAGAAGTAGATCCTGCCGCCTCAGATGGGTGGATTTCCTGACCCGATTGGTGGGATTGACGAGGCTCCCGAGTAAGAGGAGGCGACTGGTGCTCCGCTCGCTGAGAGGGCACGTGCGGACGATATTGTTCATTCTGGTGTAAGTAACCAGTCAACAACTCTGTTAACTGTTGGACCTGATTCTCCAGCCTTGTGAGTCGATCCTCCGGCATTGGATTGGCCGGAAGTGGTGGATTCTCCCCTTGTGGTGGGGCCTCTAGATTAGCCCCAGCCTGGCTTCGAGTCACATCCCTTCGGGGAGCCATGTAGGTAGTTATGGCCAGGAGTGAAAGTCGTGTGATACCTGTGGAAAGACCGAGGTCCGAGTTGAGGAGTTGAAGTCCGAAGCGTGAGGCAGAGAAAGAAGAGGCGGGCGAGTCTGGACATCGACCCCACGGTGGGCGCCAAATAATGATGGTTTTTGGGACCGACCACCACGTGTCACCTCTGCGAATGGACCTCGGGAATCGAACCTCGGACTTGGCGATGTCGGACCTCAGTGATAGGACCTACAAGACAATGGAGTCATGGGGCTAGAGTCCCTCGGGATAGACTCCGACGCTCAAATCAGTAGAGTAAATGCGAGTAATAATAAATGTGAGAGCTGTAGAGCCTTTTTTATACCTAATGAGGATCTTTGTTTTTTATAGAAGAACTCGTTATGGAGTACCCAAGATAAAATTCAAGATGAGCGGGCACGACTCTCGAAGACCCGGTTAAGTTGGAATGGGTCGTGTGGTCCGGCCCGGATTTTTTGGGTTCCGTTCTAGATTGTTGACTTGCCACGTGTCAATCTCTCAATCCATCCACATGACGAGTGAAACTATTAGTGTGTAGAGATATTCTAATAATTTTAGGTAATGCCACATTAAAGTTCATTTCAAAATTTTTGAGCTAGATATCTTGGGCTAACAGTGAATCTTTAAAGTCAAAATTATCTCCAAACCTTTTAAGTCTGAGTATTTGGTGTTATGTCAATAAGGGTCAGAATTTTAAAATTAAAATTCAAGAGTTAAATTTTATAAATTCATCATTTTAACTCTAAATCGGATAAAATGGCATATGATATCTCCCTGTTACTTATCAATTAGTACACATAAGATGAGATTATACATCCAATTATAAATCTAATTCTTTACATTTTCATAGCATTTAGTCGTCACCTTAAGCAAATTTACATCATCCCCATTTGCAGGCCAAGTGAGAAAATGACAAAAAAACATGCAATTCAATGGCATATAATCAATCGAGTTTGCATCAATCTTCATCCCCACTACAATAATGAATGCCAAATTGAAAAACTTCCAAGATTAAGACCTTTGAAATTAGATAAATTCAATTTCGAACTATTTGAGTTCACTCTATCTATATTTTTGTTTTTATATTTTTATATTTTATTTATTTAATTATTTAATATTTTTTATTATTTTAATTATACTTATAAACTTAATTTTTGAATCAATTTAATTTCTTATACTTTAATATTTTTTCGTATAATAATTCAAACTTTTTATTATTTCAATTATACATCTAGATATGTATTTTCGAATCAAATTAACCCATATAATTTGACTTGAATAGTATGACACGTATTTTATCATCTCACTTTATTTTTTTTTTTTACAAATTATAGTATAAGAGTTAAGTTGAGTTAAAAATATAAATTCATGGTTATAATTGAAATAAGAAAAAATTTAAATTATTAAAAAAATTAAAATATAAAAATTAAATTAATCCAAAAATTAAGTTTAAAATATAATAAAAATAATAAAAAAAATTAAATAACACACAAAAAAAAAGTGAAAGTACAAGAAAAAATTTCGTTTCATCCCATCCATCCTAGAAGCGAAAACAAAAAATGATAATTTTAAAAAAATAGGAAATGAAAATGTAAGAAAATACATAAATAAAAAATATGAGGGTTTGTTTTGTAAATATATTTTTTATATATAATTATAAAAAAAATAAATGTTTAATTATAAATAAACATAAATTTTATAATGCATTCAAATATTTTGAAAAAAAAAGTTGTCTTAAAAGCGAAATCCTTTTCATTTGTAAGGACGGAAATGTTTTTTTGATATTTTTTAATATTATAAAATTATCTCAATTTTTTTTTAAAATTATAAACATGACTTAAAAATATATTTTTGATATTTTTTTATATTTAGGTTGCAAAAATATTTCAAAAATTCGTGCATCATAGCCACTTATTATGCCCACGTGACCTGTTCTGGGTCAAACACCAAAACAGCTGGGATGAGTACCCTTTTGTCAGATCACATGTAAACGCAAAATAATCCCGAAAGCCAGAAGAAGAAGAAGAAAAGGCAATGCTTGTGTTGATCAATAAGATATAAAAATTCAGAAAGTAAGAAATAAACGCAGATTCTTGGGGTTTCTAGTTGGGAAAAGATGGAAATCGGCACCGGAGTTGGGGAGGAAAGGTGGTCTCTCAAGGGAATGACGGCTCTGGTCACCGGCGGCACCCGAGGCATCGGGTTTGTGCCATCATATATACATGTTGCCATATCTTCTCCTATTTCCATCATTTGCTCTCTCTATTTCTCTTTGTTAATTTGTTTTGTATTGGTTGATTAATGTATACCAGGCATGCGATAGTGGAAGAACTGGCGGGACGTGGAGCCGCCGTTCACCTGTGCTCGCGAAACCAGGCGGAGCTGGAAGAATGCTTGCGAAAATGGAGAGGCGAAGGGCTCAGCGTGACGGGCTCTGTGTGCGACGTGGTGTCGAGAACGCAGCGGGAGAAGCTCATGGAAGAAGTCTCCGACGTCTTCGCCGGAAAGCTCAATATTCTTGTGAGTTTCAAAGTCATTATTATTATTATAAATAATTCAAGAGCGAATAATGCTAGATCAACAAGTACTCTCTTAGACCACTTATTTGACACCTCCTGTCAAAATTACACATCTACCCCCAAGTTGCAATTACAAATCTACTGCCCACGTTTCTTTCTCATTCTATCTACCATTCATATAAAATATAAAATTTTATGTATTTTATATATAAATAATTATATATATTTTTATATTATTATTTATTTATATTACTAAAATTAAAAGATTAAAAATTATATATAGAATTATACAAAATCATAATATCATATTTCATAAGGATAAAAAATTATATGTAAAATTATATAAAATCATAGTATAATATTTTTCGTTAGAATTAAAAATGTCAAAAATTGTATGTAAAATTATACAAAATCTTAGTATTTTATATTTCAAACTAGAATTAAAAAGGTCAAAAATTATGTATAAAATTATACAAAATCATAATATCATATTTTACAAAAATTAAAAAATTATATGTAAAATTATACAAAATCATACTAGGGGCGACAATAGTGCGAGTGGCAATAGGGGGCGACGGTGATATGAGTAGCAAGAGGGGGGCGACGACAAGGGATTCTCGTGGCGATGGTGGGTTTAAGTGAGAGAGAGTGTGGGAAAGATAGTGAAAGAGGGAGGGGGAGAAAGAAAGTGAGTGAAATAATCTAATTTTTTAAGTTTAATTTATTGTGATATTTTAGTATTAAAATATCACGATGATTTTGTCAAAGAAATTGTCTAAAAGAGAGTTGTTCATCCAGCATTTTCTCAATAGCACCCCTCAGTCTTAGCTTCAATAATTCAAGAGTTCAGGTAGGCTTAGAGGCACACTCCACTCTCAGGTAATGGGGTCCAGCTCTATTTAGTTGTGTTTATTAATTAATATATGGATTAAAAAAAATAAGATATAAAAAATATTTTAAAAAAATTATTTTTATTATATTTATTAAATTTATCTGACAACTCTTAAAAAATAACTCACATGACTTTTTATCTGAAATTATTAAAATAAATTTATCTATTTCCTATTTAGATAAATTATTTTCAACAGATAAGAAAAAATAACTCATGTGTTCCCCAATGTGTTCCAAAAAATTTAATAAATAGTTCGATAAAAATCTTAAAATATTCATCAACTTTATTTTAATCATTTTATATTTTGATTTGAAAAATATTTTAACTTTATATTGATACAACCTTATTTTACTCATTTGAATAAATGTTACCTGATGAAGTATTTGTTAACCAAGATATGTGCTGGGAAAAGTGAGATATGAAAAATATTATAGATAAAATTAATTTTTATTGTATTTGTTAAATTTATCTAACAACACACTTAAAAGAAGTCAGGTGATTTCTTATCTATAAAAAATTAGATAAACAAATCTCCTCCTAAATTTATCTAAAATTTTACAGATGCCCACTCATCTCTTAAACTTGTATGGATGTTAATAAACAAATTTGAATGAATTTAGAAATAGGAATATTTTGATAAAAAAAAAAAAATCTTATCTCAATACTTATCATATGTCTTTTAACAAACATATAGAAAGAAAAAATGCAATTCTCATTGTATTCTAAAAAATTTAACAAATGATTTTATAGAAATCTTGAAATGTTTTTCAATCTTAACTTAAGCATTTCATATCTTAGTTTGAAATACATTTTAATCTTATTTCGATATAATTTTATCTTGCTCATTTAAACATTCACTACCTAAAACTTCATCCTTAAATTATGGTGAGAGATTATACAGGCTCTAGCAAAGAGCGATATTAGGGTTAAAAACTCAAAATCGAGACCTCTCTTCACTAAGCTCCAACAAAGAGCAGTACAGTGACTAGTTTTAATTATGATAATTACAATCACATTAGATTAGACCTCGCATTACATTATGTGTCAGGGCCCGCTCCTAGATTTTCCCGCTAGTATAGGAAATCCGAAAGAATGTCCATTCAAAATGGATACAGATACTCAAACTCACAAGAAATTTCTTTTCCGAATCTGCTCACCAATAATATGAGCCAAAATAAATCACATAACACTCATTACATCAACATCTTGGGCTTACCGCCCATACATTTTGAAAATAAAAAAGGTCACTAAGGTTTTTTAAAAAAATACAATAAGCCCTCAACTTCTTGCCCTCAACATACACTCATGGATCTTTGAAGCCGATACATCTTTGTGCACATCTAATCTAAACTCGCCCCTAAAATATCTATCTTCCATTACCTGGAATGACAAAAGAAATAACGTGAGCCACAAGGCTCAGCAAGTATATAGCAAAGGAAGTAACCATAGTATGATACATGAAGGCATGAATAATTTAGAGCCAAAGAAAGACCATTACCCAACATCTAGATACCCATTGGGTTCATACCTTCTAGATTGGACAACAACATCCTCAAAGAAATGTACTTCATTTTGGTTCATCAACCCATATTTCAAAGTAAGCCATAAAGCTCAACAAGTAAACATATATATAATACTAGAAGCACGAGTGAATTAAGGAATGGATACAAAATAGAGTACACCCGATTTCCCAATACAATTTAAACCCATTCTTCAATTTTCATAATAAAGTCATTCTATAAGCAACCATATGCTACAACAAATGAAGCGAAGCAATAGGGTTAAGGCATGGATAACTCAAAGTGAAATAAACCCTACTCCCTAAGTATGGGTAGCATTTCCCATTTAGTTCCCACCAATAAAATTATTCACATGCCATTGCCATTATGCATTTTATGCATTGATTCATTTCTCATGAATATATTAATCTTCTTACTTCACATTGGCTCAAGCCTTTTATTCACATTAGCTCTCAAAGCTATTTATTCACATGCATGAATGCATACATATAAATATAAAATCAATTTGCCACTCATTGGCTGGAGCACCGTCTACCGGGTTTATGGCCACCTCACCGTCGTCAGGCGCTCTTTTAGGATATCATTTCATTTCCCCATTTGCGGAACATAGCCGTCGTGCCAAAATAATAACAATAGGGCGCAAATCATAATGCCATGCCATGCTCATGAAAGCTCACATAAATATAACATACATGATCCTTTAAAAAAATGTACACATCATGGACATCATGCACATTTAAACATTTCAATAACATATTCAATAATGAGCCCATGCATGCACATATGCATATCTTCAATCACATCTTAGCATTTTGGAGGGTTGAGTGATACTAGAGAAAGCAATTAACAACAACTTAGGTTATCAATTAAGCTTAATTTGGATTAAGGAAAGCCTTGGCCCACTCAAATTATCACCAAAATATATGATATTATATATCAAATTAAATCCCTCGAAGTCTAGTTTATAACGCTTCAAACGGATCACAATTCCGAGTTCTACATCAAAAGTTATGGTTAAAATAGCGCAACATGCGCAGTGTTAAAAAAAAATTGATTAGTCGACTTTTGGGACATCAATAGTTGACTTATGGGCAGGCAATAATCGACTTTTGATGAGTTGATTGTGCCGAGGCTAGCACCGAAAAATTGAGAAAACAGTCTTCTGATGAGTCGACTAAGCCCCAAAAATAGTCGACTCATCAGCCATAAACACACAAAATGACCCCAAAACACCTCAAAATAATCCCAACACAAACCATGGCTAATCTCCTAACCCCCAAGTTGTCATTCCATGAAATAAAGATGGGGAAAACAAGCCCCAGCGAGACTATTACAAAGACCCGACAAAGTTTTGAAATAACAAATGGTTTGAAGAAAATATATAACCAATTCCAAAATACTTTTTAACCATGAGAAATAAAGAACCATGAAGCATTCGACATCACAATGGAAAATGAAGCAAGGTTGCACAAAATAAAATAAATGTGCAAGAGGAACTTGCCTTAAAAGAAAACCAAAGAAGCTCGCCCGGATACCAAACAATCCATCTTCTTGAAACTCCAAATATAGCAACAAAAATGGAAGAAGAAGAACAACAACAACAAGAAAGGAGGGCCATGAGAGAGAGAGAGAGAGACTGGGCGAGAAAGAAAAGTCAAAAGGAGATGTGGTCTCCCAACTATCACCCCCACAAATGACCATTATGCCCTTCACTTACACACACAACACAATATTCCATGGCCATTTTAAACTTTTGCTATTTTCTATTTTTTCTTTCAATTTTCTTTATTTAACCCCATTATGAAATTCCCTAATTGCCCTCACTTTTTTCAATAAAACAAGAATCACTTGGTCACTTTGCATTTTACATTTTCTTTCTTCTTTTCTTTTAATCCACAAAATACAAAAACACACACATATATATATAATTTCATTTATTTAATTCCATCTCTCATTATTATACACATGGGTCTAAACCCAATTCAAAAGTCCACTTATACAAATACATGGGCCCAAGCCCAACTCATTAACCCAATTAAATATGGTGACCCATTTCCATTAGCCCAATCAAAGGGCCTCAATATATCCTTTAAGTTCAATGGGTTTCACAACATTACAAAAATTAAAATATATAAAATCTCTTCTTAGGCTCAATCCAAGTTCCAAAGTTCAATCCATTAATTTAATACATAATTTATTTGCATAAATTTTGCCACATAAAAAAAAAAATATTTCTCAACATTTAATTTAATAGGGTAAAATTTTTCAATCTTCATAAATAAAATATTAATAATTTCTTAGGCCCGCTAACATGTTGTTACATTATGATAATATGATAATATTTTCAAAGTCCCCAATATTGAGAAAAAGATAATTTTGAGTTGTGTTTGGTGGGTGTTAGGTAAACAATGCTGGAACTTTTTTCATGAAGGATGCCACAGACGTGACTGCTGAAGATTATGCCCTTCTGATGGGCACCAATTTTGAGGCCTCTTACCATTTATCTCAACTTGCACAGCCTCTCCTCAAGGCTTCTGGAAATGGAAGTGTTGTGTTTAACTCTTCTATTGCCGGTTTGGTTGCAATACCGAAAGCTTCTCTTTATGCAGCTTCAAAAGGTACATATATACATATATTGCGTGTGTAAACATGCATAGTAGTCAAAGTTCTTATTCAATTTGTACAATTTTGCGTGTCAAAAACCTCTAAAAGATTTAACGAACGTATAAAATTGAAATTATTGTAGAATCGAAGCGAATCACGACTCAACTCGGTAGAATCGATAGAATTTTGAATTGGACAACGATTTTACCGATTCATCTTCTATGCACAAAAAGATTAGAGACAGAAAAAAATTCATTTAGAGACAATTTTTTCCATCTCTAACTAGCATAATATTAATTTTGATTCGAGAATTGTCCTATGCCTTTGCGAACCCTTATCTCTCTCAAACACATTTGTCACAGCCTTCTCTCGTTTTCTCTTGTCGCACGGTTGCTCGATGTTTAGTGCCATCATCAATTCACAACTCTAATTGCTCACTGTCGCTATTAATTTACAAACACAAACTATCGATTGAACCACCATCAATTCACAAACACGAATTGACATTTTCTGTGCTCGCCTACTCGGTGTCGTTGTTTCTGTGCAACACAAAACAATTCACAGCTCCGATTGCTCAGTGTCACCATCGATTCAGCTTAAAGGGGTATACAGATTCGTCTATTTTTCTTTTACAATTTCTTTGTTTATTCCTTCTTTACAATTTCTTAGTCCGATTCAGTAATTCCTGTCCGTCACAACTTTTTCTATTTCTTCTTTGTTTGACCTCATTAATTTGATGATTGTTGATTTCTTTAATTTGAAAGTAAATTATTATTAGTTTTCTTAAAGAATTGAATGTTTGTTGGTTATCTTAATTTGAAAGTAAAATTTAAATGGTGTATTTAGTTGCTTTTACAATGTTACGATGAATTGAATGTTTGTTGGTTATCTTAATTTGAAAGTAAAATTTAAATAGTATATTTAGTTGCTTTTATAATATTACGATTTTACGATTCTGAGTTTATAATTGAATTTTATGAACTCTCATTTGATCTCACTGTATATACTCTTTTTTGGGTAATTTTCTTCTACTGCATAGGAGCAATGAATCAATTGACAAGGAACTTGGCATGCGAGTGGGCGAAAGACAATATTCGTGTAAATTGCATCGCTCCAGGATTCATTACAACCACTATTGTGGATCCAGCTGTAGTATGAATCTTCTCATTCTTACACTCCAATCCATTTTTACTCATCCTTTTATTACATATATACATAATAAACCCACCCAATTAGAGTAGTTGACGCCTATAAAAATACGTCTCTCCATAGTTGATTGAACTTAATTTGTCGTCTTCTTCACACAGCAAGCACCTTTTATCAGTCAAGTTCCAGCGGGCCGGCCGGGACGGGCCACTGAGATTTCACCAGTAGTGGCATTTCTTTGCTTCCCCGCTGCTTCGTACATCACTGGGCAAGTCATTGCCATTGATGGCGGCTTTACCGCAAATGGTTTCACTGCTACTGAATGCTAATTAAATACAAGGACATCATTGTTTTGTTCGTCGTCAAGAGAGCTTCTTGTTGCGTGGGATTTGAGACACTCAAACCCATGATGAATTGATATGTGTCTGAACTTTGCCTCCTTTTTCTGCATCATCTTCTACTTGTGATCATGTCAACAAGTTCGGTTTTCTATATGTATATGTTTAGTTTATTCTCTACATCTTTGTGGAACTTTGCTACTATGAGAAAAAATCCGATATCATCGTAAGTACAAAATTAGGAATTTAAATACAAGTAACAACTATCATAAGTACAAAATTGACCCATAAGATAAAGTCAAGCAATGGGCCACCAAATTTGAAGATGAAGTTCATGCAGTTTGGGATAAGCTGAATTTTGCACTAAGTTATAAAAAAAAATTTATTAAATTTTAATTAGTAATAAAAAAATTATTAAAATTTAATTTAATATGTAATTTTAGGGTTTATAATTACTGAGAATGTTATTGGAAATATTTGATTTTTAAAATTTATATAATTTTATATTTTGTTAAGTTTAAACATTCTCAAGAATGTTAGATATTCTTTTTTGATAATTTTATACATTCTTATGTTAAATTTAAATACCCTTATTTAATTTTTTATTTAAAAATAATAAAAAAAAATTAATATATAAAATATTAAAACCCACAATTTCTTTAGAAAGTCAAAAAACATAATTTGCTTTACACATTAAGTATGTGTATATATATACACATAATATATATCTTTATATAAGAGAATAAGGAGTATTTTAATTTTTTTATTCGTTAAAAACTTTTCATAATCCATGGAATCGAAGAATTCCAATCCCTATAAAATTCTTTTTGTAGGAAAGTTGATTAAAAATAAATCATGAGAATACTATTTTCTCAATATTCTTTTTTTAAAAAAATTATATCAAATATAATAATATAAATTCTTGACCTAATATTTCTAAAAATTTAAAACTCTCTCTCGTATCAAATATCCCCTAAATTATAAAAAAATGAATGAACTTCAATTAATAGTTAAAAGATCACTGGACGTCAATTTAATATATAACTCGATAAGTACCATTACTAGCCATTAAAATAAGCTAACAAAATATTAACATTTTTATATTTTATTGTAAAGTTCAATAATCTTTTCTACTTTAATACAATCAATAACATTTTTATAATTTCATATAAAATTCAATAACTATTTATACTATTTAATTATTTATTACATCTTGTTAATATCTTTTAACGACAATTAATGATGATAATTATAAAATTATATATTAAATTAAAATTTAATAATTTTTTTATATCTTAATACAAAATTCAATAACTATTTTTATTATTTAACCAGAATATGCATGGATAATATACTTCAAAGTAGATCTAGAAACTTGATTAGAGGGAATATAATATGTTAC
Organism: Diospyros lotus; assembly: GCF_014633365.1. Lineage (NCBI taxonomy): Eukaryota > Viridiplantae > Streptophyta > Magnoliopsida > Ericales > Ebenaceae > Diospyros > Diospyros lotus. The sequence continues at coordinate 1,546,232 of NC_068351.1, read as the reverse complement.
TTTTATTACCTTTATGTAGAATAAGATAATTTGAAGATCGAGTGGCAATCGGTCTTTCAATTTCCAATCATTTTGCAAAGGCTTTCGAGGGAAAAATTCACTCAATAGTCGTACAAATCATGAGGGGGATAAAATGGCTCCTTTCCATGAACCATATGTAAAGATTTATTCGTTCTTCCAAGCCATCTACATTATCTGGTGGCTATCCAGCACAGAATGCTCTCTCTCTCTCTCTCTCTCTCTTCAATCTTAAAATTCTAATAGAATTGCGTGTTCTCTATTATGGAACACAAAGTCATTTCTTATGTTATAAAAGGTATACCGCCCAAGCATGTCACTGCGTCTTTGCCACCAAGCTACAATGCCAACCCGGTGGTATGGTCATTTTAGGCTCTACTGTGATGAGATAAACGACATCCATCATTGGTACAGAATAACCCAAAATGTTTATCTAACAACAAACATATTTGCACGTTTCACCAATATGCTTATTAGCAAACAACATATTTGCATATTGTACATGGAATATCCCTCCATTAATGCACTACTCAACATTCTTGTCGGCTAAAGTGATTGCTTTGTGACATGCAAAGATGATGCACAGATGCCGACAACTTTTAAGGTTCTGGTAAAACAGCAAGCCGAAACAAATGGAAACAGTAAACACAAAGTTCCATCTTAGCAGCCTGTTTTTCAAGCTTACCTTCTAATCAGGATTTGAGATGCATCAAATCTTGCCGGGGCTTGGCCATTGATCGTGCTGCAGTAGTTGCATTAGAGGCCAGAAGATGTCCAATCTGCGGAAGCCCCTTGGAGCCTGCATTCAAGAATAAATAAGTGGTCGGGCAAATTGTCAGGCTCGATGAGATCAGCAAGTTTGATAGAGTACAAAAGCTTTGGGATTGTCAGATACCTCAACGACGAAACGTGCCCATCTGTTGTTTGACCAGCTTTCCATCACTCCTGTCAGGATCGTTAGCTCCAAACATCGTATGACCTTGGCGATCTCCAGAAAGAGCCCATGATCCTTGCAAAGCATCTGTAACCAATCCAAATAATAACAGTCAAGCAAGTAAAACTTTAGGAATCCAAGCAAACATGAAGCCACAGACAAGCAGCAACAAAACAGACCTCTATTAGCATCTGTCCTGGGTATTCAAGATCTTCCACAACTATAGGTGATACTTGGAGATCACCTCCCAGTTCAACTGCCCAGGTTGTCCCACTCTGAGTATCACATTTAGTGCCTGAAAGTTTCACATTGTCCCGACTGCCTGCCTGTACATTTCAATCTCCCAAAAACTTCAATATACTGAGGATTAATGCTGGAAATAGCTGACTGCAGATTCATATTATAGTTCTGTTTTTCCCCTCTTTTACTAATAAAAAACTTAACATATACGCCCACAAGATTTAAGTGGCCAGTGAATTTCACACAAGTATCTGTCATAATAAAAACATGGGACACATGTTGGCCCGTGTATCTACTTGCATCTGAAGTACTTCGAGCACAAAGCTAGGGTAAGCGAAGGGATGAAGAAGTCTAGTTGAATTCATAAACCAGATATGTCCAAGTGAAACCACTGGTGCATTAACTGCCTGTCTCTGGTTCCATTTCCTCGTTGCCCACTCCATGAGAACTTATCAGTATGATACAGAATTTTGTGGTTTGCCCCATTCCTAGAATATCAGATTCCAAAAGGTGGGACAAACCAGCAAGACAGAATTTCCACGAGTAGGGATAAAATTATCACCTTCTATTTTATTCAATTAAGCGCAATCCTAAGTATTCAATCAAACACTCTATTTTCCACAATTAGAAATAATTTTGCCATCCCCCCTCCACATGCATGGACTGCCAAAATTGTCAAGTCAAAGAAATCCCAAATTTAAACTAGCAGGGTAGTAAATTGAAGTGTCACTAACCCATTATTTCATATGGACTCTTCTGAATTGGTGAAGTGCAAATGCTGACACGTAGAATTCAGATAAGATAGGGGACATGTCCAACAAAGTTAGCTGGATATGAGCTCAATAAATCTACAGAATCAGGTAAAGAAACTTTCATCCCACACATAGAAAGTTGTGCACATAACTTTACCTGAGTCCATGTAACATAGTTAACAAAGAATTTCACATTGATAACAGTTAATTTATACATGACCGAACATCTAAAATATTTTTTCCCAGAAAATATCACATTCTAGACTTGATGCTACTCTTCAATTTCTTTTTTTTTTTTCCCACCCGCCGCCGCCCCCGGGGGGGGGGGGGGGGGGGGGGGGGGGTGTAGTTTAAGTTCTCTTCTTATTTTGTCCCCAAAAGACAAAATTAAGTTATTTTTCCTGGAAAAATATAGTTGCTAATGATATGGTCATGAAAAGCCAAAAAATAATAATAATAAAAAAAAATAAAAACCAGGTCACCATAACACCGAACAAATGATAAGAACAGGAAAGAAACTTTAGATAATGCTGATGACATTTACTTACCTCCTCACGAACACACTGCCTTAGTTTATCAGCCTGATCAGTAACATCTCTTAAGAACAGCATGTGTTTTATTGTTTTATCTAGGAGGCCATCAATGCTACACTGTATTTGACATGGAAGAAAAGTAAAACATTATCACAGGAGAGAGAGAGAGAGAGAGAGAGAGAGAAGCCAATCTGAACAGCAGCCCAAGCTAATGTGAACAGCACTCACCTTTGAACCATTTGGGACAAGTTGCCGTAGTTCTTTGAGTCTATCTTGTATCAGTTGCCTATCCCTGGGTCTTGGCCTCTGGTTTTCACCAGGTCTCAGCCTTCTTGTCCTGGCGTTGGAGAGTTTTGGCCCCCTCTTACTCTGCAGGTGGCAATTAACCACCTTCTTCTGCTGCTGCTGCTGCTCAACCAATGTGCTCACCGTGCTTTCACATGGAGAAGATGGAAATCCCGTAATAGACTTTTGGCTTGGTTCACCAAGAGCAAAGTTCCTTTGAATTCTTTTCTCCATCACAAATGCACCTTCTTCAGATTGATTATGTGCTTTATTGGAAGCCACAAATGGTCCTGATGATAAGGGAGAAATCTTGACGTCCTCGAATCTGTTAGATGAATTATCAATTAAACTATCAGGCATACAGGACAATACAGCTTGCAAGAGATGTTCGGCCTCATGTATTTCACCAGACCATTCACAGGCTTCCATGTCTAATGGCTCAATACCATGGATGAGATCACTATTGAAGATCTGACCTGGGACACTATTGATGTCATCAACTGAGATAGATGGGTCCCACACTGATTCTTTAGTGTGATCCATGAAATCAGGTCCAAGTGCTTTGTGCAGCTCAGAATCCATGGGAAAGCTTAAGAAAGTATTAACATTTTCATTGCCCCAGTTATCAGCATCCTTGTCCACAAATGGCTGTTCAATCATTCCTATGTCGGTATCAGACTTTATAATAGGATTGGCATGTTCTCCAACCACATTGTAGTTGTCAGAATAAGATAAGGCTTGAAGTTCTTCATAGAGACTGGAAAATCCAACCACGATACCATCAATCATCTCTGATTCAGTATCATTTAGCAATTGATCAAGTGGTTCTGATACTCTGGTTAAGCCAATTGATTGGACACACATTTCATTTTCCCTTTTATTATTGATAGCATCTACCACACCTTTATCTGAAATGTGGCATGCTGGCATCACGATATTAGTAGTTGACAATTTTCTGTTCGTTGGTTTGGCAATGTAAACTGCCTCGAGATCATCAGACTTCATTTGGTTCAAAATGGCGGCTGAGAACTTATCCAAGTTATCCGTGGAAAAAGGCATAAGCAATGACTTTTCATCTAGAGATTCCACTGTAATGGAAGGAAATGAATCCATGCCATTCTGATAGGCATTGAACTTATCTCTGATATAAGTGACCACAGCTAGACATTCAGCAACCTGAAGTTTCAATAAGATTATAGATCACACATGGCATCAAGTTGGATAGCCAAACAGCATGCACACAGAACACAATATAAACAGATGAGAAGGAAATATGAGAAAATTGGAGAATATACAGTTTATGTCAGGAGAAACAAGCAAGAATCATTCATATGCAACATGGATAAAAAAAAAGGAATCGTGATGTTATTCACTATTATTATGATCTACAGCTTGGGCATCCTGTGATTGTTCGTTGCTTTGGTTTCTACCATCTATGACAGTTGCAGAAAGAATCTCTAACATCACTAGGGAGATGAACTAAACAATCATGTCTACCATGGACACAAGTGTTACTGTGTTGAGAATCACCTTTTCCAGTGAACCAAGTTGCAAAACTCCATGTGGAACAATAGGTACAAGCAATATAGTCTGCAAGAGCATCAGATTAAAAATCAAAGCACTATTTACCCAAAGAAAAAAATTCACGGGACAACTGGTCAAGTATATGCACTCCACTCACCCACACTCATAATAGAGTATAATGCATCAGACATAGTTACCTTGATACCTGCTGCAAATTGAAGTAGCCATTCACTTGGACACTGCCAATGGAAGCATCACAGCTAATCAATTAACTATTTACAGGATCATGGGCTACAGTTGTTTACCCTTCACATAATTTTAGTCAGTCATGCTTCAGAACTCACCTCAGGAACTTCTATACATGCAAATTCACCGGCTGACGTATTTTTGCAGAAGAACCAGCGATGATTCCCTGTAGATGCCACTTCACCAACCACCCTGCTTAATTTCAGGGTTATAATCAGTTATTGTTTCCTCCAACTTGAATATAAGTAAATCTCATCCTGAATTTTAAAAATAAAAAATCATATTCCCGCCTTTTACTACGGAAGGCAATAGCAGGCATATCAGGACTCATGGGAGCCCAAGAATAGCAATGCAACATTTTCCAGAACAAGGTGCCCAATGTCTTAGTGGTCAAATAATAAGCAAACCAAATCAGTGCAGAGCCTGTCATGATACTTAGTGTTGCAGAAAAATGATGCAGCAGCAGCTACCTTGTCATTTTAGTGCACATCCATGTGAGATCTTGCAACTCATTCATATGACACAATTACAGTTGAACTCAATTCCTATGGAATGCATAAGTAGTTCAAGTCATCTATCTTCTCTCTTATTGCAGATTTCAGATAGTGTTCTTAGCTTTGAGCCTTTGACAACCTGGAATATTTCATTCATAAGCACTTTTGAGTCATCCTATTTTCTATTTTATTGGGATTTCAATATATGTTCTTTGTTTTGACTACCTCAGGAATTGTTCATCCTGAGATGAAACGTAGAAATTCCTGTTCAAGCTTCTATCTCAGTGACAAGCTAGTATGCTCTTCATGGGCAAGCAGACAGTCAGTAACAAAGCCTAAGAAGATAACTGAGACTTCGGTTTTTGAGGCTCTTAAGAGTGATTGCCAAAATAACATTGTATGGCAATAAGTAACTGTGCATGGAAAAATCTGCATTGAATTGGTCGTAACTTAATAATTGCAACATAGATGGCTGAGACAAGTAAACAATGAGCAAGCAGGTTCAGTATTAGCATAAACAAGCCAAGCGATAGAATTTACCCCTCTCCCCATGGATACTGAACCCTGGCCAAATCTGCTACTGCTTGGCAAGCTGGATATTCACCTGAATGTCCATCATGTCTACATGAACCCCAACTACATGAAAATATCTCTTTGGATCCATTAAAAATGGAGTCATTCTGTAAGCTTTCCTCAGATCCTCCCAGCTTTAGACAATCATAGCATCCAACTTCCCATGTTAGAAGTCTGAAAGAACAGGTAAAATAAGATCAATAAAACACTAACTAGTGTAGATCGTCAATAGCACTCACCAGAAAAAGACCATCTTTAATATACACTCACTAAAGAGGGTCATTTTTAAGAAAAGGAGATTAGTCTATACTCTGTAGAAACTAAAAAAGAAAAGGGTAAACTTCAGATGTGACATATTATAGTACAACAAATACAAGTAAAAGTGTTCAAAGCAGAAGACCAAATAAGAGAATAGCTAATTGATATAATTTCTAATGTATATTTGCCAGGGGGCAACAAATAACTTACTTTTCATTCTCATGCCGCAGCTTCCAAAATACTGCATAGCTCCAAGAGCAATTGTGGCAAAGACTCTGCAGGAACTGCTGCAGATGGGTAGTCCCCATATGTTAAACTTCTTCAGAAACAAAAGAGCCCCGTTGATCAAACACATAAAACAGCCAAAATACCACTGAAACCTTAACTAACTGCCCCGATATGAACCTCGTCCTGCCTGTTTAATCCTCAATCCCGCTCTTCGTTTTATTGGTGGCCCCGGTAAGGTCAACAGCAAAGGCCCCATGGCCAAACCCCTCCCCAAGACTAAATTCCAGAAAATATGGGACAGGAGATATAAAACTGTCTACAGATAGCAAGAACTAATGGAGAAAGTTTTGAATCCAAATTTCAACATTCCCAATGAGATATCCATCAGTTTAGAACAAATAATAGAGTCCACAATTGAGTAAATACAGCCAGATTCAGAGAGACCACAATGAGCAGGCACTTAAGATCCAAATTTTTCCTTCTGATAATGACTTGACGCCGAGAGTTACTAGTCTATGCAACAAAACAGCCTCACAGATGCAAAATTCACAAGATTGCAATCACTAAATCAATTCCCAATAGCACCTGAAGCCATGAAACCATTTTTCAGATCAGCTATTTGCAACAATGAAACCATCCTGTTTAAATGTTCATAAGGAAAAAAGTTAACCTAATGTAATTAGGTTGACAGATTAGCAACCTAGTTATTTTTCAGAAACGAAAACAACATAATAATTTAAATTCAGTTCTTTTTCTTTTCCACAAAACCAAACAATTTTACCAGCAACCCTACATGCAGGTTCAAAAAAATAAAAATCAACAGATTCCACCCCAGATGTAGTGTCTCACCTCTTCTAAACACCATAGTAATCAAAATCCTATAATTTCCCTTTTATTGTACCAATTCTATCAGCAGACAAACACAATTGGGTATGAACAACCATACACCAAATTTAACCCTAGTAACTGGGGTTTGATACACGAATTCTAAATTGTCAATCTCTATCCATAATCATATCTTCTGGTAGGCCCTTTTATTTTGTCATGCCTAAGAGCTTCCACATATCATCTTTCTCTTCTGTTATACTAAATTGTCTTGGCAGCCAAAAACAGTCCAAAACAAACAAGATGAAAAGTGAACTATTAGATTAACAAGATTTCTTAAACTATAAAAAAATATGATAATTAATTAAAATCTTGTTATTTTCTCCCGCAGATTAATACAGACAAGCACAAAAGTCAAATGAAAACATTATGATGCAAATCCTCGTACTTTCTGTTGTATTCTACAAAATTTTCTCAGCAGCCAAACAAAGCCCGATGCAACGAAGTACAAAAAACTGAGACATAAAAATTAAAAGTCTTGCCATTTCCTCTTCCATTATGCTCAATTTACTTCGTAGCCAAGAGCAGTCCCACATAGCTAGAACATAAATATTAAAACGAATGAGATTTCTTATGTTCTTAACTATAACTTAAACAACAGGAAAACCAAAATCCTATAACTTCCAACAGTTCAATACAAAGACGCACAGAAATTAAACGTTAACGGCGTGATAATTTAAATTATGTAACTTTTCTTTCCGATCGACTCAATTTTCTTGGGATACCAAAAAGCAAAAAAAGTAAAAAACCTTGCGCGACTGCAATTTCTCAACTACAGCTAAAAGAACAAGAAAATCAAAATAAGCGCAAAAATCAAAATTAACCAAACTTATAACCTGTAATTGAACCGAGTTCAAATGAAAGGGCGGTTACTGAGTTCGAATTCAGTAGTCTCCATGTCTTCCGAAAGTCGCGCCAAGCCTCCGAACCGAGAAACGAAGATCAAGATCTACCTCATTTTTCAGCCAGCGAGATTGCAGTAGAAGATGATGGTGCTGAGAAGCATAAGCATGTACATGCGTATGATCAGACGAGAAATGGCCGACGATAGCGAGGGTTTTGTTCTCCCGCGGAGACGCCGTGAAGCTTTTCTCCATTAACAGCTCTTTTATATTGCAATTAGCTCTATCTCTGAAGTCGCTGACCATTGACGCTTCATATAATTAATATATTTTATTTTTAATATTATAATTTTTTTTTATTTTGTATATAATTATTTAAAATTTTCATTATTTCAATTTCAATTACACCTTTAAATATAATTTTTATATTTTAATTTTTTCATATAATAATTTATTTTTTTATTTTTTAATTATATTTTAAAATTATTTTATTTAAATTTCTATATACTAATATAAAGTATAATTTATAAAAATAAAAGATCATTTTTATTGTTTAGGACTTTTCTTTTCTTTTTTTTAACTTTAGGGGTGTTTCAGCAAATTGGAAGAAGGTAGTGAACTTAATAGCATTAAAGGCAAAGTTAGAGGGGGTTTGAACGTAATTAAAAATTTGGGTGGCCTCGCACGTCGTCCTCTACTTTTTCGGATCTCAAATCGTCCAAAGTTGGATTTGATGGGGAGGATGGGGCACAGTGGACTCGGGGCCCACTCACCTCTTCGAGTTCAAACAAAGTGGTGGAGATCGGACAATTTAATTTATATCCACGTCATCTATGGAGGGATTATTGTGTGTGTGCTGTGTATAGTAGGTCCCGTCTCACCCATCCCGCATTGCATCTCACTCGGTTCAGTTGAGTTCAAGGCCTAATTTAATTTAATTTATTTATTAAATACATTTATATTACCCACTTTACCTCCCCTCAATCTCAGATAAAACTAGTAATATGTATTCGATGAGTTTATTTATCAAATCAATATAGATATTAAAGTTATATAAAAAACTAAATAAATTAAAAAACTAGATAAACATAACATGATAAAATCATGATCCTATCTTATTTTTTATCATCTAGATCATTTGGGCATCGCCATCTACTTTTCTTGTAAGTCTCTCGCGGACCCTAATTATTGCTTCACCTGAAATCCTTCTGTTACAAGTGCTTGGAAGTTTCTTTCAACAAATGCCCTATAGGTCTCAAAAAAAAAAGCTTAGTAAGTACAAAAAAAATTGAAAAAAACTCAAAAAATAAATAAATAAACTAAATCAAACAAATCGAGAAACTTAAAAATAAAAAAATGAACAACCAGACAAAAAAACCCTAAAAATCAAAAATTTTAGTCGGCTATTATCGAAAGAATCAAAATTGTTAAATTTGATAAACAAACCAAATTGACTCTCAGTTAAAACCGAATCAATCCAACAATTTTAATCAGTTCAATTCGATTATTTTAGTTAAATCAATTTTTTAGGCACCCTTAAATAAAATTAATTAAAAGGCCAATTTCTTATCAAATAAACGATAAATTAGTAAACACCCCCCAAATCATTGGTAGATATAAAGTAAGAGCTAATGGCGCTTTGGATTCCCTTTAGACGTCTTGGATACCTTTATATGTGTTGGGCCATTGTGTGGATAATAAAATTAAATCTATAATAATTTATACATATGAGAGGTAATTGAAAATTAATTAAATTTGAGTTGGGTTTAATAAAAAAGGGATCCAAATTAAGGAAAGTTACCAACCCAGTATTATGAAATTGAAATATTCCCATAATATATTCATGGGACAATGCCACGGCCTTAGAGAGGTCAATGAGTTAAACAATAGAAAGATTTTGGATCTTAATGGAGACAATCCTAATTATTTTATTGGATGTTGGGAATGAGAAAGTGACTTGGATGGGATGGATGCGATGCACTTGTGGCAATTTCCTAGGATTTATTATACTCCAATCACAGTTGAATAATGTTTATGTATTAACAAATAAGTATTATAAAAAATGAATTTTTTCACTAAATTAATATATTTATTTTTATATTTTTTGGTATAATTTTTTAAAATTTTCTTTATTTTGATTAGATTTTTAAATTTGTATTTTGTAGTTAATTTAATTATTGTATTTAAATATTTTTGTATATTAATATAATTTTTTATTATTTTAATTATATATCACTTGAAATTATTGGCTTTACAAGGTCTCCCACTCCACGTATACTTAATTTCAATAAAAAAAGTAAATTATAGATGGAGATTTTACTTCATAGTGTAAGATAAAGAATCAGATCAACGACCTACTATTATGAATCTCAACTTATCGTAATTCAACTATTTTGTCTTATAATTTTAATTATATATCACTAGAGATGATCGTTATTGTGTGGTCTCTAATAATCAGTGTACTCGATTAAATTAACAAAATAAATTATAAATTAAATATTTAATCTTTACATAGTACAAAAATTAAATTAATAATTTATTAAATTAAGATTGATATATTATTCATCCTACTACCGTTCCATCGTAATCTTTAATTATATACCACTTGATGTGTATTTTGGTGGGCGAGTGGAATTACTCATTGGGGGGGGGGGTTTCCCTTGCCTGGGGAAACGTGTCAGAAGGCTGAGGAGTGAGGCCAAGTGGATGGCCGACAACACAAAAAAGCTATTCCGTTGCTGAATATTGTTGGTCCGGCGGCCTACTGATGCGGCAGTACAGCCACGTGGAGGGGCCCATTACCCCTCACTGGACACGTGTCGACGAGGCCAGTCCCCGGTGATAAGTCCAACCAGCCAATGATGTCTGAGATCCAGGTGACGTTAGAGAGAGCGCCGTGCCACAGTGAGCCAAGTCAGTACGGCCCCGCAAGGGCGTTTTCGTCATCTCATCTGCCTTGGGCTGATGCTGCACATATCAGGCGTGCTCCAAATTTTAATTAAGTCAAAATAATTGATATTAATCGTTTGATTTGTGGATGGACTTAATTTAATTATTTTAATTTTATTCTTTTAATCAATTGAAATGAGTTCATAAATATTAATTAAATAAAAATTATTTTTAATTAAATAATATTTACTTTTATTCGAATAATACTTATTTTTACTTGAATAACACTTATTCTCTAAATTATTTTTATATATTTATATTTTATTATTTTTAATTTTATTTTAAATTGTGTGGGTTTTTATAAAAAATAAGTAAAAAAAAAACATCAGTGTGAGTGTGACAAGCTCATTTAGCCTTTCATAAGCCCTTTATTTTTAAATCAATTTAAGCACATCATGATACTTGACCTATTATACGTTATTTGATTGAGCATGATAGGTTTGCCATGCGTGCTATAGGTTAAATTTTCTTAAAAAAAAAAAAAAATCAAACTAGATATAAGTAGATTGATAAGTCAAAGTGTCATGGTGCAGTGAAAAAAACATGGGGCGGTGTTATAAACACTTTTTATAATCATTTAATTAGAAACATAACTTTCCTACACTTGTGATGTAATAACTCTAGAAGAAATAACTATCAAGGTTGTACATCATTTTATAAAATTAGGTCAATTGATCTATCATAAAATTCTCTATTCAAATATTGTCAAAGTAAATTATTATATTTTTTTTTATAATTTAATGATACGTATAATAATTCTTCATAATACCGATCTATCATCCACATTTAGAAATTTAAAATATTTTGAAATTGTGAGTTCGATTATGTCTTGATATAAGACTCTACAAATCACTTGTGCCAAATTCGGAGCTTTATCTCGCAAAGATCTTTCTCCGTTCATCTAAGTTATAAAACAGACAAATCAAAAAATTTAGAGATTATGAAATAATCCAAGTTGAATGTCAAAGGACATTTCTATTAATCATTTATGATTTGCATGTGAATGAACATGTACAAATCTCAATTAGGGAATGGACAAAATTAATGGTACTATTGACCAAGATGGGATTGTAATATATTGGTGCAATTGAACGTTAAGTGATCTCTTAAATTTTTTTTCCCTGAGGAATTGAAAGCAAATAATAAGAAATTAAAAGAAGCGATAAAAATGTTATTTAGATATTTAATTATTATATTTTTTATGATATTCATATATTGGATTTTATTTACATTAAGATATAAAAGTCACATAACATTTGTAAATAGACAATTATGAAATACTACTTATATACTCAATTTTGATATTTAAAATAATACTTGTGTATTAGTATATTATATTTTGTGTCATTTCAATATAAATATATAATACATAAGTATTATCTTAAAAATAAAAATTGATAGTTTAGTTCTTTCTCGTTTAAGACATATCATTTGACAAACAAGATTTATGAATTAAATAAAATTTTTATTGTCTTTTTATGAAATTTGGTCTCTTTTTTTTTGAATATTTTCATTTTTTTAATTAAATCTTGATCTTTTTGAATATTTTTAGATTCTTTTATGAAATGTAGGTATTTTTTTAATTAAATTTAGTTTTTTTTTCATATAGGAGCAAATGTCAAATTTTTTAATTGTTAAGAGATCAAATGTTATGTTTATGTATTCTAATCTGATTTGTCTTATTGACAAGATAATGTGGCTTAATTAATAACATATACATTTACTTTTAATCACAATAAAGATTTAAAATAATAATTTTTAATAATTAAAATATTAAATTTTATTATTTTATATATCAAAAACTAAACGTTATAATTTTTTAATTATTGAGAGACTATCATATATTAAGCCAAAGACATAATTTATTAATACACGAAAGCGAACAAATGTAGATTGAATTAACAACACCACCATTAGAGGAAGGAATCAATCTAATGAAAGTTAATGCCATGTGAGAATGCAATGGGAAATTGGGTTCTGAAGGTAAGAGAAACATGACAGAATGGATTCTCCAAATGTATTATTATGTTGTATATATATTTATATTGATATAATATAAATTATGATATGTTAATATATAAATGTTATTTAAAAAATATCATAATAACATTTTAAAAAAGATGACAGCTCGTAATTGTACCTAAACCTCCACGACATAGGAATTATGATTTACCGACGTGTCGGTCAACAGTTAACTGTTCACAAGTAAAATCAAGACTGATTTGATGTCATGTGCCCTAAGGTTGGCAAACCATGCATTATTCCTCCGCATGGTTATTTGGTCAACCAGTTGTACGTAAACAGAAAAAGTTCGAAAATTTGAGTGGGTTCTTAAATTCTTTTGATATTTTTATTTTGTAATTAAGATTAAACATATACTTATCGTCAGACTAAAAGTTAAAATTATTAGTAAAGACGCAACGTTATATGATTATAGCGTAAATATTCATCACAACATGGATTCAATTATGACTTAACTGAACTTAATTAGCAAGAGTCAGATCCGACCCAACTTAACCTTTGGCCAATGTATTTTTTAATTTATAGGTTTACGTACGTACAAACATGCATGGGCACCCACCACCACAATATATTAGGTTATGTAGTCATGAAGAGGCTAGGGTAGGTACCCAATTAACAATGTTAATGCACGATGAATTGAAAGTACAACTCATCCATCCCGATGCCAACACGCACTCATAGCTAGCTAAGTAGTATGTGAATTGGGGACAGAATCTAAGGCGAGACTCATCAATTTCAAAAGTACTAGGCATGAGCAAAGTGGATTATTGCTGAAGGCAAGACCAATCTTCAAAAGGTTGGTAGTTTTTCTAGATTACATATATATATACATGGTCCTTAATAATGGAAGGTAAGATATGGGTAATTAATTAAAAACTGAAATATTAATCTAGCTAGGGAAAGAGCATGGTGAACTAATTAATTAGTTAATTAATTAGCTAGAGAGTTAAGGTTAAACTTAAGGCTGTGATTGCGAAGAATAAAGCGAAGGGCCACACCCAATAGAGATGAGACAGGCTATGTGGCCTTTATGAGGAGTAGTAGTGTTGGTGTGAAGGGGTTGGATTAATTGGGACCGTATTCTGAATAGCTTTAGTTCTTTATTCCAGACACTGGACAAGTGCGGAGTGAAACAGAAGCAAGCCAGCATTGAAAATACAACAAAAGGCAAAGGCGCCATAATCGTCACCATTTCGATCCCGGACCATTTTGCACTATATATATGGGGAGTCCTGATTTGTTATCTGCGTCGAACCAAAATAAGGAAGGGTGGGGCTTATGGTTGGGTCGATGCCCTTCCTCTCACTGTTGTTTATAATTTTATTTTAATACAAGCGAATGGAAAGTTTATTTTCAATATAATTTTTGATATTCAAGTATAATAAAATAAACAATAAATGTATAGCAACACCATGAATTTTGGGTATTTCCCCACAAAGAGTCCATTTTGAGGGCTAGCTAGCAGCCTCTGAACAGTTCCATTGTTCTTAATTATATAAGCTCCAAACCACCCTTTTTCATCTTTAGTGCCATGAAAACCATGCAATAATAAAACAATGCAACGCAAAGACAAGGCCAGCAACACTAGCCAGCTCTCCAGTTGGGGTCGATGGATCGATTGATCTGTCGATTGCCAGGCTTTGCAGCAATCTTCACTGATCTCTTTACATAAAGCCTGCACATGCATGCATGTATTACTGTATATATATATATATATATATATAACTTTTGGGACCATATGAGTCGACAGATGTAGCAAATATAATATTAATTGGAACCCTTGTAGGCTTGTACATACATAGATACTTTCAGGTTTATATGATCTCAACACCTAATATGCAAGTTGAAGATATATACAACTTATATTATTATTCCCCCCCACCCACCCAAATGACAGGTGACACTCCATAACGAAAGACACGTGTTGGCCTTCAATTGGTGTATTAGGAGATTAAGAGCTCTTGGTCAACCAGTTTTGTGAAAACTTATTTCAGTGGGTTAAAGGAACTGAGATTAATTGACAGTATATAGTCGAAGATGTTGATCCAATACTACATCTACTTGAGGTTGAAATACAGAAGGTCAACTGGGGCAAGCCGGCCCGGCCGGCGCTTATATCTTACAGAAAGAAAGAAAGGGTCGGGCGACTCTGCCCCGACCCGGTGATGACCCAATAGCGTTCTGTGAGCTGGATAAGCCCAAATAAGATCCCAACTCAACTTCCTACAAAAATATCTATTATCTTTTGGCTAAATTAATTATATTTTTGTCTACTTATTATTATATTTTTTTCCGTGTAATTACTTAAATTTTTTATTATTTAGATTACACCTATGAATCTAATTTTTGAATAAATTTAATTCTTATATTTTAATTTTTTTTTCGTGTGGTAGTCCGAACTTTTTGTTATTTCGATTACACTCATGAATATATATTTTGAAGTCAATTTAAGCTTATGTCTAAAAAAATAAAATAAAATAAAATGACAAAATACACGTCATACTTCATTCAAGTCAAAGTACATACACAACTTAAATTGACTTGAAAATATAGATTCATAGATATAATTGAAATAATAAAAATTTGGGTTATCATAAAATAAAAAAAAATCAAGGTACAAAGATTAAATTAACTCAAAAATATAGCTTCAAATGTGTATTTAAAATAACAAAAATTTTAAATGGTCACACAAAAAAAAAATGAAAATATAAGAACAAAAATATAGATTTGCCTATTATCTTTTAGCTTAATGATATACAACTATCGAGGAAAAAATAAATTAATAACACAAAAATCTAGATACCAGTTTGGAACAAATCCAGTCTGTTTTGGTCTTGATCTGGATCTGATTTGATTTGGATTGAATGGACACCCTTACTAACAACTGATGATCCACAAATGCCTAATTATAGTCCATTTGAGAAAAAAAAAATAAAAAAACACAAAGATTTTCTTTTTATTTTACTCAATGAATTTGAAAAAACAAAAAGAAAGTGTCAGTTTAATCAAACAAACAAAAATATCACTGTCCCATTGTCAACGGCATTTGCTGAGATATTCAAGGTTGGAAATAATTAAGACTTGGTTGCACTTGACAGGGCCATACCACCCCTTAAATTTCCTTCTACCTTTACCTAACACCCCACGGGCGGCACATTAATTTCTCTATTTGGAAGACATAATTGGAGGGATTGATCTCTTCTTTGACCCTAAGATAAATGATATAAAATTAGAGGATATGAAAGTACAAGTTTGATTTCTAAACCCCAAAGATGGTTGGAACCAACTACCAATGCCCAAATCTGTATTTTTGTCATTTTATTTTTATATTTTATTTATGATCATTTAAATTTTTTATTATTTTAATTATAGTATTCCTAAACTTATATTTTTTAATCAATTTAATTTTTATATTTGATATTTTTTTGTATAAAAATTTAAAATTTTCATTGTTTAGTTACACTCATAAATCTATATTTTTGAATTAATTTAACTCATATACTTTTATATATATATATATATAGGTAAAGTAAAATGATAAAGTAAATGTCACACTTTGTTCATGTTAAAATATAAAGATTAAATTGACTTGAAAATACAAGTTCAGAAATGTAATCGAAACAATAAAAAATTTAAATTGTTATAGAAAAAAATTAAAATACAAAAGTTAAATTGAATTAAAAATTAAATTCAAGAATATAATTGAAATAACGAAAAATTCAAATGATCACATAAAAAAATGTAAAAGTACAGAGAAAAAATATGAATTTGGCCAACTATCCATAGTTGTGTAGATATGAATGTAAGGAGAGACATTAATTTTTTTTTAGTTTAGTTTCCAATGTTTAACTCAAAAAAAGAATATTGGCAAGTAGCATATAGTAAATGAGATAAATTAATCCTAAATATTTATAGGGTCTAGCTCTTAATTTTCTTAGTTTACTTCGAACATTTTATCGTTAAAATTTAACAGTCAAACTCACTTCACTTATTTCTTTAAATTTAGATCAAATAAAAGAAAGTGTGCCATCGCATTATGGCTCAAAAATAAAAATACATGCTAAGATTCATTATTCTTGAGAGATGGTCTAATAATTTTATCATTTGGGTGTTAGCTAGTCAACCCCATTTTGCTACCCTGATGATGCAAGTGGTGACTTCACTTGCCATGGGGATAATGGATGAGAGTTGGTATGTTGATTAGGCAGGCAAATTAAGGTTAATTGGCATGCCAATGTTGTAACAATATTTTATAAATTTTACCCACCTTTTAAACACATATCTTTCAGAGGATATATCATTGGATCCACCTAGAAAATGACACAAAAAATGGATGAAAATTGTGCATATCCAACCAGTCAAGCATAATATATAATATTAATGATGTGTGGTGCACTCCAAGGCTCCCCTTCGCAAAGAAAGTTAATTATCTGGATAATTATAATTTATCCATTTACCCATTGATTTGTTATCAATTAAAATGACAGGTTAATGATATTTAACTGGTAGGGATAGCAACTACTTGTCCATCATCATCAATTTAAATACTGAAGAAATATAGTGTTCTTACAGAAAATTTGATTTACAGTACTAAATCAAAATCATCAAATTATTATATCATGCGTTGTATTTGTTGTGTCGGTGGCAAAAATTCATTAAAAGACAAAAGAAAATTAAAGTTTAAAATCCTAAAATAACTTTTTGGATTAAAAATGTGTAATTTTCTCATAATCAAGGGAGTTTCGCACAAAGCACAAGCGAGATAAACTCCAACATCCGAAAATCTCTCAAAGAACCCTATGAAAAGGATAGACACAATTCGTGAGAATCCTAATCTTAATAGATTTCGAAATATTAGGATAAATATTATTTAATAAAAATTTAATTCTAGAAAATTTATGAAAGTTAGATGCTCCTTTATAAATAAACATGTCATCATTCCGAAAAAAATATGTCTTTGATATTAATTTCAATACAATTTTCAAGTCTTCATTATCTGATTTAAGTATTGAAGATCGTTCTATTTTTTACAAACTCATCAAGCTTGATGGAGACATTTTCATTCGATAAATTCATTATTGTGCTCAAGCAACAATAATATTAATACAAATGTAGAACATTAACATAGAGTGTCGCTTAAATATAGAAATTGAGTATTCAAATATCATTTTCGCTCAACAAAACATTTGAACTCCCTAGAAATGGATTGCGGGTATGAAAATGTTGAATTGCGTTATGGTATTAAAATATTAAAAATATTATTTTAACACTTATTTATTATATTTTTGGTGACCCTCATTTATTGATGTATTACACTTTATGTCGTATTAACATGAATATATAACCATCGACAAAAATATTAAAATTAAGTATTTAAATAACATTTTGACGTATCGGTGTATATATATATATGTATACATATGTATACCTTTCATTTTGGAAGAGGAAGCGTCAATGAGAGCCTTTTTTTTCTGCAGGGACGTCGAGGCGTTCGGTGCTACTTCGTTGTCCCTAAACATGGCGACCAGCTGAAACCCTTTTCGTCTGGTCTACAAAGTGCTCGAGAGATCACTGACATTAATATATAAATCAAAACAATTAAGGCCTGTAATCTACAAGCTGCAGCTCAGCTCAGCTGTCAAAAACACACACACACATATATATGTATATATATATATATGACACAAAATAATTCAGAGTTTGAAGATATGGTTTCGCATGGCGCATTGCAATCATGCACCAATGCTCGTCGTCTCTCGTCCAGGTTAATTTGCCAGTTGCCAGCTTGCTGAAAGGTTACAGATGAACTAACCATGTACATGCACATGGCCGCCTGTCAATAAATTATTAATTAATTAATTCTATTATATATATATATTTATTTACATGATGAAAGGACACCTCAAAGGGTTCGGTTATGGAACTAATTTTAGGTATTGTTTATTAATCAAGATAAGATATGAGTAAAAAAGATCAAATATGAAAATTATTCTAAATGTTTAATTGTCCTTTCCAACATATTTGTTAAACTTATTTGGTAATCATTGAAAAAAAAGTCACATGACTTCTTTAATTATTTTGATTTTTCTAGATATACTTATCTCACTCATTCTCAAGATAAGTATATTTTAGTTCTTACAAATAAGAAAAAAATAACACTTATGTCATTTAGTACATTAAAAAAAATCAATAAACAGTTTGATAAAAATCTTAATTAAAATACTTCACAACCTTATCTTAATCATTCCATATCTTGGTTTGAAAAATATTCCGATCTTATTTTGATAGTCCTTTATTTTGTTGATTTTAACAAATCCTACCTTAGAGAACAATAAATCTCACATGTTGTGTGTTCCTCGATCTCCCTAAACTCACGTGTCTTTCCATCCAACCCAAATCCGGAAGACAAGTTAATGAATTTAAGTCTTAGATTTCAATCCCGGAGAATTTGTAACAGATATTAAAGGAGATTTATTGTTATCTTGATCTGACTCAAAAAATCTTACATCATTCTGTGAAATTTGAAAATCTCGAAAATGGCATTTGAGTATTCTATCTCACTAGCCTAGCCTATATAAAAAGCAGAATCTTATAAGTAGAGCAATTTAAAAAAAAAACCATCTTATTTTCTACATACTGACAGTCAGGAGCCGAAGTCTTAACTTATGAATTTTGCCTCGCTTCTTTTCTGCAGGTATATATATATATATATATATATATATTAATTAGACAATCATTTACCCAAAAAAAAAAAAAAATCCTTTGGTAAGGATCCTCTGCCATACATGTGTTTCACCAACCTTAGTACAGTGATAGTTGAGGAAAGCAAGAATAGTAAACAAACAATGAACGCCAAGCAAGAGGCAAGAGGACAAGCTGGTCCTTGTAGCTTCAGACTGAATAAACACAGACACTTACATATCAAGCCTTCCAAATATTATTAAAGATAGTATTAACCAAGATATATGAATATATATATATATATATATGTTAGATAGTTCCTCAAATTTGACCCTTCCTAATTAATTAACAATTTATTTCCAATGGAGGTACCTAACAATCCACAGATGGGAGTAGCAAATAGTATAATTAAGAGAGATTTGGTGAGAAGTAATTAAGTTAAAAAGTAGTTTAAACAGAGCTTTCAACCTTAGCTTTTGATATGAAGAGGGTTTGCTTCAAGTCTTCTTCACCATCTCTGAGGGCTTAGCTTAAACAGCTGGACTCCAACCCATTACGCCACGTCACTGCCCTCTCTTTTTAACCAATCCCCCCCTCGCTTTGAACCTCATTTCAACACAAACAAATTTAAATTCTTTCTCTTCTGCTATTTCGTCATCTCTCCATCCAAACAAATCCATGGAGGGTCTCATCCCGTATGTGTACAGAGCCATAATGCAATACAAAAACGGCGGGGAAGCCAGCTTCATAGACTCCTGGCTCAATGAATCTCCCTCAGCTTCATACGTGAGACTTCCCGGAGGCGACTCCGCCCACTTCCAGCCGCCTGATTTCAAGCTTTTCCGGCCAGATCGTGGCTTCTCCACCTCCTCATCGAATCCCTCTGCCACCCAGATAACTGTCTCCGCCGCGGTTCAGTCTCCCGTCCGCCGCTCAACTTCTCGCCGGACCACTGTTGCTTGACTATATCGATCGCAGGAAAATGTGTACATATCTCAAGTTTGCTCATATATGTTGGTGGGGTTTATAATTAATTAATTGTAGCTAGCTAGAGAAGTGTCTGTAAACATATATGTCTCGCGTTATTATTACTGGGATTGTATAAGCAGTGCTTCTTAATTAGCTTAATCAGTTGAGAAGGTGTGGATAACCAAAGGGACTACACGCTTCTCTGTGTTGTTAGTGTCAAGTGTTATGCAAGTGTATATTCACTGTATTTATGGTTTATGGCCAAAGGGGCCATACCATGGTCAAGAATAAATGAAACCTATCAATTGTATTTGTGTTTTAAATTTCACTGCTTGGCTTATCACTGAACCAAAAAAAAAAAAAGAACGATTAGGGCTACTTGTTATTTAACAGAAAGTATAGATCAAGAGTTTATTAATTGAATTGCAGGATGCATCCTGCTGGGGACAGAGAATTTTAATAAAGGGAATTAAGAAGGTCGCCCTTCCAATTAATTACAAAAGTAATGTAAAATCGAAAGAAACATTAATGTGCTGTTACCCTATAATATTAGTGTCTGTATATATGCATGAGTATATATTCTTTAAGCTTAATTGTCACTGCGTGGTAGAAGCACCTTAATTATATCTTGCTTGTTTAATAAGAGACCAATGGAAGTTCATTAATTTGGTTATACTCAAGATGACTGATGATCCATGTTAAGCCGAGGCCTGTTCGCCTCAAAATTTCCATCTTCTTGATCTCCATCAGATACCACTTCTGGGCAGGTCCCAGTGTGCTGGAGTTGCTCCATTGCTCCCATATTTGGCCCTGTCATATCATTCTGCCATGCATGCATAGTAAAGGGCATTAACTAATGGTCATAATTATAGACCGATCTTTGCATCAAATTTGGGCTTAATTTGTGATTAATTATATATGCAGCTTGCTAATTAGTAAATTACGTGCCTGCTGGTGAGAGAATGAGGTTGATGGGATGAGGGATGAGTATAGATCATGAGCATGCCACTGTGAGAGGCTGTGATCCTCGCCTGGGTTCTCCATGGAGCCGCCATCCACGCTGTTCGCCTCCGCCGGATTGTTCACGCCGCCGCCGGCTGCATGGCCGTGGGCTATTAGTGAATCGTAGATATTTGCAGTTGGCGAATTGGTCCTGATCATACTATATCATCACTTTAGTTTTATACTGATATCAACAATCAAGGGGAAAACAAAGAAGAATTAATTAAGGGAAACATAGGTCTCCATGCCTTAGAGAAATGCAGGAATGGTCAGTAGCACCACCAAAAATATGGTTTTGATTATTGTCTCCATTTACCCCAGTCCCCGGCAGCCAGCTAACGAAGTCATTCTGGTACGAGGCTGATGATGATGGCATCCCCTCCTGCGCCTCAAAGTACATCTGCTTTTTAATTACCCACAAAAAGCAAGATGAATTAGCAAGTTCAGATCAGTAATTTATAGGATTAATTAATTAGCAACGTCCCATATGATGAATGAATCCACCTGCATGCTTGGTGGGTCGAACGTTGATAAATGATCACTCAACAAATATTTCTGCAAAATTATTGGAGAGGAAAAAGAGGCTAAATAAGAAAGAAGACAGAGAGATTAAGAAGAATTACGAATTAATTAAACAAGCAATTAAGCACCTAATTAATAGCACGAAAGGTTCTTAATTAATGATGATACTACCTTCCTCTGTGCAACCCGATTCATTAATTCCAAGAGGTTCTTTTCACAGGCCTCAAGTTCTTCAATCGATGTAAACCCTAGAATGTCTGGTTCGAACATTCTTCACCGTGCCAAATTAAAAATTCACAAAATTAGGCCATACCCACTACTGTTCATAAAAGGTACTTTTGGAAGGTTCTTCTTATATATATATATATATATATATCCAACATCAATCAAATGTGGATTAATCCTGTACATTATTGTTAATTAATTAGCTTAACTATATATTCCGGCAATTCATTTGGCAAATCTGAAACCAAATTGTCCCTCTAACCTCAGCTGTTCCTCGGCCATCTGGAGTTGATGCTGCAAATTCCCAATTTCTTGTTGGAGTTCCTAATAGAAAACAGCAGAAAATCAAGTAATTAATTAGTTCTAAACAAACTTGAGATATGGTTCTACCATCTAATTAACTAAATTTCTTTGTAATAATGGGATGAGTTTTAATTAGATTTTTCTTTTACCTCTGAATTTGAGTTGAGTTCCGCTGGACTGAGATGAAAAGAAGGAAAAGATTAGATACTTCATTGGAATCCTCGAGTCTCAATGATCAATTGATATATATATATATATATATATATAAGGTTAACCTGGTAAATTCAAGGGCCATATCGTCTTCATCTTTGATTTTCTTTAGAGTGCTGAGCAAATACTGTGGACAAACACATAAATTTAATTCTCTTATTTAGTATTTCCATTTCTCAACATAATGTATCACCTTACCTCTCTATTCTGAAGGATCCTGCAACCATGAGATTCATCACACATTAAGAACATAACATTAATTCCCGTAAAAAACTATGAACAGATAATACATTATGCAAAACAACCCAACTTAATCGAGAACACATACGTACCCTCCTCTATCATGATCCGAAAGATTTACGTAACGACTAAGCACATCTTCAATCCTACAGTGGTTAACAAAGCTACATTAATAGTGGCAAACGGGAAAAGAACATAGTGAACGGTGCCCAAGGCTCTCGCATTATTATTAGTTCGCCCGTTGGTTGCATGCATGCATGCATCTTACTTTGTTTAGCAAAGAGGCTATTATTTAGTGTTTTTAATCGAGAGAGAGAGAGAGAGAGAGAGTAGTTTTGCACCTTCTCTTGCCGGAGAAGTGGTTGAGGCGTTGCGACGGCGAGGGCGAGAACATGATGAGAGCAATTTCGATGTCGCAGAGAACCGACAGCTCATAGGCCTTCTTGATGAGTCCATTCCTGCGTTTGGAAAAGGTAACTTGCCGGTTAGTGTTGTTCTCTATCCTCTTGATCTCAAGTTTCACACGACCCATGATTTCAGAGCTTCTTTGCTCTCTTTGGGTCTGCCCGGCCGATCTTTGAGCTAGAGGAAATCAATTAACACGAAGAATTATTCATCGACACAAAAAATATATATATATTCATCAAGCAAATGAAACATTTATATATATATATATGTGTGTGTATGTATATAGATGATGGGTTGGTTGGCATTGGAAGATCGTGAAGAGTGGAAAGATTGGTTTTAGAAGGTGGTGAAGCAACGAGATTTCCTCCGCCCCTCGCAGTTCCTCCGCCTTGACCGCTTGAAAGATCGCACTTCTGGTGTTCCGTACAAGTGCCATTTGAGGGGGAGGGAGAGGGCTCTTAATTTAATTCATAACATTTTTTAGCATCAATATAATATATAAATATTGGCTAATCATAAAAATAATTATTTTTTTTACAAATTTATAATTGTATTCAATCATTTCAACTCTGTTCATTCGGTCTAAATTGGTCAATTGGTGTAATTTTATTTTAGATATATAAAATTAATTTACATAGCCTGCGTTTATGTTGATTTGACATCTCATATATTATATAATAATAATATTTATGAAATTTACACGTACCCATAAATAAAATATATATATATAATTTGAAAAAAAAAACAAATTACGTATAATAAATTATATTTTTTATTTATATATACATGCGACTTCCACAAATACTACTATTATATGACACTTGTCATGTTAAGTTAGCATGGATATATTCTCTTTAAATTGATGGATTAAATTGCTCCCAATATATTCAATGTGATTACCATAAATTGTGTTAAAAGAAAAAAAAGAAGAAAAAAGAAAAATCAAAGAGAGCAAAAGAAGGAAAAAACTGACACAATAAATTGTTCTCATGTTCTTATTATTTTCTTTACCATTTGTGTGTTATTTTGTGATTAGTGACTTCTCAAAGTTTGTATTTTGCGACATTAGAGTTACCTTGCCTATGATACAAATGTGTAAGAATTTTTTTATCTCTAGTCGTAGTATGTTTCAAATATAAAATATATGCCAAATTTATATTTATATGTATATTTTTTTATTTTTACATTTTTTTCACGTGACTATTTAAATTTTTCGTTATTTCAATTACACTTATGAACTTGTATTTTTAATTTAATTTAATTGTTATAGACCTTTTTTTGGTGTGATAATTTGAATTTTTCTTTGTCTCGACTATAATCTTGTAATTGTATTTTTGAATTAATTTAACTATTGTACATTTACGTTAAAAAAAAGTAAAGTGAGATGAGTTAATTTAACCTATTTTTTATATATCAAAATATATAAGAATTAAATTGACTAAAAAATATAAATATATAAGCATAAATTGAAACAACGAAAAGTACGAATTACCATATGAAAAAAAGTTAAAATATAAGAGCTAAATTGATTAAAAAATGTAAATATAAAGATGTAATAAAAAAATTTAAATAAATATATCAAAAGAAATATAAAAGTATAAAGATAAAAAAATATGAATTTAACCCTAAGATATATGGTGGGTGGGTGCGAGTAGGCAAGAAGGGAGAAAAGAAAGTTATTTGTTATTAGTTAACTGGATCATGACATGTAATTAAATATATATTAATATTTATACACATAAACGACCAATTTACTAAGTTATTAAGGGATTTTGTTTTGGTGTTTATTAATTAATAAAGGGGCGTCGCTGGCTGTCTTGATGTGATTGGTGAACAGTTAATTCTGCCGAACTACTAAATTAATCCACAAAGGAATGGAATTAGCATCCAACTCTTATGCCTGGAAATGGAATCACAGCCGAAATTACTACAAATAATTAAGAGCATGAAAATGACACCCTTTGACTAACCAAAAAAAAGGAAAATGACATTCTTTCACCAACTCCAAAGAAATATGTGGGTTACTTGGCATATTTATGTGGGGTTACTTTACAGGGTCAAACACATTTGTGAAGGGATTTATTGAATCAGGTTAAAAGATCAAATTAGCCTTGTCCACAATATAAATTTGTAAGGGAGATTACTGACTTCATCTCTCTCCTTTCGTTTTTTTCATGGCCGTGACCATCGATTGCTGCTGTATCCTTTCAGCAATCGTCGTTGTATCATTCAACGATCGAAGAGGCAGGGTAGTAAGGCAATGGTAGCGAGGCAACGATAGCAACGGTCAACAATGAGGGGAGGCGAAGGCAACAGCGGTCGATGATCGCATCACGGCCATGAAAAATGAGAGAGGCGAAGGCTGAGCGAGGGCATTTAAATCTTTTCGACTCTATTCGGTAAGTCTTTCGTAACTCTCAAAAAATTTTCATTTATGTTTATTTGGATAATAGTCTATGTAGTGTACGTTATTTCGATCAATGTGAAACTTTCAGTTGTGATTCACTTTTTCTAAAATTTATGGCCTGTTATATCTTATTTTGAATAAATCAAACATGTGAATGGTGAGTCAAATCTCAAAATCTGACCTCTTAAATAGTCATAAATTATTGACAATTACAAAAAAATAAACTCTATTTCAGTAATCTTCCTATCCCTCAAACTTCCAAACATAAAAGATAAAATATATATATAGTCCCACGGGGTCGCCTCAGCGATCAGCTGGAAGAGGTGGGTTAGCTTGGTTTTGAATCCTCCCCCAACACAGTCGTTGGTGGATCAATTTCGAGTTAAACTCTTCATCACGAAAAAGAGTATTGTAGCAGAGCGTCCGTAAATGAAAGTCATTTTGAAAGATAAAATATATATATTTTAACACTTAACTTTTTATTGTTTCAATCATGCCATTGAATGATGTAATTTTAAGTTAATTGTGTAAAATTTAAGGGTGTAATTGAATTAATAAAAATCTAAAAATGTGATTAATTAGAAATTAGGTAGTTAATAACGTTACAAATATTAAATTTAAGTGTTGAAATAATGATTATGGCACAGCGGCTTTTCTTTTGTCGCTATAGAAGGGAATCAGAAGAAGTCAATTTCGTTACGGGCTTCGTTCTTTGCCGACACTTTTGAAATCATCTTTTAAAATCGAAATGCTATTTGAATGTTTCAATTTAGTATTTATAATAATAATAATTATATCACAGAATAAACACTGTGGCGGAAAAGATAGCGCAGATTCTCCCGCTATATAAAAGGGGGCCTTGCAATTGCAAGCACTGGAGTGTGACTCACTGGAACGCTCTCGGGGAAGCCTCTCTATCTACCGTCTGGAAAATGGCGAATGCTATCAGATTCTTCGAGTTGACCACCGGAGCTAAGATCCCGTCCGTAGGTTTAGGCACCTGGCAGTCCGATCCCGGTCTCGTCGGCGAAGCCGTGGCCACCGCCGTCAAGGTTGCTTCTCGTCCCGCTATTTCTCTGAACTCATCCTTAGGTTTTCTACGTTATTTAAGCTGTTTTCGCTTTTGAATTGAATTCTAGGTTTTGCACAGCTTTATTATCTTAATTTTCATCGGTCTTGATTCGGTTGTTGATGCTTGCAATTTTGTTTATGATGATGCCGTGAGCTTGATTTCCAGTTCCAGAACCGTTCTTCAAAATTTGTCTTGGACGCGTAGGTTTAGGGGGAAAGAGAAAGATGTTTTCCCGTATTATATGGATCGTCATCTTGCAAAATGAAAATTATATACGATCAATTTTTGTTTTGAAATAAAAAATCAGTCCATAAACAGAGGTGAGAGTCACAAAAGAATGCTGAAAATTGTCCCGGTGATCGTTAACAAGCCTTAATGTCACTAAGTGCGATCGTCTACTTGAACAAATTCTAGTTCTGGGGCATATCTATCCCTGGCACCAGGCTATTATATTATATTCCACATGACATGCACAAGGGTTTCCGATCATCTTTTGTTCAGTATTTTTCCCACAAAATTCTTTCACTTCATCCACCCTCCTAATTTTTAATCCAAGCAATAGTTCCATCCTGTAACAGTGCAACATTTTTTTTATTCCACTAAGTTCCTACTTCAAGTCGTAGCTTGTCACATTTAGTTGACAAATTTCTAGTTATCAGATTGCTCAAGAAAGAAGTCCAAATTTTATCATTTTCTTCCATTAATGTCTTTACCATGCCAAATGGAGTCTTTATCAAATATCAATTGTGGTGGGGAATATAATTGCTTTGGACTTCTTTAAGAGACAGCCTGTCAGAGATTACTACTACATGGAAACGGGAAGGGCAGAATCCAAACTTCAAACCCTCACTCTAATGCTTCACTTTTATGAATTTGCCACAAAAATATTTATTCTCTAGATTTTTCTAGGAATCATTCATATTTCCTTCTTCTTGTTAAAGGAAATACATTGCTTAGTGTCATTTCCCATTAATGTCCATTGTCTCCTTGCCTTGAGGCTTGAACAAAATAAAATAGATATATAAACCTTGATAATAGACATAATTGGCTATAACAATAACTCCACTCTCAAGGCTTAATCCTACTGAAGTGGAGTTGTTTACAATATTCTAGCTTGTGAATCATCTTTGTTTATGACTATATCTTCTTTAAGTTATATTCCATGTCATGCCCAAGAGTTTCTCACAAAATATTTTTTTTAGTCTTCCTCTATTTCTTTTCCTACATATTTCTTCCATTATCTCCTCTCTCCTCACATGTACATAATTTTTTTCCCTTTCCCACATGTCCGCTCCATTGTAATGGTAGATATATCTGGCTATAAAGTATATTTTCTTTTTTCTCTGTCTTGGGCATTATTTTATCATTTTTTATGTCACCATTCCATATTGTCGTCTTCAGCCTTCACGTTTTGATTTCATGTTCCTGTCAGAGTAATAAAATGATAACAGGATATGCTTTCTGTTTGCATATCCGTAATTGCTTTTTATCCATACTCATGGTTTTCACTTATACTATGCTGCACTTTTTTATCAGATAATTGTGCTCTTAGGCATGTCATATATATATATATGTGTGTGTGTGTGTGTGTATGAAAAACAATGAGATTAGCCCTCTGTTACTAATTAGTTCACTTAATTATTAATATGGCATCAGCCAGCACAAAATAAATTCTATTCTTTGTTATTGCAGGTAGGATATCGCCATATTGATTGTGCCCAAATTTATGGCAACGAGAAGGAGGTATATTTACTTGTTCCTTCACAGGCATGATCAGCAGCTATACTTCTTGAGTGGTCTCAGCATGCATAAGTTGGATATGAATAGTTTGTCAAATTTGTCATATGTGCATATTGCATTGTTGATGATGGAGAAGTAAAGGCCATTATTTGGCTTGTGACTGCCTACTAAGCGTAGTTTAGGACCTTTCTTATAACTTCCATGAACAAGAGATTGAAAATTATGGAGTCCTTAAAGTGTGATAGGTACTGATGTTTTTCTTCTCTTGTAGATTGGTTTGGTTTTCAAGAAGTTGTTTGAGGATGGTGTTGTGAAGCGTGAAGATTTGTTTATTACCTCCAAACTCTGGTTTGAATCTATATTTTGATTGAACCTACAATTAACATATTAAGAAAATGAGTAGTTTTGTTGTTATCTTTATGCTAAGCTGGCAGAATTCTGCTGCTCCATTCACTTTTTAGAGACATTTTCATCGCACCTTTCTCAAATACAATCTTCATTTAATTTTTTGCTATTGAAAACTACAATCATGTGCAGGTGTACTAATCATTCTCCGGAGGATGTCCCAGAGGCATTAAACAGAACTTTGCAAGATCTGCAGCTTGATTATATTGATTTATACCTTGTATGTATTGTCTCATAGAAACTTAAGTTTATCATTTCTATCGAGAGTTTATTGAGGAGTCCCTTTTTTTTCATTTTTTCTTCTGCCTTCAAATTTGTTCCCAAAAATCTAGTTTCCACCAGGTAAAAAACTCTTCTTCGCAGATTAAATATGTCCATTGTCCATAGTGGCCCAGGAGTTACATAGAACAGGTTATATTTGAGCAGTAGGCATCTCTCTAAAGATAACTATTATACCTCTTGAATCATGATGTCGGGTAGAAAATATGGTTGGATCATTTATCTTATCACTATGTCTAGCCTAAAACTGGCTATCAGGCTTAGATTTCAGAAATGATAGAGTATTGAATCCTTCAAGATGATACAATTTTTTTAGTTCTGTCTTAACTTAAGCACTTTTATTGAAGATCCACTGGCCTGTCCGGATGAAGAAGGGATCAATTGGCTTTAAGCCTGAAAATCTCATTCCAACAGACTTACCAAGCACGTGGAAGGCAATGGAAGCTCTATATGATTCTGGCAAAGCTCGAGCTCTTGGTGTCAGCAATTTTTCTACAAAGAAACTGAAAGATTTGGTGGAAGTGGCACGTGTTCCTCCTGCGGTTAATCAGGTTGAGTGTCATCCTTGCTGGCAGCAGTCCAAGCTATGGGAATTCTGTAAAGCGAAGGGAGTTCATCTATCTGTGAGTTGACAGTTTTATAGTTGTTCTATGTTTGCATGTGCTAATCTGTAGATATCTGGTGAGATAATTTATTCAGTCTATCTCTTTCCAGGATTCTAGATAGCTAAGGGCCTGTTCATATAGAAAACATTTTCTAATTTTCAACTCCAATTTTACAACTAAACATTCTCTAACATTTTATGTTTATTTAGGAAACGTCTTACTTTTCTTACTAAATCTTCAATTCGTGGTATAAAGTTGAAAAATTAGAAAATTGAATTTTCTATTTTCTGATGGGAGATTCAATCATTCAATAGAAAATTGAGGTTGAAAAATTAGAAAATGCGTTCTATCTTCGAACAGGTCCTAAAAATTTAGTTTTTACACTTACTTTTCTTACTTCTATCTTCAACTTCTAATTCTTCTAGGGATATTCTCCATTGGGTTCTCCTGGTACAACATGGCTCAAGAGTGATGTCCTTAAGCACCCAGTTTTAGTTGAGGTGGCAGAGAAACTGGGTAAGAGTCCTGCTCAAGTTGCAATTCGCTGGGGTATTCAGATGGGCCACAGTGTTCTTCCTAAGAGTACAAATGAAGCAAGGATCAAGGAAAACTTTGATGTCTTTGACTGGTCTATTCCAGATGATTTGTTTGCCAAGTTCTCTGAAATTCAACAGGTACGTTCCCTAGTTTAATGCCCCATTCATCATGAGTTAGTAACTTTTTCCTCTAGTCTTCTCTTTTCATTAACTAGATATTTATTTTCCCTGGAGATTCTTGCTTGCCGAGTCAGGGTCCAGTGTTGACGCTGCTCCTTCTGTTCCCCTTGCATACTTGTGTGCCTACTTCCCTTTTTGGGAGGGTGTTGGTGTAAACGTGAAGGCTTTAGTTTCCAATTGCTTTTTCTTGGCATAACATTTGTGCAGTGAAACTCCTCTGAATGTACTTCTTGGGTTAGTAACAAATGGCTACTTTTTCTAACTGTGCAGGCAAGGCTTATCCGCGGGACTACATTTGCCCACGAGACTTGTGGGCAGTACAGGTCAATCGAGGAACTCTGGGATGGCGAAATATAAGAAGACGAATGATCATGGTTTGTCGTTCTATATTACAGAGCATTATATTTCAGTAATCTTGTTGGATCTACTAAACTGAATGTTTGTTTGAGATGGTTCCCCAAATTTTCTTCCTCCTCTCGGTTAAGGGCAAGAATGGTGATGACAAATCTTTGTTTATTATGCATCTGAAGAAAACTTAAAAAGGGATGGTTTTTGCTTTGATTCAATGTTTTCTTGTTATATTTGCTTATTCTCATTGGAGATGTTGTTTTGGCACGACAAATGATTTTGCGAAAAGTCGTACATAATTTGACATAACCGGCGTTCCATTTCCAACCTACCCGTATGGGTTCCCCATTTCCTGCCATTTTCATCATTAAAAGGGGGTCAACTGCATGCCATTCATCAGCCTCTATATTCTTATTCTCCCGTTTAATTTCCCTATTCCATACCAAAGAATGCTTAAAAAGTCTTTCTTTGTTGGCTTCCATGGCTTGCACCCTTCTCCCCTTGAAATGAGCTGTGAACTTGAGTTCTTACCCTTCTCATTCAAGGAAGATGCTTTGTGTCTGCGATGATAGTGCAAGTGTCAAGTTAACAATAGCAACAAGAGCTTTACTACTCTCGGACCAAAATGGTGAGCGGGATGGAGGGGTTGTGTGCTGTGTTATATCAATTTATTGAAAATCCAAAATCTTAGCCCCTAATCCTTCTTAGGAGTTCGGATCTTTAGTCGATTTTATTTTTTAAATTCGGTTTGTAGTTATTTAGGGGCAACGATGCTCAACTTGAAAAAGAAAAAGGATAGAGAAGATATCACAAGGAAGAAAATTGGTGCTTGATTGATGCCATATTTACTTAGTGTTTTCAAAGTCTGTTTTATTTCCTCATTTAACTTCCTCTCAAGGAATTTATTCATATTCAAAAAGTTTACAAATTCCTCTGACTTTACTTATATTCTACAAATCCTTTCAAAAAATAAAAAATGAAATAGAATATTTATTTAAATACTTTTAATATAATATAAAGGTGAAATATTAATGTAATTTAATATTTTAATATAATAATTTAACTGATCTAATAATGTGATGCCTTCCAACAATGTTAAAAGTAAGGGCTAGCATGCCGTATCCTATGTTTTCGCCTGTCGGGATAGATTCGGGCGCTTGGGGACAAGTTGAAGTCAACGGGCTAGCAAGCGAGGTATGAGGTGGCCGTATACTATGTTTAGGCCTTTTACCCTAGGGTAGTCCTTTTGGTGCTTGGTCATTCTAGAAAGCTCAAGGATGGTCGTTTGTATATTATGGTTGGGATGTACACATGACACGGAGCCCGGAGTGTGTACTCATGAAGATGAAGCAACGTTTTCAAATGATGGGTGTGTCGCTTCTCGAGGAAGGGCATTCATGGAGATGAAGCGATGTTTTCCCACGTGAGGTGCATTGCTTCCCTAGGGCACGTTTGTTGGGATATTAATTACTTGGGTACGTGGCCATATTGCAATGGCGATTTTTCGCTTGCTAGATGTAGGGCATTAATGTCGAGACATGTGGCAGGATCGTATTAGGTGTAGAGGTGGACGACCTTGGGCCATTGGATGTTTCTTATTATGCCTAAAAAAATGGGAGGTTTCCACCTTATTCTTGCACACCTTTTATTCGTTCTTGGTTGTTTTTATTTTTTGGGAAGGCTTAGAGTTTGAGGATTTGAGGGATGAGATTGTTGACTCGACTCGAGGCCTTGTCGGTCGATGACAACGTCTTCATCGGTGATGTTTGCAAGGGCAGTTGAGGTGCACATAGCCAGAGTTAAGTATGTTTGGGCTAGGGTGATACTAGAATGGGTGGCCTCGATCCTCTTCTAGTTCACCTCTATCGTTCTTGCCTTCCTGTAGATCTCCGATCACCATGTACTCTTCTGGAAGCTCCCTCAGTTGGAGCATGTCCAAGAAGACTTCCAATTGATTTGGACCAGTGCAACATTCCTAATTGAGATGCATGGTGTGGTGTGTTGCGAGAGGCCTTACTTGCTTGTAGATCTGTGATCATCATGTTGGGTCGTCCCAACATTGATACATGGCAGGGTTTCTAGCTAGACGCAAATGGCTTTGTTGTGAGATGTTGCAAGAGGCTCTACCAATGGGATAGATGGAGCATGTTCAGTAGCTGCGTCTTTGTAATGTTGTAGGTTAACTATCATAGGATGGAATACTAGTTTTGCGATAATAGTTATTTTATTTGATTGTGTCTTTATAGTGTTGTAGGTTTATTATCAAAGATATAAACCTCGTAATGTAAACCTTGTAATGTAATGAAGTAATAGAATGAGCGATATTTCTAGTACCTTGTAGCTTCTGGTTTTCTCTATTCTTACTTTGTTGTAGTATTTATTCGAATACCTCGATTAATACAAGGTGTCGATTGAGCTGAGGTTGCTGGACCTATTTGATCCAAGGCATGATTTGAGCGAGACCGAGGTGACTCAAGATCTGCTAACGCCTGTTTGATACAAGGCATAGTCTGGTCGAGACCGAGGTGCACAAGGCATGGCTTGGGCGAGACTGAGGTAGCTCGAGGTCTGCCAATACATGTTTGATACAAGGCTTGATTAGAATGGGACCAAGGTTACTCGAGGTCCGCTTGCCCCTGTTTGATACAATGCATATTTAGGATGAGACTAAGGTGACTCGAGGTCTGTTGTGTCTGTTGATACAAGGCATATTTAGGACAAGACTGAGGTGACTTGATATCTATTTTTGCTTGTTTGATACAAGGCATAATTTGGACAAAATTGGGATAGACCCGAGGTCCGTCTTTTGGGATTGACTTGGGTGCTTGGGGGCAGATTGACCGCGTCGGTTTGATACTCGGAGCATGGTTGGGACCGACATGACTCGAGGTCCGGTCGTGCCGAACTAACCCCCACCCCTGTTTGATCCCAAGGATGGTAGATGGCACAACAAAAGAGAGGCAAGGTCTTGCGGTCCACTCGCTAGGATAGACCCAGGCGCTTGGGGGTAAACTGATCGCGTCAGTCTGATACCCAGAGCACAACTGGAATCGAGATGACTCGAGATTCAGTTGTACCAAATTGACCCCCTCTCCTATCTAATCCCAAGGACGATAGACGGCATGGAAAAAGAGAGGAAGGCCTCGTGGTCCGCTCGTTGGGATAGATTCGAGCGCTTTGGGATGGAATGACCGTGTAACGCCCCATAAATTTCGGGATCAATTTTAACGAATTAGTTTCAAAATTTAAATATAGGAGGTGTTAATTAACTCGTTAACGTTTTTTTCATTTCCTTGTGGTATTTAAATATTTTTAAATTTCAAGTCTAGAGAAGCGTGTTACGAATGTTTTAGGTAAATATGAGGTATAAACTTGTAACCTTCAAGAAGAATATGTTGCAGCCTGTGCTTTGGTCTTTCTTATGATTCCATGTTTTACGTATTCAAGTAGTTGGAATGACATCACAAAGAAGGGTTTTACTTTATGAGAGCACATGTTTATTTGTTGGGTGTTTGACATATAAGTGTCCCACGCATAATATTATGAACCATGCGTCTTTCACAGGTGATGATTTCGATTGTATTCCTTTTAGGGGTTTGAATAGGAAATAAAAGTACATCCATAATATAACTTGGTAATTATCACATCCAACCCTTTATCATTCTCTTGCTCCCAAACATTCCAGATAGAGAATAGTAATAAGTAAGAGTTATCTTAAGTATTATAATTACAACAACTTTGCTTATCACAAGGTAAGTAAAATGAGGGTAATATTAAGTAGCTGCTTCCTCTTGCCTTTACTTACTCCCGGGGTACCTGAAACCATTGTTGTACTTGGAACGTGGAATGTTCTAAGGGTATGAAACACCCAAGTTAGATAATGATATCGAAGTGGATAACTCAGTATTGGAGGTGAGTGCAAATGCATTATGCAATATGTCATGAAGTAACCCGATGGTAGTGATGTCAGGGCATTGCAATCACCTCTGCGGGCCATCATGTTATCAAAAGCCATAGCCATCCCTGACTTGGGATGGTGTGGTCCAAGACCACGTATATGATGCAACCCATCTAATGTCACTAGCCATGAATGTAGTGATGTATGTCCAAGTGTATCAAAATGCGAACCAACGGTATTAAATGATATGCAAACCACCAGAATGAAAGTACAACATGTAAGAGATGCAAGAGTTCAAAGAGGAGGAGTCACCAACCAAAGTTACCTGATCTAGTACTGTTTACGATTGTCGGTTAGGCTGTTCTGCATAAAACATAAGATTTCGTAAAATCAAAATGAAATATTTTTATATAGAATTGTAGGGGATAATTATAGGAATAACTGGGAAAAATTTCAGATCAAAAGGAGCCCTTACGAGCTCTCACGTGCCCCTAGAAGGGACCCCCATGCGCCCTCTACTCGCGGCCAGCAGCCACGCATGTATTACACGCGCCGTGTCGACAGCTCGATTTTTTGGGCTTTTCTCCTTCATTTTAACTCTGATTTAACCCCCGTTTGTTCCTACACCTCCCTCTTTCTTCCCTCTAAAGGATTATAAAATTAAACAGAACTTACCTTGCTGTTTTTCAGTAATTCAGGCCCAGACTCTGGCGACGCGTAGTTTTCTCGACAAAACCCGTAACTCCTTCATTTTTGGGCAAAGTTTTCTCATTCTTTGGCAAAGTTTTCCTTTCTCAAAATCTCCTTCTTTCTCCCTCGTTTGGTGCCCAAACTCATCCCCCCAAAGCCTTGTATTAATAGGTAATTTTAGAGAATCCAATCGTGCCATGTGTCGCGTTGGGATAAGAACTCATCATGAGATTTTTCATATTAAGCCACGTATTCATGGAGATTTATGCATTCACATAAAGATTTATGCTCCATCATTACACCCTTTATCATTAAGCCACGTATGCATAGAGATTTGTGCATTCACATGAGATTTGTGCTCATCACTACACCTATAATCATTACACCCCTGATCATTATAAGATTTCAACCAATCCAATTGTGACACCTAGGGGGGATACTTGGCCATTCATGATTAGCCCATGGCTGATATTTTAGGCTGATATTTTGTTACTTTTGTAGTTATTACAGTTTGGTCCCTCAAAGTTTCCATAAATTGTACTTTTACCCTTTGTAACTTTTGAAAATCTCATTTTGGCCCTCAAAATGCTATTCCTCTATTTCTAAGAATTTTTACAATCCTTCTTACATTTTTAGGTACCATTCTTGACTCTGAAATGACCTTCAATTATTTTTGAAAAATTACGCTTTTGTCCGAAATCTCTTAAAACATACTATATTTTGCCTGAAAACTACATGTTCCTTCTTGAATCCTGAACCCATCTTATCTTCTTTAAAAGAGATATCTCCTATAAAAATCCTAGGTGTTACAGACCGCGTCAATTTGATACCTAGAGCACGATTGGGACCGAGGTGATTCGAGATCCGGCCGTGTCGAATTGACCCTCGCCCCTGTTTGATCCCAAGGACGGTAGATGGCAAGCAAGGCCTCGTGGTCTGTAGATTGACCACTTTGGTTTGATACCTGGAGCACGTCTGGGACCGAGGGGACTCAAGGTATGGCCATGCTGAACTGACCCATGCCCCTGTTTGATCCCAATGATGGTAGACAACATAGAAAAAGAGAGGTAAGGCCTTGTGGTTCACCCGCCGAGATAGACCCGAGGGCTTTGGGACAGACTGACCGCATCGATCTAAGACTCGGAGCACGGTTTGAGGTACATATCAGGACTGGCTAGTAGTGGCCATGCTGTTTCTCGTGATGAGATATAGTTCGTGTGTTTGAATAAATGATAGTCCTCGAGATGAATAATTTAAGAGAGTCATTAAGATGAATGATTTTCAAGATAAGAGATATTCTTCAAGATAAAAGATATTTCGTCTGAATAATGAATGAATGGAATTGATTTAATTGACTGAACATAATTACTCAATTAAATGATACAAGCAAAAAATATTTTGAATCGTTACTTAGCTATAATGTCTTTGTAGGCTAGCTGTATTCCATGATCTCGACAGTGGCTGCCCTGAAAGCTCGCCAAGGTGATAGGCTCGTTACCAAGGTTATTAATGATCCGATAAGGGCCTTCCCAGTTGGCACCGAGCTTTCCCTTTCTGATTTGTTGCCTTGTGCTTTCTATTTTTCTCAGGACCAGGTTTTCTTCTTGAAATTTTTGGGGTCTGACCTTTTTATTAAACTTTTGGGTTACCTTTTACTTAATAGTTTGCTCGTCGATGTGGTTCTGGTCTCGGATCTCCTGGATGAGGTCAATGTCGGCTCTCTGTTCCTCGTTGTTGATGTCCTCCTAGAAATGTTGTCGCCTAGGAGTAGGCTCCCCAACTTCCACCATGATCATGGCTTTGAACCTATATGTGAGTTGAAAAAGTGTCTCTATGGTTGAGGTTTGAGCCGTGGTGTGATATGACCACAACACTATGGGAAGTTCTTCTGGTCATGCGCCCTTGGCGTGGTCGAGTTATTTCTTCAGTCTGGCCAAGATGATTTTGTTA
This sequence comes from Diospyros lotus, assembly GCF_014633365.1. Classification (NCBI taxonomy): domain Eukaryota; kingdom Viridiplantae; phylum Streptophyta; class Magnoliopsida; order Ericales; family Ebenaceae; genus Diospyros; species Diospyros lotus. The sequence continues at coordinate 1,508,779 of NC_068351.1, read as the reverse complement.
GCGGCCTCAGCTTAGTCGTTAGTCTGCGGGTGCTCGATTGAGGTGAAAACCTGGTGGATGTCGAGCTCTTTGCAAAATTTTTGGAGCTTGTTGTTGGTGAATTAGGTACCATTGTCTGAGGTGAGCACTCTTGGTAGGCCGTATCGGCAGACGATGTTTTTCCAATTGAACCTCTTGATCTTTTCAACAGTGATAATGGCCAGGGGCTCGGCTTCGATCCATTTGGTGAAATAGTCAATCGCCACTGCTATGAACTTAAGTTGTCTTGGGGCGATCGGGAAATACCCGAGTATTTATATCCCCCATTTGTAAAACAACTAGGAGCTATTGAGGTTGTGGAGCTCTTTTAGTAGGGAATGATGCGTGCTTGCAAACATATGGCATTTGTCACAATGTTTTACATAGGCTAGACAATTATTTCTCATCGCCGACCAATTGTATCCGGTTTTCAATACCTTCGCTGCCAAGGACCGGCCTCTGAGATGGATTCTGCACACTTCTTCGTGCACCTCGGCCATGATGTATGCGAACTGGGCAGTGTCAATACATTTGAGAAATGGTGTGGAAAAGCCTCTTTTGTATAGTTGATCCCTAAGCAAGGTAAAGAAACAGGATGACTTTTTAAGTTTCCTACTTCCTCGGCACTAGCGAGAAGCATTCCATCTTGTAGGAATTGGATGATGGGGGACTCCTAGAATTCTGGTCCCGTCTCCACGGCTTGGACGTCGACTAGGTCGACGGTGAGTGAGTTCAAGACTTCTTGTATGACATACTAGTTGTTTCCAGACTTTTTTGTGTTGATGAGTTTTGAGAACAGGTCTGCTCGCTGAGTTTTGCTCCCTAGGGATATACTCAATATCAAATTATTAAAAAGATTCGGCTAAAGTTTTGATCTTGTGGAGGTATGGGCCGAGTTGAGGGCCTCTTGCTTGAAAATCACCTTTGACTTGATTGGTCACCAATTGGGAATCACTCCTTGCAGCCACCTAGACTACTCCCATTTCCTTTGCCAAATTTAGTCTGGCTACGAGGGCCTCATATTCTACTTGGTTGTTGCTTGTCTTGAAGTTGAAACAGAGGGACTGCTCGATTATTAGCCCATTTAGTCTTTCCATAATTATGTCGACCCCGCTTCTTTGATGTTGGAGGCTCCGTCGACAAATAATAACCAGGGATTAGGCTCTAGGTTTTGATCAAAAGAAGACAATTCAGTGCAGAAATCGAATAGTACCTGGGATTTGATGTGCTTGCGGGGTTCGTACTGTATGCCTGAATTTAGAGAGCTCGACTGACTGTGCGATCATCCTTCCCGAGACTTCAAGCTTCTGAAGCAAAGTTTTCGAGTTGCGGTCACTAATGCTAGTGCTAACTTTTCAATCTTCTGGTAACGTAGCTTGGGTCGTTGCTGACAAAATATACCGGCCGTTGTGATTTGCTTTCCTCCCTGACTAGTACTACTCTGAGGGATTTTTCAATAACAGAGAGGTAGAGTAAGAGTTCTTCCCTGGGTTTCGGCCTTGAGAGAATAGAGAAAGTTGCTAAGAGGCCCTTGAGCTCCTGGAAGGCAGTTTCACACTGCTCCGTCCACTGGAATTTCGCCGGCTTCTTTAAACATTAGAAAAATGGCAAACCCTGATCTGCCAATATTGAGAGAAAACAGGATAGAGTTGTTATCCTGTCGATTAGTCGTTGGACTTCCTTCACATTGATAGGGCTACGCATCTTAAGATTACTCTGCATTTATCGCGGTTGGCTTTGATCCCCCAACTGCTCAGCATGAAGCCGAGGAATTTGCTGGTTTGCACCCCAAACGCGCATTTCTCAGGATTGAGCCTCATGTTGTGTCGTTGGAGTTGGCTGAAAATCTTGAATAAGTCCGAGCAGTGATCCTAGATTTTCAACGTCTTAGACACCATATCGTCTACGTAGACTTCAATGTTTCGGCCAATCTGGTTTGCGAAACACCTTGCTCATCAATCGCTGATATGTTGCGCCCGCGTTCTTTAGTTCAAATGGTATAACCTTGGTAGGCGGTAACAGAAGTTGGCATTCTCCGTGATGAATGCCGTTTTTTCTCTCATCGTCAAGGTGCATTCGGATTTGGTTGTATCTGGAGTAGGCATCCGTAAAGCTTAAGTATCTGTAGCCGGAGGCTCCATCTACAAGCCGGTTGATGTTAGACAGCAAATACGAATCCTTCAGGCATGTTTTATTTAGATCAGTGAAGTTAACGCACATTCTCCACTTGCCTGAGGATTTTTTTCACCATGACCACATTAGTCAGCCACGTGGTATATGAGACCTCTTTGATGAATCCATCCTCGAGGAGTTTTGTTGTCTCCTCAACCACCGCATGTTACCTTTATTCTCCTAGCTTCCACTTCCTCTAAGCGGCCGATCTAGCACTTGGATCTAGTGTCAGCCTATGGCAGATAAAGGATGGATCAATTCCGGGCATATCGGTAAGTGCCCAGGCAAAGAGGTCGGCGTTTTGTTAGAGCAGATTGACTAGTCTTTCTCTCAGCTCATTTGACAACATAGAGCCGATGTGGGTTACCTGCTTTGGGCAAGGACCCAGGCTTACAGGATGGAGTTCGTTTGTGGGCTAGGGATGGCTGTCCAAGAGCTCGCCTTGTGGGTGCAACTCGGTCATATGCACACTGTGGTGTAGAGCCTAGCTGCTAGTGCTTGTAGCTTGGCTACCGCTACTAGAAGCTCGATTTCCCTCATCATTTTTAAAGGGTCAGGGGCTTTGAGCCCTGAGGCTGTCGTGGTAACACTGTTGGGCTTCCTTCTGGTTGGCGTGAACTACTCTGACCTTAATAGCTAACACTGGGAACTTCATAGCGAGGTGGGGGGTTGACACGATTGCACACAAGGTGTTGAGAGACAGGCGACCAAGGAGTGCATTGTATGGCGTCTATTAATCAATAACCATGTATCAGACACTGATAGTTTTGATAAGCAGGGTCGTCCCGAACGTAGTCAGCAGATCGATGTACCCCTTAACGCCTACCTGTTCTGTAACGCCCCGCTTTCCCGGGCGCGTTATGACTTGGGACAATTCTGGGACAATAATTTTTTTTTTCTCTTTCAAACTAATCCTAAATCACGTCATATCTCGAATTCGTCCCGTAATTCTCATTCATTAATCTCGAAAGAGAATCATTATACACATCAAATGCGGAAGCAATGATCGAAACCTGATATCTTAACATTGATCATAAATCAAATCTTATATCTTGATTAACCATAAGGATATACATCAACATTTCTCAAAACGTTCATAATTCAAAGTAGCAGAACTTAAATACATGGGTTACATAACATACATTTCATTCTTCATGCACTCTGTTAAGTGTCATTTCATGCCTCATTTATCTCGAATCTGCTACAATCTTCATCTGGAACGTTTGAATATTTCAGGGGCAAAAACCCAAATTAGATGATGAACCATCTAAGTAAGGGTACATAATGCTATATCATGTGTGTATGCAATGTCTTTCATTGTAGATGTCAATTGCACCCCTCATGCTACCTACCGTTCTTACGACCATCTCTTTCGAAGCCGGGGTGTCTAGGGGCACCTTTGGTAAAGTAGCGGTGTCAGTTCGTACTCCCTACGGCCTCAATGCAAGTGATCAATGATATCAACGTATATTTATGCATTTCATAGTCATGTCATGTATGCAATCTACGTGATGGGTACATATCAGAGTATGTTAATATGATGAAAGCATTCTCGAAGATAAATATTTATAACCGTACTAAGCTTGTAACGGTAGATTTACAAACCAAGCATTTTTCATAAAATTAAATTCAGTTGAAAAATACTACTTACCTTCTCAAGCTTATCTCGATATTCGAGCATTGCCTCAAAATACGTGCATCGTCTCGATTTGCGTGCTAACCTCAAAATTTGTATAAGCCACTTCAACTTAATCCTCAAACCATCCTAATCACCATAATTATTTAAATAAGCATCCAAAACCTATTTTTCATAATTTCTTACATTTTCATTATTTTTCTATCTATTTTTTTCTATTTTTCTTCAATAAATCTAAACTAAATATTTCTAAAATATTTTCTCAAATATTTCACTACGACAATTCATAAAATAATATTCTTGAATTTTTAGAATTTTCTAAGAAATTTTATTTACCTTAACTTAGCATCTCTGAATTCCTCGGTATGCGTGCCCTATCTTTGAAACACGTGCTCGGGCCGTTTTTCTTGCCAAAATCTTCGGAATATTACCGAAATATAATTTCCTATTTTTTGGGATTTTTTTCTATTTTTTTTCTATTTCTTTTCTTTTCTTTTCGTTCTTCTTCTTTCTTCTGCCTCCCTTGCTCTTGCAACTTACGCACAGCCTCTTTTCTTCTCTCTTTTTCTTTCTTTCTTCTTCTTCTTTTTCCCTTCTTCTTCTCTTTCCTGTGCGCAACTGTTGCCAGGGCCGCACGCCCAGCAGCTGCTCCGTCTGCCCTCCTTCATGCCTGCCACCACCATCGACCATCACGTCCACGCCGGTCGCCCTCGCTTCACCGTGCACGGCCGCAACCACTGTGATCGGCCTCGCTGCGTGCGGCCATTACTACCCACGCAGCGGCTCGGCCGTTTCTTGCTTGCGCCCCCAGCTCGCTACCGTGGCCCACCTTCCTTCTAGCTCTCTCTCTCTCTCACTCTCTCTTGCTTTGATACTTCTCAATTGGCCAAACTTCTTTGCCTATTTATAGGCAGCCATTGACGAACGTATATACATATATATATATATGCACATATAAATATATGCATTACACCTCAAATCTTGCTGACATAATCTCCCATTGTTGCGCAAATCTCGACCGATTTTGTAGAGGCATGGCTTGAATCTTGCAGGGGCGCGGCTGGTGGCAGAGCATGGCTAAGTTGCAGAACATGGGAGGTGCAGGGCATGGCCATACACGCGCACTGATACGCACACACACGCGCAAATATATATATACATATATAATTATATATATTACATCATATATTACATCTTTAAACTCCAATTTTTCTCATAATATCACTTGGGCAATTCCCTAATAGCAGTTATACCCTCAAACACCAAATTAATTTGCATTACAATACTGAAAACGTAAAATTAATAACTTTAAAATTACTCGATAATGACGATTTTGCCCCAGTGTCTTCACCGGGCTATTGATTCATCTCGAAACCACTGAAGGGTTGCTCATTATGCAAAATCGGAGCCCCCTAGGGTTCCGTTGATTTTTCGGGAGTCCCAAACGACAATTCGGTTTTACAGCCTAAATGACAGTTGTATTTTAGCTATACTGAAAATCGTTCCCGATCCAATTTCTTTCGATACCATAAATCATATCTCGGAACGCTCGTCGAAACCATATCATTTTCCTTAGACAATTTCACTCCAAAGCATTCCCTACAGTCAATTCAATATTGATGATTACTATCAAACCAATTTTTCGGTATTCTATATTTATTAAAATTATGTGGCAACCTCATACGAACATGGGGTATTACATGTTCTCCCGAAAAGCTGACCAGATTTTCATGGAACGACTTCAGCCTTTCTTTTGGGATTCCCATCTTTTTAAGAGTCGATTGATACAGCAAGTTGGCTGAGCTCTCTTGGTCAACAAGGACCTTTTTTTTCCAAAAAGTTGGCGGAGACGACCGAGACTACCATGGGGTCATCAATGTTTTGATCAATGCCCTCAAAGTCCTTGTCGGTGAAGGAGATTACAGGATGTCGAGCCATTCTTCTTAGCTTTTTCTTGGCATTACTTATCGACATTACTACTCGGGGGTGTTGCTTTCTTGCCGAGCTCGATTCTTTTCTCCCTGCGAAACCTCTAGAAATTATTTCAATGACCCCCACTATCTGTTTGGCTGGAGGTGGTCCATCATTCCGTCTTTCGTACACTCGTGGTCGCCTCTAAGGGCTGCGACTCATTCGTTTGTCTGGATTACCTTAGGGACCGTCTTCGGTTTGCCCTATAAGTGTACTGGCGGAGATGACCCTCCTTGACCAAGAGTTCGATCTGGTCCTTCAATGCGGCACATTCTTCGGTTGTGTGCCTGAACATGTGGTGATAATCACACTGTTTGTTGGTGTCAGTGTTGCCACGAGGAGGTTATTGTTTCATGGTGTCTGGGAGTAGGATAACCCTTGAGTTGTAAACCACCTAGAGAATTCGATCTTGCATGGTTGTAAGGGGAGTATAGGTATTGTAAAGCAGCTGGGGGAGGGGGGGACTTGGGGATTTGAGCTGGCTCCATTCGTCCCTTATTACGATATTTGTTTTCTCGCCTTCGGTCAGAGTTTCTCTCGAGAATGTGTTGGAGCTTGGTAGAAGGCCCCAATTGGCAGACTGGTTGTGGCTGAGCTTGTAGTTGAGTATCATTGTGTCGGGCAACTGACACCTCCTTTATGTTTATGTAACCCGTTGCCTAAGATCATCCAGGTTGGCGGGGGAAGCTAGTGAGTCGACGAAGGATCTTGGTTTTAGCCCGACCACAATAGTGTGTAGGGAAACCGTCAGGTTTAGATCTCTGATCTGAACGGCCTTTTAGTTGAACTTGTGCAGGAAAGCTCGGAGTGGCTCGTTTCCTCCTTGCCTCAGGTTGATGAGGCTTGTCGATGTTTTACGATGTGCCCGGCTGGTGAAGAAGTGGGTGAGGAAGTGTGTGGTTAGCTTGGAGAAGTCATAGATAATGTTTGGTTCTAAGGAGAACCACAACATGATTGACTTCTAAAGTGTGCTGGAGAACCACAACATGATTGGATTTGTGCTCCCGCTCAATAGCATCGCGGGGTTGAACATGGTAAGGTGTTCCTAGGGTCAATAGTGCCATCATATGGCTCCAGGGTATTAGGGAGGCAGAAACCATCCGGTAAAGGTATAGCCATGATGAAGTTTGAGAAATGATGCGAAAAGTGGGGGAACAGGGGTGTGGGTAGCCTGATGGTGTTGGTGGTGGCTACCTTCTGTGTCGTTGTTAACCCATTTGCTGCATTGGTCATGCTGCTCATTTTGGGTTAACTTAGCAACTTGGTTTTGATGCTGGGTTGGCGACGCTTCTGATTCTAACTATAGAAAGATGGCTGAGATTGGTATTCAATGTGATTGTAGCAAATTGTGTTAAAAAAAAGAGAGAAGGGAAATCCATATCCCATATTTTTACATGACATATCCCTCCCTAGTCATGGTATGTTTCAAATATAAAATATAAGCCAAATTCATATTTTTATTTATTTATTTTTATATTTTTTTTGTGTGATCATTCGAAAAATTGTTATTTAATTATACTCACAAATATGAATTTTTAAGTTAATTTAATTCATGTAGACCTTTTTTTCGTATGATAATCTGAACTTTTCGTTGTTTTGATTACACCATTGTAATTGTTTTTTAAAGTGAATTTAACTCTTATACTTTAACGTTAAAAAAAATGAGATGAATAAATTTAATTTATTTTTTTATCCATCAAAGTACATGGGATTAAATTGACTAAAAAAAATAGATATAGAGGCTTAAATTAAAATAACAAAAAGTTCGAATTGTCATACAAAAAAAAGATTAAAGTACAAAAATTAAATTATCTTAAAAATATAAGTACAAGAATGTAATCGAAATAATAAAAAATTTAAGTGAATAAATGAAAAAAATATAAAAATATTAAGATAAAAATATAAATTTGACAATAAAATATATGATGGGTACTCAGAGAATGAGAGAAAATAAAGTTATTTGTTATTAGTTGTTTACATCATGAAATGTAAGTAAATACGTATTAATATTTATAGACATTAACGACCAATTTATTGAGTTATTAAAATTTTGTATATTTGTTTTGTTTAGACTTTTCAAATAATATTTCACCTAACACATTCCATGATCAAAGTTGGAAGATAAAATATTAAGACTGCGTTTTCTTCGTTATTTTTAATTTTTATTTTTTTAAAATAATACAAATACGTTCTTTTTGCTATTTTTAAAAATAAAAAAATTAAAAAAAACTTAAAATAACAAAAAATTATTTTAAATACATCCAAAACAAACTTTAAACTCAAAACATATTTATTTATATTTTATTATTATAATAAAAAAATATTATAAAATTTATTAACTTTAAAATATATATATTTTTAATAATATATTAACATTAAATATTTTTAATTTATTGAATAATTAAATTTATTGAATAAAATATTATTAAAAAAATATTTTTAAAATTTTAAAAGGAGGCATTTTCTAATTTTTTGTTTTTAAAAATAGTTTTTTAAAATAATAAAAATGCGTTTTTAATTTTTAAAAATAAATTATTAAAATAAAAAATTAAAAATAAATTTAAAATTTAAAACTAAAAATTAAAAAGTAAAGAGAATGGAGGGATTTTGTTTTGGTGCTTATTGAGGGGACCTCGCTGGCTGTCTTGAAGTGATTATAGAACAATTAATTCTACCGAACTACTTTCTCTGACTAACCAACGACAGGAAAATGACATTCTTTGACCAACTCCAAAGCAATTTGTGGGTTTGGGTTTGTGGTCCATATACTAACCTCCCGTGGCATATTTATGTTTATTTTGGAGGATAGTCTATGTAGTGTTATGTTATTTTGATTGTGACATTATTTTTATTCATAGAATTTTTTTTATCAATTTGTAGTTTTTAATTGAAATTATTTTATTCTCTTTAAAATTTATAACCCGCTACACCTTATTTTAGATAGGTAAAAAATGTGAGTTACGAACTGAATCTCCAAACCTGACTCCTTGAATAGTCACAAATTATTGACAACCGTACAAAGACAAATTCAGTCTCATAATTTTGCGATAATTCAAAATTTTAAATATAAAAAATAAAATATATATTTTAATCTTTATATTTGTAAGTATTTTTAATTTAAATATTTAAAATTTTATTATTTTAATTATATCATTGAATTATGTAATTTTGAGTTAATTGTACAACTAATAAGAAATTTTAGGAATATAATTAAAAGAATAAAAAGTTTTAGAGTATAATTAATTCTGAATAATTTAGTAATGATGTAATAATGTTATAAATATTCAATTTAAGTGTTTAAATAATGCTTATGGCACAGCAGCCTTTCTTTCGTCGCTATCAGAAACCAATTTCGTTAGGGGCTTGCCGACATTTTTGAATAAAATCGGAATGCTATTTGAATGATTCAATTTAGTCTTTACAATAATATTTTTATTGTTTTGATGAATAAATAAAGAGTTAATATTTAGGAATAATTAATTATAATTATACGCTTAAACAGTATGATTATAAAAAATTTAACATATAAATCACTTTATCATTATTATTATTATTATGTTTTAATTTTTCGTACAGAAAATGAAATTTTATATCACAGAATAAGCAGCGTGGCGGAAAAGAGCGCTCAGAATCTCCCGCTAGATAAAGGGGACCTAGCAAATTGCAAGGAGTGGTGTGTGACTCACTGGAACGGTCTCCGGGAAGCCTCTCTACCTACCGTCTGGAAAATGGCGAATGCTATCAGATTCTTCGAGTTGAACACCGGAGCTAAGATCCCGTCCGTAGGTTTAGGCACCTGGCAGTCCGATCCCGGTCTCGTCGGCGAAGTCGTGGCCACCGCCGTCAAGGTTGCTTCTCGTCCCGCTATTTCTCTGAACTCATCCATAGGTTTCTACGTTATTTAAGCTGTTTTCGCTTTTGAATTGAATTCTAGGTTTTGAACAGCTTTATTATCTTAATTTTCATCGGTCTTGATTCGGTTGTTGATGCTTGCAATTTTGTTTATGATGATGCCGTGAGCTTGATTTCCAGTTCCAGAACCGTTCTTCAAAATTTATCTTGGACGCGTAGGTTTAGGGGGAAAGAGAAAGATGTTTTCCCGTATTATATGGATCGTCATCTTGCAAAATGAAAATTATATACGATAAATTTTTGTTTTGAAATAAAAAATGAGTCCATAAACAGAGGTGAGAGTCACAAAAGAACGCTGAAAATTGTCCCGGTGATCGTCAACAAGCCTTAATGTCACTAAGTGCGATCGTCTACTTGAACAAATTCTAGTTCTGGGGCATATCTATCCCTGGCACCAGGCTATTATATTATATTCCACATGACATGTACGAGGGTTTCCGATCATGTTTTATTCAGTATTTTTCCCACAAAATTCTTTCACTTCATCCACCCTCCTAATTTTTAATCCAAGCAATAGTTCCATCCTGTAACAGTGCAACATTTTTTTTATTCCACTAAGTTCCTACTTCAAGTCGTAGCTTGTCACATTTAGTTGACAAATTTCTAGTTATCAGATTGCTCAAGAAAGAAGTCCAAATTTTATCATTTTCTTCCCTTAATGTCTTTACCGTACCAAATGGAGTCTTTATCAAGTATCAATTGTGGTGGGGAATATAATTGCTTTGGACTTCTTTAAGAGACAGCCTGTCAGAGATTACTACTACATGGGAAATGGGAAGGGCAGAATCCAAACTTCAAACCCTCACTCTAATGCTTCACTTTTATGAATTTTCCACAAAAATATTTATTCTCTCGATTTTTCTAGGAATCATTCATATTTCCTTCTTCTTGTTAAAGGAAATACATTGCTTAGTGTCATTTCCCATTAATGTCCATTGTTTCCTTGCCTTGAGGCTTGAACAAAATAAAATAGATATATAAACCTTGATAATAGACATATTTGGCTACAACAGTAACTCCACTCCCAAGGCTTCCTACTAAGTGGAATTGTTTACAATATTCTAGCTTGTGAATCATCTTTATTTACGACTATATCTTCTTTAAGTTATATTCCATGTCATGCCCAAGAATTTCTCACAAAATATTTTTTTAGTCTTCCTCTATTTCTTTTCCTACATATTTCTTTCATTATCTCCACTCTCCTCACACGTACATAATTTTTTTTTTCCTTTCCCACATGTGCACTCCATTGTAATGGTAGATATATCTGGCTATAAAGTATTTTTTCTTTTTTTCTTTGTCTTGGGCATTATTTTATCATTTTTTATGTCACCATTCCATATTGTCGTCTTCAGCCTTCACGTTTTGATTTCATGTTCCTGTCAGAGTAATAAAATGATAACAGGATATGCTTTCTGTTTCCATATCCTAATTGCTTTTTATCCACTCATGGTTTTCACTTATCCTATGCTGCACTTTGTTATCAGATAATTGTGCTCTTCTTTAAAGTGTTGAGATTAGCCCTCTGTTACTAATTAGTTCACTTAATTATTAATACGGCATCAGCTAGCACAAAATGAATTCTATTCTTTGTTATTGCAGGTAGGATATCGCCATATTGATTGTGCCCAAATTTATGGCAATGAGAAGGAGGTATATTTACTTGTTCCTTCACAGGCATGATCAGCAGCTAAACTTCTTGAGAGGTCTCAGCATGCATAAGTTGGATATGAATAGTTTGTCAAATTTGTCACGTGTGCATTTTGCATTGTTGATAATGGAGAAGTAAAGGCCATTATTTGGCTTGTGACTGCCTACTAAGGGTAGTTTTGGACCTTTCTTATATCTTCCATGAACAAGAGATTGAAAATTATGGAGTCCTTAAAGTGTGATAGGTACTGATGTTTTTCTTGTCTTATAGATTGGTTTGGCTTTCAAGAAGTTGTTTGAAGATGGTGTTGTGAAGCGTGAAGATTTGTTTATTACCTCCAAACTCTGGTTTGAATCTATATTTTGATTGAACCTACAATTAAAATATTAAGAAAATGAGTAGTTTTGTTGTTATCTTTTTGCTAAGCTGGCAGAATTCTGCTGCTCCATTCACTTTTTAGAGACATTTTCATCCCACCTTTCTCAAATACAATTTTCATTTCATTTTTTGCTGTTGAAAACTATAATCATGTGCAGGTGTACTGATCATTCTCCGGAGGATGTACCAGAGGCATTAAACAGAACTTTACAAGATCTGCAGCTTGATTATATTGATTTATACCTCGTATGTATTGTCTCATAGAAACTTAAGTTTACCATTTCTATTGAGAGTTTATTGAGGAATGAGGAGTCCCTTTTTTTTTTAATTTTTTTCTTCTGTCTTCAAATTTGTTCCCAAAAATCTAGTTTCCACCAGGTAAAAAACTCTTCTTTGCAGATTAAATATGTCCATCATAGTGGCCGAGGAGCTACATAGAACAGGTTGTATTTGAGCAGTAGGCATCTCTCAAAAGACAACTATTATACCTCTTGAATCATGATGTGGGGTAGAAAATATGGTTGGATCATTTATCTTATCACTACGTTTAGCCTAAAACTGGCTATCAGGCTTAGATTTCAGAAATGATTGAATCCTTCAAGATGATACAATTTTTTTAGTTCTGTCTAACTTGAGCACTTTTATTGAAGATCCACTGGCCTGTCCGGATGAAGAAGAGATCAATTGGCATTACGCCTGAAAATCTCATTCCTGAAAATCTCATTCCAACAGACATACCAAGCACGTGGAAGGCAATGGAAGCTCTATATGATTCTGGCAAAGCTCGGGCTCTTGGTGTCAGCAATTTTTCTACAAAGAAACTGAAAGATTTGGTGGAAGTGGCACGTGTTCCTCCTGCGGTTAATCAGGTTGAGTGTCATCCTTGCTGGCAGCAGTCCGAGCTACGGGAATTCTGTAAAGCGAAGGGAGTTCATCTATCTGTGAGTTGACAGTTCTATAGTTGTTCTATGTTTGCATGTGCTAATCTGTAGATATCTGGTGAGATAATTTATTCAGTCTATCTCATTCCAGAATTCTAGATAGCTAAGGGCCCCGTTCAGTTATAGAAAACTTAGAAAATTGAATTTTCTATTTTCTGATGGGAGATTCAATCATTCAATAGAAAATTGAAGTTGAAAAATTAGAAAATGTGTTCTATCATTGAACAGGTCCTAAAAATTTAGTTTTTATACTTACTTTTCTTACTTCAATCTTCAACTTCTAATTCTTCTAGGGATATTCTCCATTGGGTTCTCCTGGTACAACATGGCTCAAGAGTGATGTCCTTAAGCACCCAGTTTTAGTTGAGGTGGCAGAGAAACTGGGTAAGAGTCCTGCTCAAGTTGCAATTCGCTGGGGTATACAGATGGGCCACAGTGTTATTCCTAAGAGTACAAAGGAAGCACGGATCAAGGAAAACTTTGATGTCTTTGACTGGTCTATTCCAGATGATTTGTTTGCCAAGTTCTCTGAAATTCAGCAGGTATGTTCCCTAGTTTAATGCCCCATTCATCATGAGTTGGTAACTTTTTGCTCTAGTCTTCTCTTTTCATTAACTAAATATTTATTTTCCCTGGAGATTCTTGCTTGCCGAGTCAGGGTCCAGTGTTGACACTGCTCCTTCTCTTCCTCTTGCATACTTATGTGCCTACTTACCTTTTTGGGAGGGTGTTGGTGTAAACATGAAGGCAACAGTTTCCAATTGCTTCTTTTTGGCATAACATTTGTGCAGTGAAACTCCTCTGAATATACTTCTTGGGTTAGTAACAAATGGCTACTATTTCTAACTGTGCAGGCAAGGCTTATCCGCGGGACTCCATTTGCCCAGGAGACTTGTGGGCAGTACAGGTCAATCGAGGAACTCTGGGATGGCGAAATATAAGAAAGCGAATGATCATGGATGGTTTGTCGTTCTATACTACAGAGCATTATTTCAGCAATCTTGTTGGATCTACTAAACTGGATGTTTGTTTGAGATGGTTCCCCAAATTTTCTTCCTCCTCCCTGTTAAGGGCAAGAATGGTGGTGAAAAATCTTTGTTTATTCTGCGTCTGAAGAGAACTTAAAAAGGGATGTTTTTTGCTTTGATTCAATGTTTTCTTGTTATATTTGCTTATTCTCATTGGAGATGTTGTTTGGCACGCCAAATGATTTTGCAAAAAGTCGTATATAATTTGACATAACTAGCGTTCCATTTCCAACTTACCCGCATAGGTTCCCAATTTCCTGCCATTTTCATCCTTAAAAAGGGGTCAACTGCGTGGTATGCATCAGCCTCTATTCTTATTCTCCCGTTTCATTTCCCTATTCCATACAAGAATGCTTAAAAAGTCTCCTTTGTTGGCTTCCATGGCTAGCACCCTTCTCCCCTTGGAATGAGCTGTGACACCCTTCTCATTCAAAGAAGATGATTTGTGTCTGCGATGATAGTGGAAGTGTCAAGTCAACAATAGCAACAAGAGCTTTACTACTCTCGGACCAAAATGGAGAAGAAAAGAGACTCAAGCGGGATCGAGGGGTTGTGTGCTGTGTTATAACAATTTATTGAAAATCCAAAATCTTAGCCCCTAATCCTTCTTAGGGGTTCCGATCTTCAGTCGATTTTATTTTTTAAATTCTGGTTTGTAGTTATTTAGGGAATGCTCAAATTGAAAAAGAAAAAGGATAGAGACGATATCACAAGGAAGAAAATTGGTGCTTGATTGATGCCACATGTACTCAGTGTTTTCAAAGTCTCTTTTATTTGCTCATTTAACTTCCTCTCAAATTTATTCATATTCAAAAATTTTACAAATTCCTTTGAATTTACTTATATTCTACAAATCCTTTTGAAAAATAAAAAATGAAAAAGAATATTTATTTAAATACTTTTAATATAATATAAAGAGAATGTATTCATGTAATTTAATGTTTTAATAATTTTAATATAATAATTTATCAAATAATGTGATTCCTTTCAACAATATTAAAAGTGAAAGCTAATATGTTGTCTTCCGTTAGTAACATTTATGTTCCTTGATGCGGGCTGGGGGGGGGGGGGGCACCATAGGGTCCATGCCCCTTTATCACAATTATTATGTGACAGGTAACATAATAATTTTATATTAAAAGTTATTAGAATAATTAATAATTTTTAGAACTTATTTTATTCATTTTAACTTCAAACAACATAACATAATCGTCTTGATTAAATAGTACCCTCAAACAACACAATAGTTAGTTATCTTAAGTTCCAGTAAAAGAGATCACATGAATGTGATTAGAGACTAAACAAACATACCTTAGATTGTAATCCTTTGTTATCACGGCACTATGGCTAACACTTCAACTAATTAGTAGCAAATTGAAGCATAATAAAGCAACTGAATTAAAGACCATTTTAATACTTGGTTAAACTTGAGCAAAATATGCCCAAAAGGGATTTTTTTTTTTTTTTTTTGGGGGGGGGGGGGGGGGGGGGGGTGGGGGTGTCAAGTACCAAAATTGTTGGGACATAGCTATGTCCAAATGCAATTCTATCACTTGATACTGAGGTTTCTGAAGGTATAATCCACGCCTTTGTCGCCGTTAACCACCTGCCCGCTGCCTCTTAGAATCCTGTATTTTCAATAGAAGAAAGTAACTGAGTGTATGTGCTTGTGTTGCTGTGCAAAGGTTACAAACAAACACAGATGAAATTCTCTTTTTAAAGTAATTCATTCGTACCATCGCGTTGTCACCAGCCCTTCAACTCCTACTGGACCTCGTGCATGAATCCGACTTGTACTGATCCCTACCTGTTAACCATCGAGTTGTCAAATAGAACGATGAGTTAAAGCAGGAAAACTAGCCAGCAAGATGATGGGTTTCAAGAGATCATTTACCTCTGCCCCGAGTCCAAAACGAGCTCCATCACAGAATCTTGTACTGACATTGTGAAATACTGCGGCGCTGTCAACAGAGTATATAAAAGGCGTTACCGTTACCATTACAAATGCAAGTACCATAGGTGATCTGTGAGCCAGAATTTGCCTACCTATCCACATGCTGTAGGAAGCATTCAGCAACTTCTTGGTCCTCAGTTATAATGCAGTCGGTATGGGCACTGAAAAATACATCAAACCAACAGATTGTTTGTTTCTTTCTAATAAAAATGGTATAAAAACAAACAAACAAAGATACGAAGAAACGCCAACGGACCTTCCATGGTCATTTATGTGAGCAATAGCAGCATACACATCATCAACAATCTCAATTGTGCAGGCCCCTGAACTATACTCATGGTGAAATGATTCTACCTCAGTAATACCTAATAGAGAACTTGCTCTTGCTCCCCCATATAGAGTAACACCTGCGTACAATGAACGCGTGGAAAGTTAATTACATGCAGAATATGGAATTGATTCGAGTGTTGTCATGGACAATGATCCAAACCAAGAGAAGTTGCAACATCCAGCTTTACAATGACTCAAAACAAATGATTTTTTGGCTACATCAGTTTCATATTAGGTTTTTCTGGTTAGGTAGACAATTCTTGTGACAACTCTCCTACCAGAGAGAATGTCTATGTTGATCAGCTGTTTACTGATATACCTTTAGCTACTATAATAATCTCAAAGATGGCTGCGATCCTGTCAAACATTAGATGAGTATATCATAGTAGAAGGAAGGCAATTTATCACAATGGCTTAAGAGAGGTAAATTTCTCGTGTGGGGAACAACTAGTAGGGTTAAGAAATAAATCCAATTCAAGTATTTCATACAAATCTTGCATAGGGAAATTACTTCTTATTTTTTAAGCCATACCTTCAGTTTGCATTTCTTGAACAAGCTTTTCGAGCTCACCGTTGGTCGACAAATGATGGTGCACAAGAAGTGTTTCCTGATTTAGAGAAAGAAAAAACAACAGCAACAACAAAGGTAAAAACCATGCTAAGAACAAGCACGTGAAGAGAGTGGATAATTTTGTAAAGCATTCGAGGACAGTATATGCAAAGTCAAATTTCTCAATGTAAAAATTTAGTAGGTATATTCAACACAAACAAAATCCCCAGTAAGATCGTAAGATGAAGGTACCATAGCATTGCAAGCTGCAGGATAATCCATCTTTGCATCCAAGATAATGCGCTTTGCCATGTCCATATTAGCCGACTTATCAACATATACATGACATATCCCATCTGGGCAACAAATGATACAACTTTAGTAGAAACTTTCATTTATGCTATTTGTTAAGGAAAATCAATTTCACATATAAACTAAATCTTGTACAAGAGTTGGGCAGTTCCTTACCTGCATGACCAAGAACAGGAATTTTTGTCGTACTCTTTACCAGAGAAACAAGTTTATTACTGCCTCTGGGGATCACGAGATCTATCACATCATCAAGCTGAGGAGAACAAAACCAGTTAAATATCAGAATTATCTCTGGTGCTAAAATGCATGGCACCTGATATCGATACCCACCTTGAGCAAATCGGACATTTCTTCTCTTGAAGTCACGAGTCCAATAAGTTTCTCACCAACAGTATCTGGAATGGCTGCAGTTATTACCTAGAAGAATACACAAATTTGCAAAGAGAAAATAGTTCAGTCAGAAAGTCAAGTCACAAGGCTATTGCTACGCTTCTGAATATTTGCAAAAACTGTTCCAAGGCCCCATGAAATAGGACCTTATGCAAGATTGCATTTGAGCGTGTGGCTTCTTTCCCTCCTTTCAGCAGGAGCCCGTTCCCACTCCGAATTGCTAATGAAACTATCTGTTGTCAAGTTAGACTAAAATAAGGATCAGATGGTCAAGAAAGAATGAACATACAAGGCTAAAATAAAAGGAAAAATGAATTTGCCCATAAATTTGAAGCTTAAATAGTTACTTTTGACTTACTAAAGCTAAAAAGCATTGAATCTGTTATTAAATATTAAGTTGCATTTCTGTCAAATAAAGTAAAATGATTCTATGAGAATTGTGCAATAAATATACAAACAAGAAAACACTTTTAATATATACACAACTAAGTACCTTTTGGAATATCAATTGTGCATATCAACACAACGAAATAACAAATGAGTTAAAACAAACCATAAATTACAAAGTAGTAGTCAAAGTTCTATTCAGACAAGTTATTCTTTTGGCACATAAACTAAGATGATCAACTAAATCAAGAAATTCTTCTCAAGAACATGATATGCAACAACCTAAATCAAGTAGATTGCAATCTACTATTGTAATAGGAAATAATCACATGGATATAAGACATCAAGTAGCATGCTAAACAATAAGAATCATGCACTAGATATACCTAATTCAGTAGCAAATATAATTCAATGAAATCAAAATAACAAATTCAGTTATGCTGTGTGAGATCATGAATGATATTGGACATAACAATTGATGACCACTGAAATACGAATTCGAAAAGTATATAAAATGTTATTTGGTTAACTTATAGTAAATCTAGTGCACCTTTCATTGGCTTGGAACCGAAATACATGTGCCTGGGGGATTTAATGTGCCTCAATAAAGGTCTCGCCACTCTTTCCTGGTTTAGCCAACACAACTTTTCCCATGCCTGCACAGGCCATGAGCAGTTTTGCATCCTAGGGCATCTATTGCAGTGTTGGTTACTAAATCATGAGCTTTCGTTTCAAGAGATGGTAAAGGGAATATTATAATCAAATAGAGAAGATCTTAACATTGATTTCCCAACAGATCATATCATCCAGTTTTGCATACCAAGTGGCAGCACTCTATTGTTATTAGGATCATATTGCAGTTCTAAAGGTTTACATTTAGGAAGTTTATTTCTTTTTTAAGCTTTGGTCCACCTAGGTAACTTACAGAGAGAATTACTAACTTGAATAACAAAAATTAGGAAGACATGCAGCTGCATAGATATATACAAATGTGCTTGAAGAAATGGCAAATTTAGATCTGATAGGCAGCTAACATCCCATAACCCATACTCATAATTTAAAAACAGAAAGGTTAATCAAAAGAAAACCAACTGTACTTCCTCACTAAATAATAACTTTTGTTAGCCATCAGGATCATTCTTATGGGAGAATTATGCAGGACTCAAAAAGACGAGGCATTCTTTGTTACCTGAACTAGTGCATCTGGTCGAGACTCGAAAACAACCAACAGAACACCCAAAGGACATGATGTCTTCTCTAAGATTAGTCCATCAGCAATCTGGACACAATAATAGTTAGTTGAAGTGCCAGAAAGCCAGCTCAAAGTTTCATTATGCTTGCCACACCTTTTTACAAAGATTTGGATCTCCAATGATGCTACCTATAATTTGAGCTGTAATTCTAAATACACAAACAAAAAATTTCCATAAAGAAATTTACTTAATTTTTCTGACATGACAAAAAAAAAAAGTGAGTTATCCTGGTGTTCTTGAGATAGAATTGTACTGCTTAATCCATGTTAAATATTTAGACAAAGTTTTAGGAGCCAATCCTAAATCCTTGCTTCTGAAAATCTTAACAGAGTTCAATATGAAATCTCCTTACCTCTGTTTGCTTCAAGATACAACCAATAGGGTCTTCCATGCCTGCAACTACACGAATAGATTTTGCAAGTGCAGCTATCTGCAAACAATGAACTCTATCATGAAGGTAAATCAACCACCCAACATCCATAAAACAGCAAGGCTTGAGACACAAAATAACATTCCAAAAATTATGAACAGAGGAAAAATGTCTTGATACTTAATTTGTTTATAATGAAGAACAAACTAATGTTCAAAATGGAAAGAAATATTTCTTGCCTTTCCAGGCTTCAGGGCCAAACGTGATACTAATGACTTGTCATATCCAATACTCTCTGCATTTGCAACATCAGCTGCATTCTCAGTCATGATTATATCTTCATTTCCTTCCAGTGCATCAGCTACCTTCAACAAAATTTTTTCCCTTTCTTGTGAAGATAGACCCTGCATTTCAAAAGAGCCCAATGAGATCGTTCTAGCTGAAGCCCATTGGAAGAGGTGTACATCTATACATGCTTCTCGATGCCATTTGATTTCAAACAAACATGAGGCTACTAACCTGAAGTTTTCTGGAAGAATCACGTGCTCCAACTGCCATCTCACGTGAACCAATCTCGGTAAGTGGAAGCCAAAGATGTGCATCTTTATGGAAGAGAGTACCAACACGTTCCCCATTTATGAATCTTTTGATGTTGTCAGCAACAAAACCACTACCATAAAGATGGAAATAAGATAAGTAACAAGACCCATATAAAGAATGAGTATTGTTTTAGATAGGGAACCAATAGTGTAGAACTCATCATGAGTTATAGAAAATTGTTGTATCATTATAGTTGACTATTTATGTTTTAAATTTGTTTTGTTTTCAATTGGCTGAGTAATATCCCTGGCATGTATTATTGAACACTCAAAAACAAGATATAAGATCATTTGGTCTAAATTTGATAATCCTGACATGCTTAAGTGTTTTGAACTCTACCTGGCAATGATAACAGGGACACCAGCATCAGCTGCACTGAGAGCAGCTTTTACTTTAGCATTCATACCCCCTCTTCCCACTCTGGACTTCCCTCCAAATGTAATTGCTCCTTCATGTTTTTCTTTTATGTATGTATGGATCAACTTTGATCGTGGATCACTTGGAGGGCCACTAAAAAGACCATCTACATCACTCAGCAAGACCAGAAGGTCAGCCTTCAGTTCATGAGCCAACAGAGATGCCAAACTGTCGTTATCCCAAAATATACCAGAAGAATCCTGCAATTAGTTATTGCAATCAAAATTAAGCAATAAATTATCAATGACCACATCAATAACCGGTACTAGAAACAAAAATGTATCAGCTGCATGGGTTTCATGTACAATCAAATTTCAGGTTAGGTCCGGTCTTACATAATATACATATTGTCAAAGTAGACTACCAAAGAGAGTATAGTGCTGGCTGTCAAAGCCAATAAGGAGTAAAACTGCAACATCATACCATACTTGGAAGATACTGTAGACGTAGCATATGTCAAATATGCATCTCAGACGACTAAAAGTAATTATTTATATTGTATTAAAGAGCAATGCTGTCATTTTGATATAGAAAGAATTTCCAGCAACCGTTCTCTAATGTGTTTGCTAGTTGCAACCTAAGAAACATAAGAATTATGTCAATCACATTATCTCATAATACAAGTTTATTAGTGTTAGAATTAGTATATTATATATAGTGTTGTACATATATATATGTGTGTAATATATATATATATATATAATAGAGATAGGGTTGTACCTAGTGCTTTAGCTAGTTGTACCTTATTGGTATATATAGATATACCACATTGTGAATAAAAAAAACACAACATTTTTCTCTCAAAACATCACATGGTATCAGAGCCACAAACTCTCTAAACCTAGCCACCATTGTAACAACCTGCCTTTCCTAGGTGTGTCATTATTTCGAGATTTTTTTTTTATTTATTTATATATATATATTTTTCTCACAACACCATCTCTAAATTCTCAAAATACCATATTTAAAAATCCCTAAAACATATATATTTAGCATTTCAAATGATAAACTAAAGAATGGCAAATTAAATACTTGAGGAAGCAGAATCGAAACCCGATGGGATATTATAATCGCAAATGAATTTAAACCATACAATATTATTTTCAACAACCATAAAAATTACAATATCAGCAGACAAATTAATATATAAATAACTGTAACATGCCATCTATTATCAAGATTCTCACAATTTGTCCTAGCACGAGTGTAAGACTTATTACATGACTACTAGTATAATCACATCTCAACAATTTCCTTTCCTTTCCCACTGCTCGTCTCACCTAGCATGTTGAATATTCCAGGGACAAAGTCCAAATTAAAAGATGAATATTCTAAAAAGGGTAAAAATAATTTTCATGAATGTGTGATGCGTGGACATGAATCAACCAACACCCTAAGGTAGCTTTCGTTAGCATTCTATCCTCGGCACGGAACCCTCAACAGTCATCCTGACAATCACACATGATACGAGATACTTTTACGGTCATTTCTACAAAACTCACTTGGGGAAATGTAGGTCACGCCACTAAGGCAACATCCCATCCCACGCTGGTCAAAAAGGATGACACAATTATCGACATGCCAATAATTTCATGCCCAATGCAATATCACAATTTTCGAGGCAACATAACATGCATACATATGACAAGATGCTCATAAATTACATATATTTTGGCAAACCCTCGTGAAATTCGCGCTCAATGTTCACACTGCTATTTGCTTTCAAGTCCCTCAACTCTTACCTTCTTTCACTTTGGCCCCTTGCCCTCAAGTCCTCAGGTTTTCAAAAATAATACTTTAACCCCATAACTTTGAAAAATTACACTTTTCCCCCAATAACTTTGAAAAAAATACACTTTTACCCCAATAAAAATTACACCTAAGTACACAAAATTTTTTGGGTATTACAACCACCACTAGCATCGGACACCCTCGACAGTCAGATTTCCACCATCAATTAGTCCTTTCCATCGCAGTTGCTGTTGGGCTTTCCATCATCATCGGTCGACGGCCTCTTCTCCACACCATCACCGCCGTTGTTATCTCTCTTGGTCGTTTCTCAGATCTTGCTCGTATGGTTGTTCGGTTCTCAAATTTGGAACATCTCATGGCCGTTTCATCTTCCATCACCAAGATCCGCGCCAAACTCTCTTAGATCCGGCCGTTCCTGTCTAGATCTGGCCGCTCCCATCCAGATTCGGCCACTTCCGTCTTAGATCTCGCCATTGTTTATCAGATTTCATGGCTGGTTTCACAGATTTGGCCACTCTCGTCTCAAATCTCACGGCTGGTTTCACAGATCCGACTGTTCCTGTCTAGATCCGGCCACTCCCGTTAGCTGGTTTCTCAGATCTTCTCATTCCGATCCAGATCCGGCTGCTCATATCCAGATCCAGCCACTCGCATCTCAAATCTCGCGACCACTTATCAGATCTCGTGGCCGGTTTCTCAAATCCGACCATTCCCATCCAGATCCGGCCGCTCCCGTTCATATTCAGCTTCCAATTTTTAGATCTGGCCATTATTTCTCAGAT
Organism: Diospyros lotus; assembly: GCF_014633365.1. Taxonomy (NCBI): domain Eukaryota; kingdom Viridiplantae; phylum Streptophyta; class Magnoliopsida; order Ericales; family Ebenaceae; genus Diospyros; species Diospyros lotus. The sequence continues at coordinate 1,485,975 of NC_068351.1, read as the reverse complement.
CTGGTTGTCAATCTATCAGATCCGACCGTAATCCCTCAGATCTGGCCCTGATCTGCTTCCTCCTGTGATGATGACCACAGATCTGCTTCTAGCCAGTCGCCTTCTTCACTTTCATGGAAATCTATCAAACCATTAGCCCTAGATCTGGGTTTTATAGTTTCAGATTTGATTTGTAGTAACTTTCTCTGATTTTAGATCTGGGCTCCACAATTTTAGATATGTTTCAAATCTGATTTGTAGTCTCGTTTCACAGTTTCAGATATGATATCTCTTTGCAATCTCAGATCTAGTTTGGTTGGGCTTGGTTCTCACTATGGCCTCTTCAAATCCTAAAGTTAAGAGCACCCCTTCACCTGATGTTGTGAGTTTCTCTTCACCTGTGTCTATTCATGTCCTTGTATCGTCTTTATTTGGTATTACAACCATTACTACTGATGCGGTCACCAATCAAGACTCGGTCCAAAGCTGACCCGATCACGCCGGAATAATATTTTAATACTTCTTAAGTTTTAGAATTCTACTTGATTTAGGATTCAATTTCATGTTTCTACTTGATTTAGGATTTTACTTCATGTTGGATTAAGATTTATTTCTATTAGGATTTTAGTTGGATTTTGTTTACAAATATTAGATGGATTTGGATTAGCCAAATACTATAAATATGCCTAGGATCTAGAGTTTGTAATCAAGTTTTTCTTAATCAAATTTCAGCAACTTATTTGAGTTTTCTTAGCAAAATAGTCTTGTTTTTGCGTCTTCTTGAAAGCCAAGCTTCGGCCATTGAAGTTTTCTCTTTCAAGGATTTATTTTGGTGTGTTTTTTCACACACGCGCTACACGCTGCGTTAGGTGGTATCAGAGCGATTAATCAACCAATCAGATGGCCAATCTTGAAGGTAACGGTAGCAACCAACCTTGTGATGGTGATCAGGGGTTGTCCGCAGTTTGGAGAGCAATCGAAGAACAACGGGAAGTAACTCGTACTATCCAGCAGCGATTGGAGCAACTTAGCAACCAATTGGGCACCTTACTACGAGTTGATGATGACAAAAACCTGAATAATGGGATGAATCAAGCTGGAGCGGGAAGACCACCCATTAATCATGTCCTTGTTAATCCTAGAAGATCAGTGATTGAAGATAGCGATGAAGATGATGATTTTGGTCGAGCAATAGCTAACCCTGGTGGTAGAAGGGTTAGGAGGAATGCGCATTAGCACAACCATTGGGGCAACGATGAGTATAAACTAAAAGTTGATATTCCTACCTTTAGTGGAGATCTTGATATTGAAGGGTTCCTGGATTGGATCACTGAGGTTGACCGTTTTTTCAAATACATGGAGATCCCAGATGAACGACAAGTAAAGTTAGTGGCTTATAGGTTGAAGGGCGGTACATCTGTTTGGTGGGAGCGATTAAGAAAAACGACATTGAGGGAAGGTTGACAGCCAGTTCAGACATGGAGACGAATGAAGTAGCTGTTAAGAGGTAGATTTTTACCCCCTGACTATGAACAATATATGTTTGAAACTTGTCAAAGATGTGCACAGGGAATGAAGAGTGTGAAAGAATATACCTCTGAGTTTCTGCGATTAGCGAAGAGAAACCAATTGTCAGAAAGTGACAATCAACAAGCAGCTTGTTACTTGAATGGATTGAACCCTGCTATTCGTGATAAAAGTGGGGTTCAGATGGTTCTGAGTGTGCAAGAAGCAAGGAACTTAGCTTTAAAGGTTGAGTTAATGTTAAGTGAGAGAGCTTATAATGATAACTATCGTCGGTATAGTGGGAATGAAAATAAACAAGTAGCTTTTAATAAAGGCTTTTCGGTTCAGGGAGCACAACCCTCAAATCCACCCCATACGGTCAACCCTAATAAGGTTACAACGGGGGGAAACATTCGAGGTACTACTTCTAATCTTCCAAAATCCCCTAATCCTTATGCAAAGCCTATTCTTCTAAAATGTTTCAAGTGCAATGAGGTTGGGCATCGATCTAGTGATTGCCCAAGGAGAAAAACAGTTAACATTGTAGAAAGGGAAGAGGAAGATGTTGCTGAAGAGTAAGTATATTGCGAGCTTGATGGGGAGGATGACGAAGAAGATTATGGACATGGGGAATATACCTATGTAGTGAGGAAGTTAATGCTATCTCAAAAGAATGAAGATACTACTCAACAGCATAAGCTTTTTCACACGAGGTGTATGGTGAAAGGAAAAATCTTTGAGTTGATTATTGATAGTGGAAGTCAGGAAAACATCATAGGAAGAGACATGATGGCAAAGATGCAATTAACTCCTGAAAAACATCCAAGCCCTTACATGATTGGATGGATCAAAGAAGTTGGTGGCATACATGTGGATGAACGCTGCAGGGTGCCTTTCTCTATTGGTAAGTACTACGACGAAGTCTATTGTGATATTGTTGATATGGATGCTTGCCATATTTTATTTGGGAGGCCTTGGCAATTTGATGTGGATGCTAAGCACTCGGGTAGAAAGAACACATATCAGCTTGAAAAAAAGGTGTGCATCCCTTGCACATCTTTTTGTGAGAAAATTATTCGGGATTTGCATGGTGGTGGCTTAGCAGGGAGAGATGTTTCTATTATTATGGCGAGGTGTTATATATGTCAATCAGCTAAGGGGCACTCTTCTAACGCCGATCTCTACATGCCATTGCCTATTCCCAATGCTATTTGGGAAGATTTGTCTATGGACTTTGTGTTGGGTCTACCGCGAACTCAACGAGGTATGGATTCTGTTTTTGTAGTGGTTGACAGGTTTTCCAAGATGACGCACTTTCTCCCATGTAAGAAGACGGCAGATGCAGTAGCTACAGCCAAATTGTTTTTCAAGGAGATTGTTAGACTACATGGAGTCCCTAAAACTATTACTTCGGATCGTGATACAAGGTTTTTGAGTCACTTCTGGATTACCTTGTGGAGAATGTTCGATTCATCTTTGAATTTCAGCAGCACAGCACATCCCCAGACTGATGGACAGACAGAGATGGTGAATCATACCTTAGGAAATCTGATTCACAGTGTTTGCAAAGATAAGCCAAGACAATGGGACCTAGTCATAGCTCAAGCGGAATTTGCCTACAACAACGCCGTGCATAGCTCAACAGGAAGATCACCATTCTCTATCGTATACATGAAAGTTCCTAATCATGCATTGGATTTGGTAAAATTGCCAAAGGTATCAGGTTTCAGTGTTGCAGCTAGTGACTTAGCCTAACACGTTTAAGCAGTTCAGGAAGATGTCAAACAAAAGTTGCACGAGGAGAATAAGAAGTACAAGGCAGCAGCTGACAAGCATAGGAAGCACAAAGTATTTACGGTTGGAGATGAAGTCATGATATTCTTGAAGAAGGAACGGATTCCTGCAGGACAACAGAACAAGCTCAAGCCAAAGAAGTATGGTTCTTACAAGATTACAAAGAAGATCAATGATAATGCTTATGTTGTGGATTTGCCAAATCATATGGGTATTTCCAAAACATTCAATGTTGCTGATCTTTCTTTGTATTTGTTGGACGTTGAGTTGTCATACCCAGATCATAATTCGAGGACGAATTCTTCTCAAGTGGAAATGAATGATGCGGTCACCAATCAAGACCCGGCCCAAAGCTGACCCGACCACGTCGGAACAATATTTTAATACTTCTTAAGTTTTAGAATTCTATTTGATTTAGGATTCAATTTCATATTTCTACTTGATTTAAGATTCTACTTCATGTTGGATTAGGATTTATTTCTATTAGGATTTTAGTTGGATTTTGTTTACAAATATTAGATGGATTTGGATTAGCCAAATATTATAAATATGCCTAGGATCTAGAGTTTGTAATCAAGTTTTTCTTAATCAAATTTCAGCAACCTATTTGGGTTTTCTTAGCAAAACAGTCTTGTTTTTGCGTCTTCTTGAAAGCCAAGCTTCGGCCATTGAAGTTTGCTCTTTCAAGGGTTTATTTTAGTGTGTTTTTTCACACACGCGCTACACGCTGCGTCAACTACTGACAAATTGAATGGCAAGAACTATATGTCTTGGTCAGCATATGTTTGAATGCGGTTTCATGGGCATAGTGTTAGTGACCATTTGACTAAGAGGCTTTCTGACATTGCTGAAGCAGATAGGACTGTATGGGATTGCATCAATGCATAGTTGGTTACTTTGTTATGGAAATTGATAGATGTTGATTTAATCCCCTTATTTTGTGTCTATGATAACTGTTTCGATATTTGGTCTCGTGCTTAGCAGCTATATACTAATGATATCGTGCGTTTATACACTATCATTAGTAATTTATTTAGTATTACAAAGAGAGACTCAGATGTGCCTACTTACTTGGGTCGTATCCAGTATGCTGTGACAGATTTTAATGCTACGCTCCTAGTTACAGCCGATCTTAATGAATAGACGAAGCAAAGGGACAAGTTGTTTATGGTACTTACCCTAGCAGGCCTAGGGCTCGATATGGAGGGCGTTCGCACTCAGATCTTGAGTAGTCCCACTATTCTTATCATGGAAGAGGTGTTTGCCCAGATCCTTCGTAGTACACAAGCATTTTTTGAGGCTTAAGTTGGAGAGTGATCTATACTTACCTCTCAAACTCCTGGATCTTCCTCTGTGATTGGACCTAGAGGTGGTTATGGTCGAGGTGTTGGGTGTGGTTGTAGTGGTAGGCGCCCTTATTGTAATTACTGTCATCGCCCTGGTCATTATAAGGATACATGTTATGCACTCCATGGTCGCCCTCTTAAGGCCAATGTTGCAATTCTTGAGAGTAAGGACACACAGTCTGTGGTACCTGATATCTCTCACACTGAGCGACCAGCCTCTACATATACAATCTCTACTGAGGAGTTAGCTAAGTATCGTCAGCTTCGGGCAACTCGGCAGGCCTCATTTCCCGTAGCTTCTATTGCCCAGGGATCTACCTCTTCTGCATAGTCATCTAATGGTACTCCTCATATTTGCATTAATCATTCTCAGCTTAGTCCTTGGATTCTTGATTCAGCCGCTTTAGAGCTTATTTCTGGTAATAAGTCCTTATTCTCTCATTTTGATTCCTCTACGCCCCTTCCTCCTATCACTGTGGTTGATGGGTCGTAGGGCTAATCCACTTCCGTCTATTTCTCTTAATTCTGTTTTACACGTCCCTAGTTGTCCATATAGTCTCATTTCTATTCGTCGTCTCACTCGTTCTTTGAACTGTCGTGTTATCTTTGATTTTGATTCTATTCTTGTGCAGGATCGGGGTACGTGATGAATGATTGGCACTGAATGTGAGTTTGAGGGACTTTACCATCTTCCCTGTCGTCCTCTACGACATCTGCCTGTGCTACTACAGGGGCATCTCCTCTTCAAATTCATTCGCAGCTTGGTTATCCTCAATTATCTACTCTTCGACAGATAATTCCTTCATTGTCTTTGTTGATTGTTCTAGAATGCGAGTCTTGTCAATTAGGAAAACATGTTCACTCTTTGTATCCAAGTCGTCTTAACAAACAAGCTGATGCTCCCTTTGATCTTGTCCATTCAGATATTTGGAGTCCTAGTAGAGTTAAGTCTAAACAAGGTTTCTCCTATTTTGTTACATTCGTTGATGATCATTCTCGTTGTACTTGGCTTTATTTAGTGAAAGATCGTATTGAATTGTAATCTTTATTCACTTCCTTTTGTAATGAAATTTCTACTCAATTTGGTTATTCCATTCGGATTCTTCGCAATGATAATGCCAAGGAATATTGTTCTCATACATTTCAAGCTTTTCTCTCATCTCGGGGTATTGTTCATTAGTTCTCTTGTCCTTATACTTTGCACAAAATGGGATGGCTGAATGTAAAAAATGTCATCTCATTGAGACTGCTCGAACACTTCTCCTTCACATGCATGTTCCTCTTATCTTTTGGGATGTCGCTTTTCTCACTTCTAGTTATCTAATCAACCGGATGCTATCTACAATTCTGAATGGGGCCATTCCACATACTTTACTTTTTCCTCGTGATCTCATCTATCCTATCCCTCTTCGTGTCTTCGGATCAACCTGTTTTGTCCATCTTCTTTCCCTTGGTCGTGATAAATTATCTCCTCGCTCGATCAAGTGTGTGTTCCTAGGCTACTCTCGTCATCAGAAGGGGTGTAAGTGCTACTCCCCTAAACTTGGTAAATACTTTCTCTCTTCTGATGTCACATTCTTCGAGTCTACACCTTTTCCTCTTCTTTGTTTGATGGGTCTTCTTCCTCTCTTCATGAGGTCTAACCTGTCCCTTATTTTCCTTCTCTGGTCCCAGTACCTGTTTCTATTCCTCTCCAAACTTATCGGCATCGTTCTAAGCCTCCATCAGTGCCTTCAGCTCCTGCTCCTCCTATCACAAATGATGGCATTTCTCCAAACTCATGTCTTCCTCTAGATGGTGCCATTATTCTGTCTCCCCTGACTCTGCCCAAGTTCTCGTTCACCGTGGTACACATTCCACTCGCAATCCTCATTTGATTTATACCTTTGTGAGCTTTCACCGTTTATCACCTGATTATTCTGCTTTTGTCCCTGCTCTTTCATCTGTTTCTATCCCTAAGATAGATGTTGAAGCTCTTTCTCACCCTGGGTGGAGACATGCTATAGATGAGGAGATGTCTTCCTTGTTAACTAATGAGACATGGGATCTAGTTCCTCTTCCTCCGTGGAAGTTTACTATTGGTTGTCGATGGGTGTTTACAGTTAAGGTTGGACCGCATGGTTTTATTGATTGTCTAAAGGCTCGGTTGGTTGCTAAAGGCTATACTCAAATTCTTGGTCTAGATTATGTTGATACATTCTCTCTTGTGGCTAAGATTGCTTTTGTTCTTGTTTTTCTTGCTATAGATGTTATTCAGCAATGGCACTTTATTAGTTGGATGTTAAAAATATTTTTCTTCATGGCGACTTTCAAAAGGAAGTGTATATGGAGCAACCTCCTGGTTTTGTTGCTCAGGGGGAGTCCCAACTGGTATGTTGCCTGAAGAAGTCCTTATATAGTCTGAAGCAATCTCCTCGATGCTGGTTTGGTCGCTTTAGTTCGGTCATCCAATTTTTTGGTATGAGTAGAAGTGAAGCTGATCATTCTGTTTTCTATCGCCATTCTCCTGGTGGAGTCATATTATTGATAGTGTACGTAAATGACATTATTATCACAGGGGATGATGACATTGGTATTGGGCAATTGAAGACTCACTTGCATTCTTATTTTCAGACCAAAGATTTAGGCATGTTGAAGTATTTTCTTGGCATTGAGGTAACTCAATCTGCTCATGGTGTGTGCATCTCTCAAATGAAGTATGCCTTAGATATTTTGGAAGAGATTGGTATGCTTGATTCCCGGCCTATAGATACTCCTATGGATCCTAATGTTAAGCTTGTACCAGGAGAGGGGGAGCTATTGGAGGATCCTTGGCGATATAGGAGACTGGTTGGGAAGCTTAATTATCTCACCATCACACAACCAGACATCTCTTTTGTTGTTAGTGTGGTAAGTCAATTCTTGGACTCTCCATGTGATAGTCACTGGCACGCTTTAGTGCGTATCTTGAGATACATTAAAAGTGCTCCTAGCAAAGGCTGCTTGTTTGAGAACAAAGGATGTAAACAGGTTGTTGGATATATTGATGCAGATTGGGCTACTAGTTATCCCATAGATAGGTGCTCTATCTTGGGCTATTGTATTTTCTAATTGGAGGAAATTTGGTGTCTTGGAAGAGTAAGAAGTAGAATGTGGTGGCTAGATCTAGTGCAAAAATGGAATATCGGACTATGGCTTTAGCCACATGTGAGTTGATTTGGCTCAAGCAATTTCTTATGAAGTTGAAGTTTAGAGATTCAAGACCCATGCAACTTATTTGTGATAATCAGACGGCTCTTCATATTGCCTCTAATCTAGTTTTTCATGAGCGGACTAAACACATAGAGATAGATTGTCACTTTGTGAGATAGAAATTGATTTCTGGAGAGATTTGTACGTCATTTGTTGGCTCTAATGACCAGCTGGCTGATCTTCTTACCAAGTCGTTACAAGGTCCATGACTTGCCTATATTTATACCAAACTAGACACATATGATATATATGTGCCCCGCTTGAGGGGGAGTGTTAGAATTAGTATATTATATACAATGTTGCACATATATATATATGTGTAATATATATATATATATAATAGAGATAGGGTTGTACCTAATGCTTTAGCTAGTTGTACCTTATTGGTATATATAGATATACCACATTGTGAATAAGAAAAACACAACATTTTTCTCTTAAAACATCACAATTAGTATTGTTCTATTCTTCACCTAGTCAAAATTATAATGTTTTTCAAGGCATAAGAATTTCACGTGCTGTATTTTTTCTCTGCTTTGCAGCATGTAATATCCAGTTATTTAATGCAGAATTTGTGAAGCAATCCATAAGAATGAAATGCTAGATGTAATTGTGTCTTCAGAATAGGGTAACTCGTCTCCACATTAAATTAATTAATTATCTCACAAAACAATGACTAACAGTATGAAAATAGTAAACTCTCCGAGGTCATTTGACCAATTGTTCAATAGTTAAAAGCTTGGATCTTTCAAGATAAGAAATCATCCATGGTACTTGGTAGATGCTCAGTGGATGAACTGCATAGCAATAGCTAAATATATGAAAGAAAATAATGTGAGAAGCAAACAATAAGCCATCTGGAAATAATTTTGGTCACTTGACTCCTTATTCCCTTTCCCGAATACGTGAGAAAAAATAAAAAAAAAATGAGAAGAATATAAATGGTAGAATCAATTAAAGTCAAAGGCATAGGCGAGATAGAAGAGCTTAGTACCGCATATGGTGCTCTCCTGGTACTTATTGCATCATTTTCATTAAAAATAGGAATACTCCTCAGAGCTAACAACGAATTCACTGTTTGAGATAGTTGTGATCTGAATTCTTGGGACTTAAAATCATTATCAGTCACAAGAAGTTGAGAAGATGTCACATCAAGCTGCATAAAAGTTACTACATGAGAATAAGCAAAAAATAAATAAATAAATAACAAGACAGATAAGGAAAATTCACCAGACCGAGCAACATACAGCTCATACCTTGTCAAGAAAAGTGAGTAATCATAAATTCACATAATGAAAAACCTAAATTCTACTACAGTGTCCATAATGTATAACAAGTAAATTAATTAGCACCTGACTGAACAAATTGTCATAAAGTGCCATGAGACCATTCTGTCCGACAGATGCGCAAGCCTTCCCATCAAGTTCAACTTGTGGTTTTTGGAGATCAGCAAAACTGCAAGAAAGCATAGGTTTATTTAACTCAGGTAATGCACTCACTCTCCAGCTCAATCTCTTCATTTACAGTCCTTATCTTGGTAAAGGAAAAAACACAGAAAAAGTTCAGATGATGATGGCGGTGGTAAGTGGCTCTCTAGAGTCTCTACCAGTTTTTTTTTTTCCTGTTTTCACTATGAAGAGAGAAGGAAGACACAGGGTAGATGGTGATGGACCTCTACCATATGTTTTGACCAGTATATAATCTAGTTTATATGCTTGAAGTTCGATTATTAAACTGTAACACTGTTTTAAGTAGAATTCAAAGGGCTGTAAAGGTTCTTTTGCCCTCATCTTTTGGTACATTAGATCTGAAATCATTTTCACTCCCATAAGTAGAATGTGAGGCACTTTTGTAGTGTTATTCAAGGTCGTAATTATATAGCAGCTCTGTTGGCATGCATTGGAGATGTAATTGATATTCTTTCAAACTAGAAAGCATTCAATAAAGTAATAGAGTAGAAACTTGTTTTTTGTCCGCTAGGATGAGAACAATAATTCTGAGAACAAATTACCAATATCATTTAGACTCCATGCTTGCTGTCTTATCCTAGTTCACAATGGCCTTGGGAACTAAATGTTGATTATTATAAAAGAAAATCTACTTCCAAAGGCCATCAACAAGAAACATTTGCATTTCCTTAGTACAACAGTTCTATAAAGGAGTATATAATGTTTTAGCACAAGAAGTGCTCTTCAAACATCAAGAATCCAGAGAACAATGAAGCAAACAGTGTCAGATGTTAGATATGATTAAGTGAAGATATGGGTTCCAAAACAACGAAGGTTACGTTTACTAGAATTATTTCCCAATGCAAACAAGGTTGGAACACCTATAAGCATGAACAACAAATTATTAAATACTGTCAGATGCAAGCATATACTTAAAGAATTAAATATTTATACTTCCAAGATAACTAAACAATTGATTATATGTGGTTTTTTTATTAGTAATATAAAACTGAAATTGATATTCTCTATGTATAAAGGAATAATATGCAACCACATAAGCAAATGAAATCAAGAGAACCTGCTGTTGATTAATTTCCTGTATTTAAGCCTTTGGCGGCCAGCACCAACAGCTCCTGAAGTCACTAAAATTATTTCATAACCTTGAGAATTGAGTCTTTCAAGCTGTAAGCAAACCATTGAAAACACAATAATTAGCATAATCAACCATAACATATTAGATATGGGATGCACAAAGATCTATAACCACGAAAACAGACAAGATACAGCTGATAGGGTAAAATCTTAACTATTATCTGAAAATTTTGAAAAAGGAAAAAGCTATTGTCTCAAATATGGTAATGCATGTAACTTCCATTTTTAATTCATGAAAATTAGATGCCTATACAACAAAAGCTTCAACTAGGGGCTTTTGAACAATCAAAAGCCTTTATCCAGTTGGATGGGGTCAGTTACATGAATTCTTAGATTTCTAATTATCACTCTCATTAATGGCCGCTTGATATGCTTCAATTAATACAAATATTGAAAAAAGAAAAATGCTTCCTATGACTACCAACAAATTTCGTAACAAGCTCAACATACTTGCTCAAAAATAGCGCCAACTCTACCAACTGCCAATCTTCCATCATCCCTCGTGACAACAGCTGTTCCTACCTGAAATAATCCATATACAAGACAGATAAAACAAGGACTTGTAAACATAATGAGGTTCCAAGTAATATTTATGGAAAGCCAACATATGATCAGGAAAAGGCAAGGTTTGTATATGGGACAAATATACATTTTAGCACGTAAAATAGATCAAAATAATACATCAATATCAAATAAAAATTCTTCTACACAATCCCAAGTATAATACATAAACACAATTATAGAACCCATTCAGTTCTTTCTCTCCTATTGGTTGTTTGAACTTAACAATTGTCCCTGAGGTTGTTCGATCGTGCTTCTGCCCACAAGGCATGATAATTTAGCATAGGAGTACACAAGGTTACAAATTGATACAAAGCATTCATTTCACAGCCATAGTTTGAAAATTACAAACTAAAACCAGGAAAAAAATAAAATAAAAGGTTGTGGGTGAGTTTAAAAATTGTACAATCTTCAAAGAGGAAAAAATAACACTCAGATTCTCAGAGCTGATATTCAAAAATTCAGCTGACCAAAACGTGATCACCCAAGTGTCAGGTAACTATTTGAGGCGGGCCATACGAGAGCAGCAGCAACAAAAAATAATGGACGGTGTCAGTCCCATGTGATCGTTCGATCACGGGGCTAAGTGGGTAAGACACCCACTTTAACTCATCCAACGCAGTCGGACAACTGCATCGAACTGAAAATCATTATACTTAAACAATTCATCTCAAGGAAAAAAATAATTGTTTATCATTCTCTTCCATCTTCCACTATTTTATTCAATAAAATGTCAAACAACAGCATAACAATCTTAAATCCTAAATCCTATTTGCTGGGGTCAACCATATAGATTTTAGCTCCTCAATTAGTCTATAATTCGTGTGGTTTGATCCAAAAAGTTTTACATAATGACACATGTATAGAGAGAGCCGTTTCCTTCGTTTTTCTTTGTTTTCCTTTTTAACACACCGTATTTTGATGCACGCAGTCCCAGATAATCTGTACAAAGATATTTTCTCGGTATTTCGAGATCCGTAATACTTCGAGAAAACTAGTATATATATATATAAAACAAATGAAATATGAAAGGAGAATAATGTGATCAATCGATGACCTATTTGGAATGAGAAACTTGACTGAAACTGTACATGCAAATGCATATACATATATAGAAGAACAAAAAATTGAAACAGATGAGAAAAAGGAAGGTGAGATCGATTGCCTTGAAGACGATACGCTTGATGTTCTTGACGAAACTTCGAGTAGGATCCATGAATTTGAGTGGAAGGGGAGCGAGTTCCGGCGGGTCGACTCGTCGTGGGATGGGTTTAAAACGGATGTGAGTCAACTCGGAAATGAACGGCTGGAAAGAGAGACGGCCAAAGGGTGACTGACTCTCTTCCATTTTATAATGTCCATTGTTCAGCCCTGCCACGCACTCTCAATTCTCAAATATAAATATTTTTACAATTTCATTTTTAAATAATAATAATAATAGGATCTATATCTATATACATAGTAGATAGATAGATAGATAGATTAGATAGATAGAATTTAAAATAATGATAGTGATAATTAGAATAAAATCATATATAATTCACATAATATTTAGTAAACATGATGAATGTAACACATAAATGATGGCAATATTTATGTATGATTAAGATATTGCTCCAAATTAAACTTAATTATAGATGTTGAGGATAAATAACACACACACACAGATATATATATATATATATTTGTCCTGCCATTTGTTTGGATCTAAATTCTAAAGGAAATAGAATTATTATTTTTTGGGTAATCAGAAAAATAGGAATAATTGATAAACAAATTAAGATTGCATCTGGGTATGGCAATTTGTAATTTGAAATATTCAATCATTTGGATAAATAAAATACCCAATTATTTTAAATTAAGTTTATGGTATCAATTAATATATAATATATATATATGTGATAAGTGAGATTTACAAAATAATAGGTACTTGAAAAAGTCAGCGAAAAGTAAGCTTAATCGTTTGTAATTGAGTTTGTTTGAAGCACAAATAATGGTGACAAGATGATGCATGGTGTTCACTTGAGGAAACAGAAATGCGACCAGTATTGATGCATGGCACTCTAGTTTGGGCTTTTTTTAGTCTTTTTTGGTAAATTATAAATCTTGCATAGTTTGTGAGCCATTTATACAGAGAGATTCTCTGTAATTTATATATAAGTTTGAAGGTTCCCGTTATCTAATTTTGTTGCCAAAAAACCCCTTCCATTAATAACATTGTTAGTTAAATAATAAATAAAATTTTTAAAAAAAGGTCGGCTAAATCTATCGCTTCTAGCACTAGAAATATTACCTAAATTGCATCAACATCACAAGAAAAACCTCCAGTATCACAGTGGTCAGTGGTGCCTACATTTGGCAATGTGACCAAAACACATAAGAGACAACACTTAACATGAAAGCTGAAACTGCGGCCAAGGCTTGTGCCCAACTCAGGAAATGGGTCATCTTCTTCACCTCCCGTTCCTTGCACTCAAGCCACAGTAGGCCAATCATAGCCTAAATTGTTTCATTGGATTGCCTTTAGATGATGCAAGCCGTACCTGTATCAGTAATCTTTTATGTAGTCAATATTCAGTAACAAGAGGTGTCTAAAATTTTTCAAGCACAATCTAGATTCTACTCAAAGATAAAAAGGCAAAAAATTCAATTTGGGTTCTTTTCTTTACAGGTAAGGAGTCCGACCACATACAAAAACCGAACTTAGCAAAGTGAGGAATCTCAAGCACCGAAAAGGCCTTAATCATCAAATAAAATGCCTCTTCCATTTTTTTCATAACAGATCAGCATTTTTTGTAATAAATATGCCAAGCATGATATGTATGATAAACTCCACATCATGGTTTTTTTTCATTCTGTGCAACCACTTGCTTTCTTATGCAATCCATGGTTAGTAAAACATATCAAGCAAAATAAAGAGTCTTCTTGGTACAGTATAAGCATATATATGGATCATCATCTACCAGTATGATAACAAGATCAATTACCCAAAACAACAAACCCGAAGTTACAGACTTGGCTGGTATTTGCTCAAACAACTAATACTTTGAAGAGCAATACAGGAACTTGTCAAGAGCTAAAGTTGCAGTTTTCCATGCAGGCTCAGGAATTATTCAACCGTCCATGGTTAATTTCACCTAAGAATTCCGAAGTTTTCTTCTTAATATACTAAAAAAGCTTCCATCACGAGTTAGTGCTACATTTAGAACAAGATTTGTGAGAAGAAAAAAATAAGGAAAAATAAAAATTCTTCGTGTGCATGGAAAAATCATTACTCTTTCCATTGAAAGAGAAGGGGGGGGGGGGGGGGATCCTTCTTCCAACGTATCCTAAAAGTAAAAGTATCTCAAACAATGTAAGCTCCCAGCTTTTCACTCTGACAATAAAAAATTTTAACACCCACAGAGTGCCAAACTTGTACTTACTGAGGACATGCACACAAAGGCTTCACACCAGCTGCACCAGTCTAACTAAAACAACTAAGATGAGATGGTTGACTGAGAAATATAAAGAAAAAAGTAACTGGTTATGAGGCAGTGTTCAAAAAAGTACACTTTAAGCGCAAAGCATGAAGCGCAGCATGCTTGGGGCTTTTTCTGTGTAAAGCTCAGCAACTTTAGTTAAGCGCAATTAAAGTGCACTTTTACCTAAGCTCCGAAGTGCAAAAAAGCTCATGTTAGAAATACACTTGGGTGTTTTTTTATCAAACAATATGAATGATTGGATTTGTTTGAATTTTTGCAATAGTGTGGCTGCTTGTATGAAATCTTTACCCAAAAAAAGCTATTATCTGATCTTAGAAAGATCTAAATAAAATCATATATACGTTTATTTAAGAAAAAAACAAGACTTGGATGTATTTATCAAGAAAAAAATATTGAAGCAAACATGTAATTAGGTGTAAATTAGGGGTTGCTAATTTATTCCTAATTGTTGTAAATTAGGGATTGATGATTGATTCTTGATTGTTGTAAATTAGGGATTGTTGATCAATTGCAAATTAGGGATTAATTGATTATGGATTGTTGTAAATTAGGGATGATTTTTTTTCTTTATTTTTCTATCCCATCTTCTATATAAATCGTGATAATGAAATAGAATGGGTCTTTTTTCCAAACTTTTACAAAAAACAAAAGAAGACTCGCCAAAATAAAAAATTAAAAAAGAAGAAGTCCTAGCATATTTAGATCCTTTCAACCGAGAGTTCAAACCAATTTGACTTCTAAGTTCCATGAAGACCAGCAAATGACCAACTTGTAACCCTTTATATGTCTCTTATGTGTTCTTGTTATGATTGCATGAACTTGTAAACTGGTATAAAATATAAACGAAAATGGTATCTTATCTTTTGTTAAATTTGCAGCCCTCATTCTTATTTAGTTTTTTTTAATAATTGTTTCTTTAATAATTCATATTTTTTTTGCTTATAAGAGTTTATACTCTTTATTTTATTTATACGCGCTTCACTTTGCTTAAGTGTGCACTTCACTTTGCGGTTTCGGCTTAAACTCTATAGGCCTTTTGCGCTTAAGTGTGCCCAGCGTTTTTCAAAACACTGTTATAAGGGCATTATCCCATCCACTACAAGACTTTGTAAAATGCAATGACTTGGCTTCTGAACCAATTATATGTGTACAAGTTATAGGAGAATACAGTTTATTTTCTTTACAAAATTGCATAGCACGCAAATTATAATACCATATACAAGAAAATCAATCAGTGCGATGAAGTAGCAGCATAAAAACATTTTGTTATAGAAAGAGTTGAGAACCAAAACATTCAGAACTGAACCAATCCCTGCTAACCTAATAAATGGAAACACAAAATGCCTGTACTAACAAAACAAGAATTGTCAATATGACAAATAAAAAAAATACTAAAAAACAGCACATGGAAGATAGGAAAACATTATTATCACCATATAAAGGTACATATTTCTCAGAGAGCTTGCAACTTCCATTTTCTCTTATCTCTTCAATCTCCTCACTTAAAACTTTTTCCCATGGCAGATGAACGGGGAGGATGGATTATGCATGCTAGCAAAGGAGTTCCTATGTCCTTGTTTAGTATGCTTTTTCTTCATTTTTTGAGAACATTTCCAAAGTATCATGCACTTGGCTCACTAGAGCTTTATCATTCACATTTCTCAGAAGATGGCTTCATGCAACAACAACAATAGCAACATATAAGGCCTTTATCCCACTATTTGGGATTGACTATTGAAGACGGCTTCATGCAAGTAGTTAAAAAGTAGCGTACAAGATATATTTAAACCAAGGGGAATAAACCATCAGGCTATGTTAGCCCACAAGAAAAGCTGCCTGATGCAGTTGCTATGTCAAACAATAAGTTGTGAAAGACTTGCAAGGATTAATAAGATTAGTGAAAGACAAGAATAAAGTGGATGTTAACTCACAGTCTCATATCTAAGTCTTTCTACAAAGGAAGCTACAGCTCACTACAGTTGCGCCAAACTGCACGAAATTCCTCACGGAAGGTGTTCAAACGTGCTTTCAGATTAGGTGTTCTGAAGCTTGCATGAAGAATGGTGGCTGAAAAGAAAGACAAAGAACATTAGATAGAACAATTGCAAAATTTCAGAAGATAAGCTTCATTAACTTACATAAGGGGTAACATACCAAGAAGGCTAATGGAAAATGCCCACAGGACAGTTAAGAGGCCACAAGAAACAAACCAAAGGAAGAAACTTGCTATAGAAAAAAGGAGAATAGGAGTACTAGTCAGTAAATATTTTGAATAAATCTGTAAAATAAAGTTACAGCCCAGGAAATTCTGCAACTGAATTCCTCAAGAAGTTATTCCTTACCAACAGAAAATATCACGACAAACACCCAACGAGGACGCCCACATATATAAATGGCTCTTTTAGCTGATGGACGTCCACGAAGAACAGGTCTGAACATTTCATACAGTTAACAAGAAGCAGTATGAAATGGTTGGTGATCACAGCAAGAGCTATAAACTTACGTAAGAGGAGGCCTCATCTTTGCTGCTAAATGGGGAGAGAACTGCCTCACCATTCTTGTTACCTTCTCATTAAAAGTACCAGCAAAGCTGTGCCAACAATCAGCAACAAGTAAGCCATAAAAACAAATAGGATCTTACCAATTAAAGGATGAAACATCTAAGACCTAGACAGAAGCAGCACATAATTGATAACTGATCTGCTGCAAGTAGAAAACAGTTAATCGAGAACAACTCCTCTTCCTTGCATTACAGAGGCCACCTATGTAATAAGTGCAACTAAGCCTCTTCCACATGGACAAACTTACTAGCACTGTAGAGTACCAAGTCAAGCACTAAACGGGTATAGCTTTTAAGTAAAACCTGAATTGCTTCTGGAATTGCATATATAACTATAGGATTCCTTTAGTTAAGACGCAATTAGTTAAGGCCACATAGAGGAAAAAAGTCAAAGATGGAGAATCAAGAACCGATCCAGTTCCAAAATTCTCGGACAACCAAATCCTAGACTAGTGACATTAAAATATTTTTGAAATTAAAAAACTAATTGCTTAATGGAACTGCTACAGATAAACCACCTGCAAGAAAATGCACACAGATAAATATACAAGAAAGTATGCAAGCACATGTCATTTTGGTGAAGTATAAAAAATAAAGAAGACCATTTTGCTATGGATGTCACAGAGTAAATTGTTCAGTTGTTTTTAGGCTAAATACCTAACTGATTGATAAGTACCCACATCTCTAAATAACTAGCACATGGTCGCAGAATGCATAACAAAATTTCTAAAGATAATAGTTACTGAAACACATAACATAAAATGCTGTTAAGCTATATATATAACATAACACGCACACAAACACGCGCACGCACATATATATATATATATATATAGAGAGAGAGAGAGAGAGAGAAGAGAGAGACTTAAAAGCATAACATAACATGAAATGCTGGTGGGCAAATATATATATATATATATATGCATGTTTAAAATTTTAATCCCTTTATGGTGGGCTCAATCATGGGCATAACATAACATGAACTAAGCAATCCCAATTCCTATCGACAAGAAAAATAATAACAGAAGTAATGCAAGACAAAATCAAGTATACCTGTCATTTAAGAAAGCAATAGTAAGAACTGTCAATGTAGCAGCAACAATAGCAAGTGGCCTCCTCAGAAATCCTAAACCTGGAAGATCAAAATGTAGAGGATTTCTATACAAATACACAAGTAGAATACCATATAACAAAGATGAAATTCATCTTTTAGCTTACCCAGAATGAGAACAATCATGATGAAATAATTTGTCCGATAGCTGCAAAAAGTAATAAACTAAATATAACCCTTATCACTATAAAAACCCCCCTCAAACCTCTGTATATTGGGTTACCAAGAAACTAAAGCAAAATTAAGAAGCAAAACGTTTAACTGTTATATCTTCTGCTGTTGAAAACCTCATAAATGAGAAAACTCAATTCTTGAGCTTCATAATAATAGTATCACATTTAGTTAAATTGTGATTCTGTAACCAAAAGAAAGAACAAAAGTTGAGTTTCAAAGTTCATGAATCGTATAAATTTATCCACAAGCAAGCTCCACATTAAATCCAATGATCAGTACCAACCTTGATTAAAGCTATGAAGCAATTAAAAACACATTTGAAGAAACTAAACATAGCCATTAATTATGACTAAGAAAAGTCCTTTGTACTATTTGGCTCCAATAAATCTAAGAAAGAAACAAGTTTTTTGTGCATTAAATTTTCATAAACCAAAACATTGCCAATAGTGTACTGAGCTTCATACTAACCATAAAACATGATTCAGTCAAATTATATTCCTATAACCAAACGCCAAAACAGTATTGCCAACTTCCAGTTCCGCACAATTTTGTTTCTTTTTTGGGGCAACCAAACAGTAGAAGGAGAAAAAGCTCACAAAAACAAAATTCAAAGAACCTGCAAATAGCTCTTATAACTTCTGTCGTCACCTGATAAACTCAAAACCAATCAACAACAGAAAACACAACTCTATCGAACTGCTATAAACTTAAGATAGTTAATTTTGTCTGGAATCAAAGAAGGGTGGAAAATATAGTCTCAATTTTCAAACTCTACGTTTCCCATAACTTCCCTCACCAGCAAAAAGTAAAAGAAATCAGAACTAATAGAAAATGATAAAACAGACAGGAAAGGTGGGGAAGATCGTAGTACTAATAGAGATTGCACTTGAGGCGACTGTTCCATCTGGAGTGTGATCGGGGGACGGTGAATCGGGAGAAGAATTCGGAGAGAGGGCGAGGAGGCGCCGACCAGTCCACTTCGCGGAGAGCTTCGATCAGATCTTCGGCAGTCACATTGCCCCAATCCATTTCCAGCGGGTATCGAACAACACTGAGTGGTGCAAGAACCCTAGAACTAGAGAGGGAAAAGGAAACAAACTGTGCGTCAGCTCAGATGGAGCAATGACGTTTTCAATGAGATTGAGGAAACGTGCAGCAAAAGAGACGACGATGATGAGATGATAATCAGAAGTTTCTGACGAAAGAATTCTGTGAATATGGGTGGCGACGAATATTCGGAGCTCTCTTTGTTGGAAGTCAAACTATCAACTGCCAAAACTGAAATCTTTGTCTGAGCCCGGGTTCGAACCGGGGACCACTAGTGTGTGAGACTAGCGTGATAACCAACTACACCACCCAGACACACCGATTCCAAGACTCGCCAGTAATAGTAATGTTCGTTCATTATGATGCAAACCCATATTTTTATCTTAATTTTTATGTTCTTTGTATGACTTTCCAAAATTTTTATTATTTTAATTATAACCATAATCTGTATTTTTCGAGTCAATTAATCTTTATATTTCAAATTTTTTTTACCATAACAATTCAAACTTTTTATTATTAAAATTATACTTTGTACCTATAATTTTTTATTCAATTTAACTCTTCAAGCACAAGCTGTTGGTTTATGGTTCCTTGGACAAAATCCTGTTCTCTGACTCATCCAAGACCTTGAGTTGGGACCAGAGATATAATATTGCTCTTGGGACAGCTAAAGGCTCATCCTATATACATGAGGGATGTCTGGATTTGGTACTCCATTGTGATGTAAAACCTGAAAACATACTACTAGATGATGATCTTGAACCCAATTAGGTGACAGATTTTGGTTTGTCAAAGCTTTTCAAAGATAGCCTTGATTCTAGGTTTTCTAGAATCCGTGGCACTAGAGGGTATTTAGCACCCGAATGGATGATGAACTTGAACATTAACGCAAAGGCAGATGTCTACAGCTATGGAATTGTGTTGCTGGAACTATTGAGTGGAAAGAGAGCATCAATTGCATGCAGCTTGAGGAGAATTGAGTATAACCATTTGGTGCAATGGGTAACCGAAAAGATTGAGCAGGGAAGACTGGCAGAAGTTATTGACCCAAGGCTGGATCGTGAATACAATGATGGAAAACTAGAAGATGGGCAAGAGTTGCCTTGTTATGCGTGGGGGGAGATCGCGATTAAGGCCACCTATGAGTAAAGGCGTGGAACTTCCAAGTAGATACGAGGAATCCAGTGGAGACAAGCACACACATGGGTATCCGATTGCAATTTGCAAGGGGTTAGTTTCTTTATCCTGTGTTTTTTCCCAATATTTAATGTGGATTGTGGTTATTGTGTTCATAATTAAGGAGCTTCTTTACCATCAGTGCCTGTCTATACTAATGGGTGCATACCCACCAAGCAAGCTAAAAAATAAATGGATATACGTTTGGTTGATGACTCTGTCATACAGTTTTGATATATACCAGTATGGTTGGTTGGTGCAATTTTGGTACTGCCAATATATAATAAAAAAATAAGGAAATTTGTCTGAGCCCGGGTTCGAACCGGGGACCTCTAGTGTGTGAGACTAGCGTGATAACCAACTACACCACCCAGACACCTTGCTCAACATGACCCTCTTTGTTACAACATTTTATGCAAAAGAGAGCAATTACTGTAGGCCCGTTCAAGACAAAAGCCAGAGGTAATATTTGATTTTGATTTTATTTTTTGGTATTGTACTTCTATGAAGCTTCAAATCATTGCGTTTGGCGGAGGGGCTGGAGGGTCTTTTCGGAAACCCTCAGTGCTACCCAAAATGACAGCGTTTTTGGGCCTCTGAGTGGATGGCCGAAATGGCAACCAGCTGTGCCGTTTTGCTTGGCGTACTTCCTTGTCGTCTTATCTGCTGCTTGCCCGATCGTTGATGTTCTATTGTGCCTTTATTCATCCCGATTGCCACCGTTGGAGCCTCCTTTATATCCTCTACAGTGGCCTCGAGATCAGCAGCGCGCACAGCCTCCGATTACCTTCCTCTTGTTTGGTTTGATCTGATTATTCTCTGTAATTCATTTCTCTCTCTGTATAGTTTATGTATGTTTTCTCTCCAGGGTTTGGCCTCTGACCTTTAGTTATGTGGTTATGGGGCCGATTTAAAGGTGAGCAGTGTTCTAAAAGGCGCTAGGGGCTAGTCGGGCGCCCGACTGGGGCCTAACGCCTAGGCGGGGCCTAGGCGGCGACTTGGAAAATAGTGTTTTTTTTTTAAATTTTTTGATGCAATTTGATATCAAGTAAACCAAAGTTGGAATAATAAGTGAAATAATGAATTTAAACATTAAAAAACTTTAAAAACAAACTGTTGTAGATTAGAACTGAGGTCAAGATGACAAAAACAACAATAATACAACATAAACATTAAAACATATATGAAGAATCTAAGTAATATCTAGTTATCTTAGTGGATTTCTTCTTCTTCCTCTCCATATTCTTCTAGCACACGATCTTCATCAGACTCAAAATCAAATTCATGATGCTTTTGTTCATCTTCTTCTTCTGATTGAAAATCATCTTCATGAAGTTCTCTCATCCTAGAACTTCTTTGAGATTGAAGCATGTCGTCTGCTCCAGAAGCTTCACCAACCATTTCCCAAGTGAGCCCCATACCAGGCTCAATTTCTTCATCATCTTCTCCATCAACGATCCATCTTTGTGCATTACTAGCATCACTAGCAAGTAGCACATCAACATTCCTCTCCTTCTCCCTTTTTTGCTTGTTCATCAGTTTTGCATTAAATTGGACAAAGACTAGATTGTTTAATCGATTAACATCTAGTCTATTTCTTTTCTTCGTATGTATCTACATGAAGAAAATGAAAGCAATATCAATAATTCAATATAAATGATAGATAACTAATTGATTAAAATATTGAAAACACTTTAAAATATGCACTAACCCCTTCAAAAGTACTCCAATTTCTTTCACAACCTGATGAACTACTAGTTAACGAGAGGATCCTTCTCGCCATTCGTTGCAAGTTTGGTGTTTGATTTCCATAAGTCATCCACCATTTAACTACATAGGTTAAACAAATTTGAAATTTATACACTAAACTAATATACGATAGAAACTAAAAAAAAAAAAAGTCCTAAGGATTAAAGGAAGGAATTTTATACCTGGGTTATAATTATCATCATTTGTTGCACACCCTTGAATTGCCCATGACTTTCCAAAAACTCCTTTGCAAGTATATTTTGGCAACTCAACATTTAAAATATGCCCTTGCATGCGATCATCACCATAAAAAAACATCTCCACAGCATTAAAAAACCCATCCATCAGTTCATTATCAAATTGCATATCCATATCTTTGAACAAATAATATGGATTCAAAAGGTAAGCCGCAAAATGCAATGGACTATCTAGCCTATCTTTCACTCTTGCATCAATAATTTCCATAATAGGCAAATAGTTCTTTTCAAGATTGTTTAGGGCCTCCTTAATATCCTTTTTTGCCTGATTAATCTCTCCATATAAAAAGCCCATAGAAGGCTTCTTATCTGCATCAACAATTCGAAGCACCTTCACCAAATATGCAAAAACCTTAAGACATATAGTCACACCATTCCAGAAAGCAATGCTTAACACAGTTGCATAGGCTGCTTTCCCTTTAACAGTCTTTGACCACTTGCACTCCTCCCACTCAGAGCTAGTAAACATTGCCCTCAATTGGCTATTTTTCTCCATTAAACTTTGTAGAGTAAGGAAAGAAGAAGCAAATCTAGTGACACCCGGTCTCACTATATCCCTCTTCTTTGTAAATGACCTCATTAAGGATAAGGTCTTATGATGTGCATAAATAAAGATTGTCAAACTCTTGGCTTGATCAATGACTTTTTTGTACCTTGGCAGTTTTCCAATGCTTTCAAGTATTAAATTGATGGTGTGAGTAGCACATGATGTCCAAAAGATATTGGGTCTCTTCACCTTCAATAACTTTGCCGCTCCCATATTGTTGGCAGCATTGTCAGTTACCACTTGGACAACATTTTGTGGCCCAACTTGCTCAATGCATTTGTCCACATACTCAAAAATGAGTTCACTTGTATGTGCCTCCTCTGAAGATTCTTTAGAAGAAAGGAAAGCAGTACCTGCATTAGAATTAACACATAAGTTCATGATGCTCCTTTTTCTATCACTCCAAGCATCTGTCATAATAGAGCACCCATTTCTTGCCCACTCTTCTTCATGCTTCTTTAACAAACCTTTCATCCTGTCAACTTCCCCCTTTAGCAACGTTTCCCTCAACTGGTATTGACTAGGAGGATTGAAGCCTAGCCCAAATTGACCAACTGCCTCAACAAACAACTTGAAACTGTCATTATCAATGGCATTGAAAGGAATATCGTGCTCATAGACCCACCTAGCACAATATTCACGGACTGTTTGTGTCCTCTCTTTAAAGAGTGCTTCATTGATATTTTGTTGTCTTTGTGTCATTTTTACACTTGAACCAGCTTCAGGGTTGATGGAGCTTGCAAATTTATCCATAGGGCCAAGTGTGCGGGGTGGGTTATTACTCCCTAATTCTTGCAATTTATCATCGCCATTCCCTTCCCCCTTTTCAGAAATATTGACTGTTGATCTCATCAGATCTTCTTCCTTTTTCTTATTCTTCTTTTTATTCCTTGCCTCCTCAATTGCATTCTTGCATTTGGCTCTATCATCTGGAGAAGCTTTTGGACATGCAGACACATTTCCAGAAATGTGGCCAATGTGTTCTTTAACTCGGTAAACACCGCCAGACATCACCTTACTGCATAACTTGCATTTGACTTTGTCCATATTCTTGGGATCAATTAGCATCCCATACTCCCACCCCACATCATTTGACTTCCTTTTAAGAATTGAGACGGTAGCGGACGATGCTTCCGTACTCCCCGTTCCAGACATCACTTAAACTGAACAAAATCAAATCTGAAAATCATGTGGAAGTCAAAATCAAATTTGAAAATCATGTGGAAGACAAAATTTGAAAATCAAATCTGAAAATCATTGCTAACAGCCTAACACAAATCTGAAAATCAAAGCTAACAACCTAACACAAGAACTTAACATTGCTAATAGCCTAACACAAATCTGAAACTGAAAATCAAAATCATGTGGAAGATAAAATCTAAAAATCAAATCTGAAAATCGCTAACAGCCTAACACAAATCTGAAAATCAAAGCTAACAGCCTAACACATGAACTTAACATTGCTAATGCTAACAGCCTAACAGATTCCAAGTAGAATCATAATTAGGATGATCTTTCCAATGGACTAAGAACTTTCAAACCTCTCCATCCCTGGTAAAATAATCAGCAAATAGCATTAATTTTATCTTTGTGCACTGAATTTACTGGTAAAGGTAATGCAATGTAAGTTTGGGTAATGAAGTCTAGTTTGTGTTAAGGAGGTTCAATAAGAATCAATGAAAGGATCATTAGGTGACTTATCAAGGAAAAGAAAAAAAGAGAGAGAGGCTAACACAAATCTGAAAATCAAAATCATGTGGAAGACAAAATCTAAACATTGCTAGTGAAAGACATGGTTAATAAATCTGAAAATCATAGATGATGGTTAATAAATAGTTTTAAATACATAGTACATACTGTTAGTGATGCTTGAAGGCGGTGGATTGAGAGAGAAAGGGGCTCGGCGGTGGCAGAACACAGAGAAGAGGCGGTCGGCGACGAGGGACGCGGTCGGCGGCCGGTGAGAGAGGCGGTGCGGTGGCCGGTGAGAGAGGCGACCAGAGAGGTTGCTCAGTGAGAGAGGTGGTGTGGTGAGAGAGGCGGCCAGACAGGTTGTCGTTCCAGCGAGCAGCGACGGTGGGTCCGGCGACGGCAAGGAGGGCGACGCACCAAGATGAGACAACGAGAGACGAGAGAGAGAGGAGGGGGGGAAATCTGAAAACAAAATGAAATGTAAACCCTAAAAACGATCTACGCACTTAGCTGAAGAAAAGTGTGGGGGGCGGAGGCCTAGGCAGTGGCCGCCTAGGGCTGCGACTGGCGGCTAGGCGGCTGCCTAGGCGCACCTAGAACCGCCTAGTCGGGGGGCCGCCTAAATGGGCCACCTCCCCCAAAAGCGCCGCTGCTGGCGGCCGCCCAGCCCGAGTTTTAGAACACTGAAGGTGAGAATCGTTTTGTACAGTGAGGGTTGAGAGTGAATCTATGTATACTGAGGTTGTAATTGTTTTTGTTCTGATAGTGGAGTGAGCTCTTTTTGCCGGAGCTCTACGTGGATGTAGCCCTCATTAACGGGTAAACCACAGTAAATCTTTTGGTGTTTTGTGTTTGATTTATTTTGATTATTGCGTGCTTACAGTATTGAATATTCTGTATTTGTTGCTTTGAGTGTTTGGTCGAGGCTTATCTTTGCATAACAGTGGTATCAGAGCCATTTCTCTGGTATTCGCCGTTAGGGTTTTCGGAGCCTGTGCTATTTCATCTGCCGAGTCATATTTTTCTTTTACTTGTGTTGGTCTAAGGCTCTAGGGTTTGCTGTGTGAGTCTCTGTCGGCATCTAGGATTTTAGGGTTCCTTCGTGCAAAGCGAAGATGACATCAACCCGATATGATATCGGTACATTTGACGGGAAAAATGATTTCGGTAGTTGGAAAAAGAAGATGAGAGTCCTGCTCTCTCATCACAAAGTGCTTATTGCACTTGAGCCTGACGACAGAAAGTGGTCAGCAGATCAGTTGGCTAGAACTGATGAGGTAAGAGAAGAAGCTTTTAATCTTATTTTCTTACACCTTGGTGATAGTGTTATTCGTAAAGTTGATGGCATAAATTCTCCTATTGAACTGTGGAACAAATTGGAATCATTATATTCTGTATTGTCTGCTCCTAATTTAGTTTATTTAAAGGGAATGTTATTCAACTTTAAAATGAATGTTTCTAAATCTATGGATGAAAATATAGATGAATTCACCAAGCTTGCTTTATTATTAAGAGAAACAGATCAAGCCCTGGGTGATACCAGTGAGGCTATGATTCTTTTAAACTCATTGCCAGAAGAATATAATGTAGTCAAGTATGCTCTTCAATATACTGGAATTGTACCTAGTCTAGATTTAGTCATATCTGGAATTAAAGCTAGGGAACTTGAATTGAATACATCCAAGAAGCCTACTAATAACTTGTTTGTGAAAGGCAAATTAGAAAAGAAAAACAACTTGGGTAATGGAGATCAATCTAGGGGTTTTGGGAATAGGGGTAAAAACAAAGAAAAGAAGGGCAAACAAAAACCTAAATGGAAATGCTATCATTGTGGGAAAGAGGGACATATTAAAAAATATTGTTATGACCTTTTACGAAAACAGAAACAAAGAGGTAATGCAACCATAGCTGCAAGTAATTCAAACACTTTAGCTGAAGTTCTGACTGTGTCTGATGAAACTGTAACTAATGAATGGATTATGGACTTTGGGTGTTCTTTCCACATGTGTCCTAATATTGCATAGTTTCAAAACTTTAGTGACAAAGAATCTGGCACTGTTTATATGGGCAATGATCAATCATGTAGTATAAAAGGAATAGGAGACATAACCCTTAAAATGCATGATAACAAAGTCAAAATGCTCACTAAGGTCAGATATGTGTCTGGTCTAAAACGAAATTTAATTTCTCTTGGTACTCTGGATGAATTAGGCTATTCTTATACTGCTGAAAATGGTTTCATGCATGTGTTTAAAAATAATAACCTAATCCTAACTGGTACCAAAAGGCATGGCTTATACGTGTTAGATGGTTGTTCTTTTTACGTTGTTTCTTCTGCATGTACTGTTAAAATTGATAAGACAGATCTCTGGCATTTGAGACTTGGTCACATGAGCCAGAAAGGTCTGCAGGCACTGTCTTCTCAAGGTTATCTTGATTCAGTGTCTGCAGAGTCCCTAAACTTTTGTGAGCTTTGTACTCTTGGCAAGCAACACAGACTGAGTTTCCATAGAGGAACTCACCTAGCGAAGGTATGCCTAGAGTACTTGCATGCAGACCTATGGGGTCCCTCTCAAACACCAACTCTTGGTGGCAACAAGTATTTCTTATCCATTGTTGATGACTTTACTAGAAAAGTGTGGGTATTCCCTCTTAGGACTAAAGACCAAACATTAGAAAAATTTAAGGTATGGAAGGCCTTAGGCGAAAATCAGACAGATAAGAGGGTTAAATTTTTAAGAACAGACAATGGGTTAGAATTCTGTAATAGAGATTTTGATGAATTCTGTAATTCACAAGGTATCACTAGACATAAGACTGTTAGGAACACACCCCAATAAAATGGGGTAGCTGAAAGGATGAATAGGACTCTCCTAGAAAATGTCAGGTTTCTAATGTTTATAGCTGGCATGCCTAAAACCCTTTGGGGAGAAGCCCTGTCCACTGCTGCCTACCTGATTAACAAGAGCCCTTCAATTGTTTTAAATTTCATATGCCCTAAAAAAAATGGCTAAGCAGAAAATTGAATTTGAATCATTTAAAGGTCTTTGGGTGTCAAGCATATGTTCATCAATCAATAGGAAAGCTAGACCCTCGGTCCTCAAAGTGTGTCTTTGTAGGATATCAAGAAGGAACTAAAGGCTATAGGTTATGGGACAAGAGCTCTGGAGGAGTTAAAATAATCATAAGCAGGGATATTATATTTAATGAAAATGTTTTCCCTTGCAAACTAGAGAATATAGAAACAGAATCTAAACCTAGCATCACAGAAGACTTTGTGATAGGATCTAATACCCACTTTCAGGTGGAGCAGCCATCAGGAATGCCTAAAGTGCCAGCTACCTCAACCCCTGTCATTCGCAACCCTAGTAGTGACTCATCCTTTGATCATGAAAGTGATCAGGAGGAACTAACTGAAGTCCCTGAGGCTGAGGTGGAGCATCATGACTCCCCTCAACAAAACCTAAGGGACTATCAGTTGGCTTAAGATAGGAGTAGGAGATCAGTCAAACCCCCTGCTAGGTATGCCTATTCAGACCTTGTTTATTGTGCCTTGGTGGTAGGCATGGAATTGAGAGGCAGTGAGCCTACCTCTTATGAGGAGGCTGTTAGCTCTCAAGATAGCTCTAAGTGGCAATGTGCTATGGATGAAGAAATGGCATCCTTGATAACCAACAACACTTGGGAATTGGTCCCAAGACCTTGACTGCACTCTCACCCTGCAATTAAAACACAATAAAAACAAATCATAATAAAACTTTTATATTTTTTTTATTTTAGTGAGAGGTTTATACTCGCCAGTGTACGAGTGCAGTTGTAGTGTAAATGGCTATTCAAAATCAAAGAAGGTATGTTACCCTCTGATCCTCTTAGATTTAAAGCTAGATTAGTTGCTAAAGGTTTTACACAAAGGGAAGACATTGATTATACTGAAATATTTTCACTTGTTGTTAAGTTTAAAACCCTTCGTTTGATACTTGCAATAGTAGTTCAATATGATCTAAAATTAGAACAGCTTGATGTTAAAACTGCCTTCTTACATTGAGACTTAGAAGAGATCATCTATATGGAACAGTCAGTTGGTTATGTTAACAAAAAACATCCAGATTTTGTTTGTTTGTTGAAAAAGTCACTGTATGGTCTAAAACAATCCCCACGTCAATGGTATAAAAAATTCGATAATTTTGTAATTGGGATTGGTTTTGTGAGGAGTGAATATGATAATTGTCTTTACTACATTCTCTCTGATATCCTTGTATATTTGCTGCTGTATGTTGATGACATTTTATTGATTAGCAAATCTAAGTCTAAGATTAATGAACTAAAATCAATGTTGAACACAAACTTTGATATGAAAGATTTAGGATCTGCTAGGAAAGTTTTAGGGATGGTAATTGAGAGAGACAGAAGTAAAAATTGTCTGAAGATTCACCAACATGATTATTTATTAAAGGCTGTACAGAAATTTGGAATGTCAAATTGCAAACTAGTAAATACACCTTTAAGAGGTCACTTTATTTTGTCTAAAGCCCAATGTCCAACATCAGATTTTGAAAGGTTAAACATGGAATCCATTCCTTATGCCAATGTAATTGGAACCATCATGTATTCCATGATCAGTACCAGGCCAGATCTTGCTTTTTCAATCTTTTTACTTAGTAGATATATGTCTAACCCTGGGAAGCATCTTTGGGAAGCCCTAAAGTTTTTACTGAGGTATATTAACGGCTCTTTAAATGTTGGTTTGAATTACATGAAAAGAACTGATACTCTTGATTTGGTAGGGTTTGTAGACTCTGATTTTGCAGGTGATCGAGACTCAAGGAAGTCTACTACAGGTTATTACTTTACCCTAAGTGGTAATTGTATAAGTTGGAAGTCTCAATTACAGCCCCTGGTGGCTCTGTCTTCTACTGAGGCTGAGTATGTTGCTGTAACTGACACTTTCAAGGAAGCCATCTGGCTTCAAGGTATCCTTACAGAAATCCAGATGTTACAAGGTAAGATGATAGTCTTTTCTAATAGCCAAAGTGCTATACATTTATGTAAGAATCCCGTTTACCATGAAAGGACAAAACATGTAGATGTAAAATACCATTATGTAAGGGACCAAGTGGCCAAGAGAAAGGTAATTATCCAAAAGGTCCCTACAGAAAATAACCCAGCTGATATGGGTACAAAAATTGTGACTACAGCTAAGTTCAGACACTATCTGAGCTTGCTGCATGTCACGGTTGGTTGAAGGAACAACCAACAAGAGCTATGAAGGCAAAGGTTGTAGCATGCTCCATTGTTGTGGACTTTTCCCTAAAATGTTAAAGCTTCAAGGTGGAGATTGTTGTACTTTTATGAAGCTTCAAATCATTGTGTTTGGCGGAGGGGTTGGAGGGTCTTTTCGGAAACCCTCAGAGCTACCCAAAACGGCAGTGTTTTTGGGCCTCTGAGTGGATGGCCGAAATGGCAACCAGCTGTGCCGTTTTGCTTGGCGTACTTCCTTGTCGTCTTGCCTGCTGCTTGCCCGATCGTTGATGTTCTACTATGCCTTTATTCATCCTGATTGCCACCGTTGGAGCCTCCTTTATATCCTCTACAGTGGCCTCGAGATCAGCAGCGCGCACAGCCTCCGATTACCTTCCTCTTGTTTGGTTTGATCTGATTATTCTCTGTAATTCCTTTCTCTCTCTGTATAGTTTATGTATGTTTTCTCTCTAGGGTTTGGCCTCTAACCTTTAGTTATGTGGTTATGGGGCCGATTTAAAGGTGAGAATCGTTTTGTACAGTGAGGGTTGAGAGTGAATCTATGTATACTGAGGTTGTAATCGTTTTTGTTTTGATAGTGGAGTGAGCTCTCTTTGCCGGATCTCAACGTGGATGTGCCCTCATTAACGGGTGAACCACGGTAAATCTTTTGGTGTTTTGTGTTTGATTTATTTTGATTATTGCGTGCTTACAGTATTGAATATTCTGTATTTGTTGCTTTGAGTGTTTGGTCGAGGCTTATCTTTGCATAACATTTGGGTTTAAATCATGTCTAGAAATGAGAAGATTACATTTTTGCAAATAAGAAGTTACTGCAGAAGAGAGTAATTACTGTTGCGTTGGTTGCTTATCTGGTGAGGGTGGTTTGTGAGCGAATGTCGTGCGTTATAATCTATCTAGTGCATGTTCGAAGGGTAGTGGTGACTGGTTTCTGTGAAAAGAGAAAAAGAAGAGGAAGTTGCCAGTCTTCTTCTTTTGCCATTTTGGAAGAAGGTATGCTTTTTTTTGGCTGTGAAAAGGAATTTCTTTCTTCTTGTTTGAGCATTCAATTTCAGTTCTTCTGAGTGAATGAATGGTCATTACTTCAGGGGGTGTGTGAAAGTGGCCAGGCAGAGGCAGGCACCTAACCAGGTTTCAGCTTTCAAAGTTCTCTGATTTATCATTTTGATTTCATTAGTTTAACGAAATTTTGGTGCATATTGCTTCCTTACAACTTAGTGAGAATTCAATTGTTGCCTTGTTGGTGATGTGGATTGTGGACAAGACTGGTGGAATGGCTCCACCAGATGCACACTATGATCTCAATCAGAAGTTTATTTACAACAACAAAAGCACAATATGATTATAATCAGAAGTTTATTTACAACAAAACAAAAGCACAATATGATTATAATCAGAAGTTTATTTACAACAAAACAAAAGCAATGTGACATGTTATTAAAGAGTTGATTCACAACAAAACAAAAGCAAAAACAGATGTTAATTGGTTTTATTCTGGTGACATGTTATTAAAGACAAAAGCAATGTGAACTTGGCCAAATAGATTCTTTTATGAAATTCACGGAAAACACTTCCTAGGTTCTTGAAACTGTGCATTTTAAGAAATTTTCTGAGAAATTTGAAAGTAGATTTAATTAGATTTGGAAGAAGAAACAGACTTTGGAAGTTTAAGCCCCCGTCCCCGTTGACTTCCTGTGCATTGCAACTATATAATATATATAGATATATATTGGTCAGCAAGATACACTAAGGCCACTTGTAATACTTTATTTGCTGTGTTAATGAATCAATTTAATCATGATGTCAAGGATAGTAGAAATACTGGTAAGCTCAAATTTATGA
This sequence comes from Diospyros lotus, assembly GCF_014633365.1. Taxonomy (NCBI): domain Eukaryota; kingdom Viridiplantae; phylum Streptophyta; class Magnoliopsida; order Ericales; family Ebenaceae; genus Diospyros; species Diospyros lotus. Next base: position 1,454,059 of record NC_068351.1, on the reverse strand, counting down.
TTATTAATTCAAGACCAATTAATTAATTAGGTCATGAATCCTTGGATTGTGGAAGATTGTTCCCAGTTTCCACTAAAACCATCCAACAGTAATACAATTATACAAAGTCTTAGCCGCCCCTAATGACCTGACGATGTAAAGTGATCTGGGAAAACAGTTAATATAGATGTCTTCTTCTTCTTGTTGCAATCAACTTGAAGCAGCTGCAAGGTCTTGAACTAGGATATTGTCAACAAAAGCAAGTCGTAGATACTGACACATCATCTTTAAGATAGCAAGTCCACTATCTCATATTCCTTATCAACTTTCTGGTTCATTTTTCTTAGTGTGAATCTTTTGTTGAGCCCCCATGGATATCTTCAACCTGTTTGTTGTTCTGTTATATGCACTTGCAGAGGCAAGGACAGAGGTTAGGGGATTGACAAGCTTAAGATCCGGAAGGTCCTTGTCTGTGAAGAAAGAGAGTGACTTCTTGATTTCTCCAAATGGGACATTCTCAAGTGGCTTTCGTGAAGTGGGTAGAAATGCTTATTGCTATTCAATCTGGTACACCAATTCTGTCAAAACAATTGTCTGGATGGCCAACAGAGACAGGCCAGTTAATGGAGAACGGTCTAAGCTAGTGCTCCACAGAAATGGCAACATGGTCTTGGCTGATGTTGATGGTTCAATTGTGTGGTCAACCAACACATTCTCTGAAGCACATGTTGAAGCTCGGCTTCTTGAAACTGGAAACTTTGTATTGATCAACCAAGGAGACAACATCATCTGGGAGAGTTTTAATTTCCCTACAGACACTCTCCTTCCAGGCCAACCACTTGTTAGGAACACAACCTTGGTATCTATGAGGGGTGAAGGTACATACTTATCTGGATACTACAACTTGAAATTCAATGATAATAATGTGTTAGCCCTTGCCTATAACGGTCCTCTAGTTTCAAGCATGTATTGGCCAACTGGAGCTCAAACTGTATTTTACTTTGGCAGAATACCATACAATAGCTCCAGAATAGCATTTCTAGATTATTTAGGAATGTTCAGATCAAGTGACAATTGGACGTTCAATGCATCTGATTATGGTGCTGGTCCAAAAAGGCGTTTAACATTAGATTATGATGGGGTGCTGAGACTCTATAGCCTGGATGAGTCAACCGGGCTTTGGGAAATGTCATGGTTTCCTAGCAGGGTATGTCCCTGCAAGGTTCATGGGTTGTGCGGACCATATGGTATTTGCAACTACAACCCTCTACCTACATGCTCTTGCCCTCATGGGTTCTTCAGGAATGATCCCTCTGATTGGTCCAAAGGATGCTCGCCTCTGTTCAATCTGACTTGTAATCAAACTGAGCTGGACTTCGTCATTGCTCGAAACACAGATTACTTTGGGAATGACATCAGCTACGGCACAGGCATGAGCCTTGAAACATGCAGGAACATCTGCCTGAATGATTGCACATGTCAGGGCTTTGGATATTCACTGGACGGAAAAGGACTGTGCTATCTGAAAGGGAATCTCCTAAACGGATATCACTTGCTGTTTGTTGCTAGGATAACGTACATAAAAATTCCAAGAAGGATAGTAATCTCTCGGACCGAACAAGGGCAAGTCAAAGCGGATATGCTGAACTGCTCAGCTGCTAAAGTTGTGCTCTTTGGTGGTGCTGCTGGTGGAGAAGATACGAAAGGAAATAGATGCACGAAATACCTAATTGCATTTGTGGGTTCTATTGGTACTATTGAAATTATGTTCATTGGTTTTGTGTGGTGGTTTGTCTTGAGGAAGCATGTTCGTGAGGAGCTGGTAAATATGAGCTACATCGTTCTAGCAGTGGGTTTCAAACGTTTCACTTTTGCTGAATTAAAAAGGGCAACTCAGAACTTCAAGCAAGAGATAGGGAAAGGTGGCTTTGGGACTGTATACAGAGGAATTCTGAATAATGAGAGAGTCATAGCTGTGAAGAGATTGGAAGGCATTTTGCAAGGAGATGCTGGGTTCTGGGCAGAGGTGAGCATCATAGGAAAGCTCAATCATAGGAATTTGGTGAAAATATGGGGCTTCTGTTCTGAAGGGAAGCACAAGCTATTGGTTTATGATTATATGGAGAATGGTTCCTTGGACAAAATCTTGTTCTCTGACTCCTCCAAGTCCTTGAGTTGGGACCAGAGATATAATATTGCTCTTGGGACAGCTAAAGGCTTATCCTATATACATGAGGAATGTCTGGAATGGGTACTCCATTGTGACATAAAACCTGAAAACATACTACTAGATGATGATCTTGAACCCAAGGTGACTGATTTTGGTTTGTCAAAGCTTTTCAAAGATAACCTTGATTCTAGGTTTTCTAGAATCCGTGGCACTAGAGGGTATTTAGCACCCGAATGGATGATGAACCTAAACATTAACGCAAAAGCAGATGTCTACAGCTATGGAATTGTATTGCTGGAACTATTGAGTGGAAAGAGAGCATCTCGGTTCCAGTTGCATGCAGTCGAGGAGAATGAGTACAACCATTTGGTGCAATGGGTAACGGAAAAGATTGAGCAGGGACGACTACAAGAAGTTGTTGACCCAAGACTGGATCATAATTACGAAGATGTAGAACTAGAAAGATTGGTAAGAATTGCCCTGCTGTGCGTGAGGGAAGATCCTGCTTCAAGGCCCCCTATGAGTAAAGTTGTGGAGCTTCTAACAGGAAATAACAAGTCCAGCATAGGCAAGGACACGGATGATTAGATTGTAAGGGTTAGATCTTCAAACTGCTTTCCCAGTTTTATGTATCTACAATGACACTGTTAGATATACTCAATGTGGATTGTGGTTGTTGTCATGAACAAAGAATTTGTATTGTGTTCATAATTAAGGAGCTACGATACTACCTTTGTCTGCCTATCTGATGTGTCCATGGCCACTGATCAAGCTTAAGAAAATAGGTATGCCCTTGTCGGTTTGAATACGTTTTTAAGGAAGAAGAAAGTAGGCAGAATTGAGGCAAAAACATGACTTTCATTCATCAAGAACAACTGTATACATACATGGTCATAAAGCACAAAACACGCTTGCTTAAAAGTCTGAAACCTAACCACCTAATTTAACCTGATTTCCTGCTCCTCCACAAACTACACATCATTCTAGAATTGTCCAGCAACTTTCCACAAATTAATCTAGACTTCAAACCAAAAATAAGCATTACATTTGACCATCAACAGAAACAGCAAAAGTTTCAACCTTCAACAGCTCTGCACAATAGAAATATGATTTTCTTTCATTTTTCCTAATATTTTTGTTGACGACTCTACCCTAGAATTTGGCAAATAAATGTGCTATATATATGTATATCACTATGCTTAGTTGGTACAATTTTGACAATCTCTTTAGTTGCTGCTCTACAGAAGCACCGAAATGATTTTGCTGTGGGAGATGTATTGGAACAAATTATCCATGGAAAACCCTATACAAGATGAATTTTTTCTGAAAGAAAAAAGTTATTAATATATTGGGAAAGTAACAGAATACTAAAAGTGGCAACAATGGATATTTAGCCTGCAAAGTGTTTCCATGGCAATAGATCATGCAGCTGCGAAGTATTGTAACAAGGGGGTACTTTTGCGTGATTCTTGGATTGGCTGAGATAAACGCAATAAAGGAGGATGAATATGAAATGTGAGAATGAGAGTTTTCTGGTATAATGTCTGCATCTATTCTTTCTTCTTCCTGAAAGAAAATAAAAACTAAAAACATCACTGTTCATTTATCATTTCCATTTGTGTATTACAATAGTTCTTTAGATTTCCAAATATATCGTTGCTTTGTAGGAAAGTGCCACAACCCACAAACACAATAAAATAATTTCTCAACAAAGTTAGTAAACAAGTTTTTCTTTTCAGTTTTTGTTTTCAAAAACAAGAAAACACGGCCACTGAAGAGTTTAGCATGATACAAGAAAAAACCTACTTTAGGTGAACTCCAATATAGAAGTGTGAATTTGTGCGAACATCTTCAGTTCCCCTTCAAAGCAGGAGTTTACAATTTAATTCATCAATAATGTAAAAGGTACCTTCTTCATTCTTCTAGTTGAGGCTTAATGAGCGACTTTTCTGGTTTCGTGTTGAAGGTTGAAAATTTTGCTGTTTCTGTTGATGGTCAAATGTAATGATGATTTTTGGTTTCAAGTCTAGCTTAATTTGTGGAAAGTTGCTGGACAATTCTAGAATGATATGTAGTTTGTGAAGGAGCAGAAAATCAGGTTATATTAGGTGGTTAGGTAGCTAAGGAGGCATGTTTTGTGCTTTATGACCATGTATGTATATAGTTGTTCTTGATGAATGAAAGAAAAAGTTTTTGCCTCAATTCTGCCTACTTTCTTCTTCCTCAAAACTTATTCAAACCAACACCTGGTTGGGTTTTCAGTTGAGACTAAGTGTTGCTGATGTGGCACCACCTGAAATTATCAAAATACCCCCACGCGCCAATAGTCTTACCTGCCACGTGGATCGCTTGAGAGACTGACACATGACAAGTCAACAATCCGAAGCAGAACCCGAGAAATCTGGCCCGGGCCGCAAGACCCGTTCCAACTTGACCGAAATCCTCGGGAGTCGTGCCCCCACTCATCACAGGTTTATCCCGGGTACCCCATAACGGGTCTGCATATAAAGGACAAGAGCCCTCACCAGGTAGGCCCAAGTTCCACAGCTCTTACATTTATTACGACTTGCATTTATTCTACTGATTTGAGCGTTGGAGTCCACCCCGGGGGACCCTAGCCCCACCACTCCGTTGTCTTGCAGGTCCTATCACCGAGGTCCGACATCGCCAAGTCCGAGGTCCGATTCCCGAGACCCATTTGCAGAGGTTGCATGTGGTGGTCGGTCTCAAAAACCATCATCATTTGGCACCCACCGTGGGGCTGACGTCCAGACTCCCCAGCCTCTTCTTTCCCTACCTCGCGCTTCGGACTTCAACTCCCCACCTCGGACCTCGGTCTTTCCACAAGTATCACACGACTTTCACTCCTGACCATAATTAACTACATGGCTCCCCGCAGGGATATGACTCGTAGCCAAGCTGGTGCTAACCTAGAGGCCCCACCGCAAGGGGATAATCCACTACCTCCGGCCAATCCAATACCGGAGGACCGACTCACTAGGTTGGAGAATCAGGTTCAACAGTTAACTGAGTTGTTGACTGGTTATTTACACCAGAATGAACAACCTCGTCCACATGTGCCCTTTCAACGGGCGGAGCACCAGTCACCTCCTCCTACTCGAGAGCCTCGTCAATCCCGTCAGTCAGGCCAGGAAATCCACTCCTCTGAGGCGGTGAGATCTACTTCTTCCCCCTCACGAGGAGGAGGAACTTTGCAGGAGAGGCGATTGAGTTTCCTGGAGAGGCAAGTTCAGGAACTCAGAAAAGGAAAGGAAGAGCTGCCCCACCTTGGCTCTAACCAACCCTTGAGCAAGGGTATCATGTCGGAGGTCCCACCAGAAAGGTTTCGTATCCCATCCATCAAGTTCTATGACGGAAGCATAGACCCCTATGATCACGTAGAACTTTTCTCCTCTCACATGCTGGTGTAATCGGGGTCCGACGCGATGTGGTGCCGGGCATTTTCAGCTACTTTGGGAGGTCATGCCCGAACTTGGTACTCCTGTCTTCCCCATCGTTCCATCAGCAGCTGGGAAGAGCTAAAGACCTGTTTCCTAGCCCATTACGCTCCCTTGAAGCGCCACCGGAAGTCTTTCATGGCTCTGGTGAACATCAAGCAAAACCAGGGTGAATCCCTAAGGGATTTCGTGGCTAGATTTAATGAGGAGGCATTGAGCATTGATGAGTTCGATCAACGGATCGCAATGGTGGCTCTCCAGAATGGCTTGAGGACGGGACCATTCACTCAGTCCTTGGCCAATACTCTACCTCGTACTTTCACAGAAGCCCTTACACGGGCTAATAAGTACATCAATGCGGAAGAGGTGATGAAGGTGAAGAGGGCTGAACAGCCTGACAAGAAAGAAAGAGAGAAGGAGAAGAAAAAGCCGATGGTGGAACAGAAGACGGACTACCGCCCCTCCCGAGCTCTAGATCGCCCGGGTTTTGGGGGTGCACGAGGAAGCCTGGTGAGTTATACTCCCCTTAATGCTAGTCGAGCAGAGATACTCTTAGCACTAGAGGACAAGAATTATTTGCGACGTCCTCCCCCGCTGAAGTCTCCACCTAACACTAGAAGCAAAAAGAAGTATTGTCGTTTCCACCGCGACCACGGCCATGAGATAGAGGACTGCATCCAATTGAAAGAAGAGATACAGGAGCTTATCAACAGGGGTTACCTCCGGGATTTCGTTAGTCGAGGAGGTGTGAACTCGGGCAGGGTAGAATCCCAATCGGAGCACAGAAGGAGGTCCCCTACTCGTGATTGCCTTCAAGAAAGAAGTCGAACACCGCCCCGAAGAGAAGGAAAACACCCCGCCGAGGAGGGGGACAAAAGTTTATCTTATACACATTGGTGGCAGGAACAGTTCCAGGGCCTCACTCAACTGCTCCCAAGAGCGTGGTAAAGGAAAAGGTGGTCATCACATTCTCCGAAGAGGATCTTCCGAGCTACCCCAACTATTCAGATTCGTTGGTGATCACTACTCAAGTAGGAGAGTGGGAGATGAGGCGAATCCTCGTGGACCCGGGTAGCCCTTCGGAGATTCTTTACAAGAGGGCATTCCTAGGGATGGGGTTCACTCTCGATCGGCTGAGGCCAGTTCGTGTCCCCTTGGTGGGTTTTGATGGAATGGTGATTCACTCTGAGGGGTTGATCTGGCTACCCCTGACAGTCGGTAGTGGCTCTCATAAATCCCAGGTGACGTTGGATTTTTTGGTTGCTGATGTGCCCTCGGCATACAATATGGTCCTTAGTAGGTCCGGGCTTAGTGCCTTGAGGGCGATACCAAGCACATATCACATGGTGTTGAAATTCTCTACTCCGGGAGGGATTGGCAAGGTAAGAGGGGACCAACGGCAGGCTAGGGAATGCTACGTAGCCTCTTTGAGTGCCACTATAGCCAAGGGGTCAGAGTCAGACTCAGACTCAAGGCTGAACCAGGATGCTATCCCTCAAGACGGTCAGGGCCAGATGGAAACGAAATAGGGAAAAGCCTTAAGTATAGGAGCAGATCAGAGATTGGTAAAGGGGGAGGGACAGAGTTCTGCCGCTCCTCCCATGGTGGTTACTAGTTTCATCTTGGAAGGTCCGGAGGAGCCTAAGACCTTGGAGCCGGTGGACGAGCTCGAGGAAGTCTTGCTAGGGGAAGAGCCCGATTGGACAGTACGGATCAGTTCCAAGTTACAGGAGCCCTTGCGGTCCAAGGTCCTTTCACTCTTGCGCCGATATCAAAACGTGTTTGCTTGGTCTACATTGGATATGCTGGGGATAGACCCGGCTACCATGACCCATCGCTTGGGATTCTACCCTGATTACGTGCCGGTGAGGCAAAGGAAGAGGAAGTTTGCCTCGGAGCGGGCTAAAGCTATAGAGGCTGAGGTGGAAAAGCTTATGGAGGCTAATCATATTCGGGAGGTCGACTATCCAGAGTGGTTAGCCAACGTGGTCCTTGTTTCTAAGGGGTCGGGAAAATGGAGGCTTTGTATTGATTTTAAAGATCTTAATAAGGCCTGCCCCAAGGACAGTTACCCTCTGCCCAAGATTGACGCGTTGATTGATGGAACAGCGGGATGTCAGCTGATGAGTTTCTTGGATGCATTCCAGGGGTACCACCAAATCCCATTACACCCTGAGGATCAGGAAAAGACTGCCTTCATCACAGATAAGGCCACCTATTGTTATCGAGTCATGCCCTTTGGGTTGAAGAACGCCGGAGCTACATATCAGAGGTTAGTCAACAAGCTGTTCAAGGCTCAGCTCGGTCGAAACATGGAGGCTTACGTTGATGATATGTTGGTCAAGAGTCTCTTGGCTGAGCAGCATCCAAACGACTTGGAGGAGTGCCTCCAGACCTTGCGCCAGTATCAGATGAAGCTCAACCCGGCTAAGTGTGCATTCGGGGTGACAGCTGGTAAATTCTTGGGGTTCATGGTGCATTACCGGGGTATTGATGCTAACCCCTCAAAGATAAAAGCCATTCTCGAGATGCCTCCTCCTCGTAGTATCAAGGAGGTGCAGAGACTAACCGGGAGGATAGCGGCATTAGGGAGGTTCTTGGCAAGATCTACGGAGAGGCAATTGCCATTTTTTAAGGCCTTGACTCGGGTCCAGAATTTTGCATGGACAGAGGAGTGCCAAGAGGCGTTTGAGCAACTGAAACAATGTCTGGTCTCCCCCCCAGTCCTAGCTAAGCCACAGCCGGGAGAGTCACTATACATTTATCTGGCTGCCTCGGATGAGGCCGTCAGTTTGGTTTTGGTACGGGAGGAGGACAAAGTTCAAAAGTCGGTCTACTATGTGAGCAAGAGATTGGCTGGAGCCGAGATTCGTTACACTCCAACAAAAAAGTTGGCCTATGCCCTAGTCATCTCCGCTCGAAAGTTGAGGCCCTACTTCAAGGCACACCATGTTATTGTCCTGTCAAGTCAGCCATTGAGGCATGTGTTGGGAAAGCCGGACTTGTCAGGGAGGATGCTCAAGTGGGCGGTGGAGCTGAGTGCCTTCGACATCGACTATCGACCTCGGCCGACCATCAAGGCACAGGCTCTTGCTGACTTTATCGTGGAGGGCACCCTACCAGTAGAAGAGGACAAAGGGGTTTCCCAAACTTGGACTCTCTCTGTGGATGGCAGCTCCAGTGTCGGAAGCAGTGGTGCTGGATTATTGCTCCAGGGCCCCGACGGCCAGGCCATATGCCCTCCACTTCGAGTTCAATGCCTCTAATAATGAGGCTGAGTACGAGGCGCTCATTGCCGGGCTCAGACTAGCGGAACAGATGGGAGTCAGGGATTTAGAGGTATATTCTGACTCGAACTTGATTGTGCAACAGGTCATAGGGGAGTTTGAGGCCCAGGAGGACGCCATGGCTCAATACTTGGCAATAGCCAAGGATCTTATGGCGCGGTTTCAAGCGGTGAAAATCAATCATGTCCCACGTGCGCAGAATGCAGTGGCGGATGCTCTCTCGAGGATAGCTGCTTCTTCCTTCCCCAGAAATTCCCGAGCTGTCTACATGGAGTCGTTGCCTCAGAGGAGCATAGAGACAGAAGTAGAGCAGCTTTGCCTAGATGGGGTAGAAAATTGGATAGATCCGATTGTAGCATATCTAACCAATGGATGGCTACCAAAGGAGGAACAAGAGAGTCGAAAACTCAAGCGTCAGGCTGTCAAGTTTCTTCTAATCGGATCAGACCTTTACAAGAAATCCTTCACTCAGTCGCTGCTAAAATGCGTTGGGCCCGTTGAGGCCGACTACATCTTAAGGGAAATCCACGAGGGGATTTGCGGCAGTCACATCGAAGCTCGATCTCTTTCCCAAAAGGCACTTCGGCAGGGGTATTATTGGCCAACAATGATGAGCGACGCTATGCAGTTGGTCCGGACTTGTGAGAGATGACAACGAACTTCCAACCTAGTTCATACCCCGGCAGCTGAACTCACCCACCTAGCTTCGCCTTGTCCATTTGCCAGGTGGGGAGTGGATATCCTCAGGCCCTTCCCGCTAGCGGCTGGACAGAACAAGTACCTGATAGCGGCCATCGACTACTTTACTAAGTGGGTGGAGGCCGAGCCTTTGGCAACTATTACAGGCTGGAGGGTAAAACAATTCCTCTGGAAATCCATCATCTGCCGGTTCGATATTCCAAGGGTAATAATAACAGATAATGGCACCCAATTCGAGGACCGATCAGTGCAAGACTGGTGCCGCGAGTTGGGGATTAAGCAGCATTTTACCTCGGTGGCCCAACCTCAAGCTAATGGGCAGGTGGAGCTGACAAACAGGACCATTCTGCAAGGACTCCGAGCTCGAGTTGAGAAGGCGGACGGCCGATGGGTAGATGAGCTCCCCAATATACTATGGTCCTATTGAACCACGTCGCGAACGGCTACAGGAGAATGCCCTTTTACATTATGTTATGGCTCGGAGGCTCTTATCCCGGTCGAGATTGGGGTGATGAGCTACCGAGTGGAGCATTTCAATCCGGAGGTTAACGAGCAAGGGCTAAGGTGCAACTTGGATATGATGGATGAGCTCCGAGACCTGGCACGAATTTGACAAGCCGCGTATAACCAGCGCATTGCTAGGTACTACAATCGACGAGTCCACGCTAGGAGTTTCATGCCGGGAGATCTTGTGTTGTGATGGTTCGACGTGAGTCATCCTCGGGATACAAATAAACTAACTCCGAATTGGGAAGGATCGTACCAAGTGGTGGAATCCTTAAGTCCGGGGGCATATCGACTAGAAAACATGGAAGGCAAGCCTTTGAAGCATACTTGGAATGTGCAAAACTTAAGAAAGTTTTATCAATGAGCAAGGGGATTTCCCGAACCTCTTTGTACTCTTTTTTATGACTAATGCAAGACTTCGAATGCAAGACTTCGAAACCTTTCCACCTAATAGCAATTTCAAAAAAGACAACACTTCGCCAAAAAGAAATCCAAGGGTCACGAGCCCTAAGCCGTCCTCAAAGGTGGACTAATAGCCACGGAAAAACTCTAGCCTAACACCCTCCTCCGCGAGGGAGTGGCTAAAATCCAAGGGTCACGAGCCCTAGGCCATCCTCAAAGATGGACTAATGGCCACGAAAAAATTCGAGCCTAACACCCTCCTCCGCGAGGGAGTGGCTAAAATCCAAGGGTCAGGCCGTCCTCAAAAGTGGACTAATGACCACAGAAAAACCCTAACTCAACACCCTCCTCTGTGAGGGAGGGGCTAAAATCCAAGGGTCACGAACCCTAGGCCGTCCTCAAAGATGGACTAAGGGCCACGGAAAAACTCTAACCCAACACCCTCCTCCGCGAGGGAGTGGCTAAAATCTAAGGGTCACGAGCCCTAGGCTGTTCCCAAAGGCGGACTAATGGCCAAGGAAAAGTTACAGCATAACACTCTCTTGTTTGTCGACATCTAGAGAGTCGGGGGTCGGAGAAGCCCTCCTCGACTATGCAATGGATCGGGGTTCAACTAGTGTCTTGACCCATATGTCCACAATCAAGAAATGAGGAGTCAAAATGGAATGACATTGTATAAAAGTACGATGGTCCAATACATGGTGATAAATGAAGTACAAAAAACTCTAGCTAGAAAAAAGAAGAAAAAACTCAAGCATGAGGCGGAGCATCGTCACCGTCAGCCATCTCCGAGTCCTTCATCTCGGCCACGATTTCTTCAACAGACCGAACATTAGACATATCTAAGTCCGGATGTACACGGAGCACCTCAGTCACATGGGTTTGAAATCCCTTAGTCCAAACTTCCTGCAAATTCTGCTGGATGAACTCCTCCACCTCAGGAAGTTTGATGGGCTCAGCATACTTGCGCTCGTACCTACGAATGACTGAGTTCGCCTGGGACAACTTTGAGCTCGCCCGGGATAGCTCCGCCTCAAGTTCCCGAATGCGTTGGTCCAAGGATTGCCGCTCGGAGGACAACTCGTCCAAGTTCTTCCTCTGGTTCTCTAATAAGTCGTCCCTCTCCTGCAACTGGGTGTCCAGCTCCAAGGTCTTCCGAGAAGTTTGGGAAAAACGTCCAGAAAAATCTGAAACTAGCGTGACCACCTGTAATGAATAAGACAAGTAAGGGCAACACAGCTAGGGCGGAAAAATGTCGATAAAGTATAGGGAATTACCTGAGCCAAATGCTTGCACAAGGCGGCCTCCATTGCCTCCGAGTACTGTTTAGCTAGCATTTGACGGTCGGCGGGGGTGGCGAAGTGGTGAATCATGCGTCTCGCCACTTGACTATGCCGATTAAGGTCGTTTTCCTTCACACCCCAGTCAGGAATATAGTCTGGATAGTGTGGGGGGGACTCGGGGGCTGGCATGGGCTATCTCGGAGGCTGGGAGGTCCTCTTCCTCCTAGTGCGGCTAGGCTCCCCTTCCTCAGCTGAGGGGGGGATCCAAGGCGGCCTTTTCCCTCGTAAGAGCATGGGCGCCCTCATCATCTGCGGGTCTTCTTTTGTTCTTCCCCCAGATAAAAGCGGTACTCACCATTTCAGCTGCAAAGGCAAAGACAAGACATCAGTGGCAAGAAAAACAACAAGTCAAAACGTATGAAAATAGGGGAAAATAACTACCCAAAGTGACATCGGGCTCGGAGCAAGTGTAAGTGGATAAACCCCCCAAGTACAAGGTACGGTCACATATCAAGGCCCGAGTGCTGATGGGGTTTAACTCCCTCAAGATCTAAATATTATGAAGCTCGTCCTGCGTGATCCCTCGACTACGGACTTTTGAGGGCTGGAAGGCCCACTCGACTGGCACCCTGAAGCTGGCCCCCCCGTCTTTCAAGCCAGTAAAGAAAAATCTACTCTTCCATCGTTTTATCGAGGTGGGGTTATCAACTATGAACTGACGCTGATTGAGGGGAGAGAAGGCGAACTGAGGTTCAATTTTACTAATGGGGATTATCTTGAACATCTGAAAGAAGAGTTGGGCGGTAGGGTTAATGTCTCGAGCTCGACAACAGAGAACGAAGGTAATTAGGCACCTCCAGCCATTGGGAGTCAGCTGAGAGGGACATAACCCCACGACAGAGAATACCTCAACTAAGAGGGCCGCCAGGGGAAACCTGAGGCCGGCAACGAGGGCTTGCTCGTACACGGTGATACAACCATAGAGGGCCTAGTGAGCCCTTAGATCTCGGGGTTCACTGTACCAATACTCATCATGAATAAGGTGATATTTTCTAAGGAGGGGAAACAACTCTTTCTTAGTTATGGTAGAGTGGTCCATGGTCAGATCCTCGAGTAAGTTTCCTAGGTTGGGATCACTACTCACATGGGACTCCGAAGAGGGATGAGGTAAAACTCTTTCGGGTCTCCTAAGTTTTTCAGACCTACGAAATGGGCCATGAGAGGGACTGGATAACTCGATATTCAATTCCTCGCTACTAGAGCTAGTTTTGGAGGCTTCAGACTCAGAGGAATAAGAGGAGGAAGACATGCTAAAATTACGAATAAAAATAGCCAAGAAGAGACCACTGACCAGGAGAATGAAGGTAGAGATCAGGGAAGGAAAACCACAACTGGGCTCGAGTCTAAGGGAGCTCAGTAAAGTTTAGCCCGGGAAATCTCGAACTACGCTTGCAACAAAAAAAGGCCAAAGAAACGGGTCAGTCAAATTAAGCCTTACTTTGAAGTCTATTTTGTTATTATTAACAAAATAATAATAATAATAATAATAGTAATAATGGGAGGGGGGAAACCCAAGGGTCGGCCATGGCCGACCCAATTCTCACCCATATATATATTTATATATAAAGTTTTGGGGCAAGGAGCCGAAGGGGGCTCCCCAGGGGAGCTCAGCCCCGCCTGGCGGGGCCGAGCTCGGCCATGGCCGAGGAAGCTCGGCCCTGCTAAGATCTGGCGAGGTCGGCCTCGGCCGCGGCCAAGGCCGAGGTCGGCAAGCCGCCTCAGCCGCGGCCAACGCCTGGCCAGGCCGACCTCGACCAGGCAATTGCCTGGCCAAGGAAAAAGATGATTTTTTTTTTAAAAAAAAAAAATCAAAGAGGAAAAAATAGGCGAGCAGTAAAAGTGAAGGAAAAATAAATAAAAGAGTATGGGAAAGACTAACCTCAAGAAGTTGGATGCTTGTCTTAAAATGATACTTGTGGGGTGGGGCCTTAGGGCTTATACAGAGGGGACCCAAGGGGGTGAAAATTCAAAATGACGAATGTTTCCCTCCAAGCGAATCTTTCCCTCCAACCAAGGACCCCTTGTAATCTCAAGATAATAAATGGGGTTGTTAGGCATTAATCTTATGTTTAAAAACACCCTTGGGCGTCTAAGAGAGAATTTACGATCAAATAGCCTCAGAAATTAAGCTACTCCTCGACCCAGCAAGATTCTCAGCTCGGCTCAAAGAGTGGGAGGCAAGTGATGTGGCACCACTTGACATTACCAAAATACCCCCACGCGCCAATAGTCTTACCCGCCACGTGGATCGCTTGAGAGACTGACACGTGGCAAGTCAACAATTCGAAGTGGAGCCCGAGAAACCTGGCCCGGGCCGCAAGACCCGTTCTAGCTTGACCGAGATCCTCGGGAGTCGTGCCCCCGCTCATCACAGGTTTATCTCGGGTACCCCATAACGGGTCTGCATATAAAGGACAAGAGCCCTCGCCAGGTAGGCCCAAGTTCCACAACTCTTACATTTATTACGAGTTGCATTTATTCTACTGATTTGAGCGTCAGAGTCCACCCCGGGGGACCCTAGTCCCGCCACTCCGTTGTCTTGTAGGTCCTATCACCGAGGTCCGACATCGCCAAGTTCGAGGTCCAATTCCCGAGGCCCATTTGCAGAGGTTGCATGTGATGGTCGGTCCAAAAACTATCCTCAGTTGCTATCTTCAGCAACATGCATGATGGTGAAATATGACCGCCATGAAAGCATCTGGTGAAGCTCCTAATAAACTGACCTGATCGCACGCCTATATTGACTTCTGGCTTGCACCCTGAAGTAAGTCTTGCAAGTACCCTAGTGTTTGCATTTGTTTTACTTGACCAGCCGAAAGTCAGCTTCCACGTTGGGTCCATGGACCGGTTCATATGGGTATTTAGTGAATTTATGCCGTCATTGCAGAATTGTGGACAAGTCTGTTAAGATTGAACCACATTACCAGTTTCTTTTTGTCGTTTTATTGTGATCTTATATCCTATACCTTACATCCAATCCTCTCTTTCTCTGACATTTTCTCCATGCACTGCAGGTTGTTCTTTTTTCTTTTTTTCTTTTTTTTGTTTGGCTAATAAAGCATTGCAGGTATTAGAATATGTACCTCGTGATTCTCTATTCCTCCATGTGCACTGGTAATTTTGAACTCATTGTCTATTAAATAGTCCAGATGATGTGGCCAACAATAAAATAAAGAAAACATAACAAATAGACCATAGAAGATTGAACTAAGATTGCATGTCACAGATACATCCAAAACCATACATGAATTATTTGAGGTTGATGGTTGAAATACCTTCACTAGATCCTCCTCCTATCATCAATAAAAAATTATGAACCATCATCATCAAAAAGAGTTCCCTTGTGTTGTATATACTACCTTGCCCTGGTTTATTTTTCTGAAGACTAAGCCTTTCAGAAGCTGCCATGGAAGTTTGTGTCCTTCTAGTTGTTGTACTGTATGCACTTGAAGTTTCTTGTGCAGAGGCAGGGGGACGAGGCTTGGCAAGCTTAAGACTTGGAAGCTCCCTATCTGTGGAGGAAGAAGGTGATTTCTTGATTTCACCAAGTGGTGCATTTTCAGGCGGATTCTATAAAGTGGGTACAAACGCCTATTGTTTTTCAATCTGGTTCACCAATTCTGTGAACAAAACAGTTGTCTGGATGGCCAACCGAGATCAGCCGGTTAATGGGATAGGATCTAAGTTAACACCCCACAGAAATGGCAACCTCCTCTTGACAGATTCTGATGGTTCATTTGTGTGGTCAACCAACACATTCTCGGAGCAGTATGTGGAAGTTCAGCTGCTTGAAACCGGGAACTTGGTGCTGATCAACCAAAGAGAAAATATCATCTGGGAGAGTTTTGATTTTCCTACAGACACTATCCTTCCAAACCAGCCCTTCCTCAGGAATATGACCTTAGTGTCCATGAGGAGTCCTGGTACTTACTTATCTGGGTACTATAACTTCAAATTTGATGATAATAATGTACTGAATCTCATTTATAATGGACCTTTAGTTTCAAGTGTTTATTGGCCAGACCCACAAAAAACTGTCTTTGTTTCTTGGAGGAACCCTTACAATAGCTCCAGACTGGCATTTCTTGATGATTTAGGAAGTTTCCATTCAAGTGACAACTTGAATTTCAAAGGATCTAATTTTGGAGTTGGTCTGAGGCGGCGTTTAACGTTGGATTATGATGGGATCTTGAGACTCTATAGCCTGGAGGAGTCAACCGGGCTCTGGGAGATATCATGGTGGCCTGGCGGTGTTGAAGCTTGCACGGTTCATGGACTGTGTGGAGCATATGGTATCTGCAGCTACAACCCTTTGCCCACTTGTTCTTGCCCTGATGGTTTCTCCAGATATGATCCTTCTGATTGGACCAAAGGCTGCTCACCTCAATTCGATTTGAATTGTAATGCAACTGAGCTGGATTTTGTCATGGTTCCAAGCACAGACTACACGGGGAATGACTTGGACATGGGTGTCACCGGCATCAGCTTTGAAGCATGCAGGAAATCTTGTCTGAATGATTGCAATTGCCAAGGTTTTGGGTATTCGCTGGATGGACAAGGACATTGCTCGCGCAAAGGGAGTCTCCTAAATGGGGATAGGAGGCTGGATTCTGCTTCATCAATGCATATAAAAGTTCGAAGAGGGGCAGTGATCCCACAGGCAGAACAAAGGCAAGCAAGAACTAACAATAGCTTGAACTGCTCAGCTGCAGAAGTTATGCTTTTTGATGCTGTTAAAAAATATGGCAAATCGAAAGAGTACATGAAGTACCTAATTTCATTTGTGACTATGGTTGGAGTTATTGAAATGGTCTGCATTGGTTTAGGCTGGTGGTTTTTTCTTCAAAAGCATGTCCATGAGGAACTGGTGAATATGGGCTATATTGCACTAGCCATGGATTTCAGACGGTTCACATTTTCCGAGCTAAAACGGGCAACTCAGAACTTCAAACAGGAGATAGGAAAGGGGGGATTTGGGACAGTCTACAAAGGAATTTTGAACAACGAGAGGGTCGTGGCAGTGAAGAGATTGGAAGGCATTTTGCAAGGAGAAGCTGAGTTCTGGGCAGAGGTGAGTATCATAGGGAAGCTCAATCACCAGAATTTGGTGAAGATGTGGGGCTTCTGTGCTGAAGATGAACAAAAGTTACTGGTTTACGATTACATGGAGAATGGTTCTTTGGACAAAATCTTGTTTTCAGATACATCCAAGACCTTGGATTGGGACCAGAGATACAACATTGCCCTTGGAACAGCAAAAGGCTTATCCTACATTCATGAAGAGTGCCTGGAATGGGTGGTCCATTGTGATGTCAAGCCTGAAAACATACTGCTAGATGATAAGCTTGAACCAAAAGTCGCAGATTTCGGCATGTCAAAGCTTTTCAAAGACGATGTCGATTCGGGTTTCTCCAGGGTCCGGGGCACTAGAGGGTATTTGGCTCCGGAATGGATGAGATTGAAGAACATTAATGTGAAGGCAGATGTGTACAGCTATGGGATTGTGGTGTTGGAACTACTGACTGGGAGGAGAGCATCTGGTTTCCAGCTGCAGGAAGGCCATGAAAACGAGCACGACCATTTGGTGAAATGGGCGAGGGAGAGGATCGAAAGAGGACGGCTTGGAGAAGTGATTGATCCAAGACTACTGAACTATGACAATGATGGTGAGAGGCTGGAGAGGTTGGCGAGAGTTGCTTTGCTGTGTGTTGGGGAGGAGCGCGATTCTCGGCCGGCCATGAGCGAGGTGGTGCAGCTTTTAATCGGATATAATCAATAAAGGTGAAGAATCTTGTACATTAAAGTAGTCTTTGCTCTTGTAGATATTCGTTTTGGATAATGCTACACCCACGAATTGACAAACTATTTTAAATTACAAGTTTAACTCTCAACCAAAATTACAATTAAGACTCTGCTCTCACTCTCTCTTTTACTCTCAGCTCTCACATTCTTTCACTTTCTCTCTCTCAAGCCCTTGCGAGTTGCAGTCTCCCTCCCCCCACTCTCAAACCCACTCTATCTCTCCCTCATTATCTCTCTCAAACCCCTGCGGGTTGCGGTGTCCCTCATCGTGGTTGTAAAAGACAACGTTTATACATACATTTATATATATTTATATATTTTATTTTTTTCTATTGTTGTTTTTTTTTTTTTTGCTTATGTTATTTTTTTATGATGATTTAGCTGTTGAAATGAAAATTAAAAAATATAATTTATTTTAAATTATGAAAAAACATAATTTATTTTGATTGTATATTTGACAATTGAGTAAAAAATATTGCTTGTGTTATTTTTGCTTATTTCATGCTCCGTTATTAATTTTTCTTCAATTTGAGGGTATTAATTAAATTATTTAATTTAAATTATTTATTTATAAAATTATAAAATTTGTGTAAAATAAGATTAATATTTTACTTAAATCAAATTGGAGTAAAATTACTTGGTAAAATTGGAGTAGTGTAAAATAAGATTGGAGTAAAATTAATATTTTTAAGATCAAATCTAATATAATTAGATATATTCTTTTATTATTTTACTATTAAATATAATAACAATTTTTTCTTATTATTTTACAATCAAATTTAACAACAGCAATCTTGATAGTTGTCATTAAAAATATTAATATTAATATATATATAATAAGATCACACAAAGTAATTAAATATTTATTTTCTCATTTAAGATCACTTTAAATACCAACTTATTGCAACAACATCAATTATATCCTAAAATCATCTCTTATTTTGTATTAAAATTATATTTCTTAAATAAAAAAAAAAACATAATAGAGTGGGTGAAGTTTGGGCGGTTCGAGCAGCTTGAGGGGGGGCGAGGCGGTGCGAAAAGCAATGTGGGGGGCGGGCGATGATGGTTAGTGGTCGGTGGGGGGTGACGGCGACGGCGATGGCGGGCGGTGTTTGCAGTGTTAGCAAGGGAGACGGCTATGCGAGCAGGGGGGCAATAGAAGGCGATGTTGGCGAGAGAGACGACAGTGGAGCCATCTTTGGGTGAGGCGGTGCAAGAGGCTGTGTGAGGGCCGGGCGATGGTGGTCAGTGGTTAGTAGGGGGCGACGGCGATGGCGATGGCGATGGCGAGCGGTGTTTGTAGTGTTAGTAGGGGAGATGGCTATGCGAGCAGGGGGGCGACAGTGGGCGGTGTTGGCTAGGGAGACGGCGGTGGAGCCATCTTTAGGCGACGGCGGTGCGAGCAGCAGTGGTGGGGTTGACAGCGACAGAGGTGTGAGAGCGATGTGGGCGGCAGACGCTACACCCGAATGGTGGGTTTGAGAGAGATTGGGTTTGAGGGGGGGGTTTGAGAGAGAAATAGTGGGAGAGAGACACAGTGAGAGGATGGTTTTGAGAGAGAAGAAAGAGAGAGAGTGTGTGTGTGGGTTTGAAAATGGGCGGGTAAATATAAAATTAACTCAAAATTGAAACTAGATTATTGTGAGATTTTGACACTAAAATCTCGCGATAACTTGGGTTTGTCAATTCGTGCGTCAACTTGTTCGTATGTGTAGCATTATCCATTCGTTTTCATGATTTTTTGAGGTAATTGTTTGTTGGATAATGCTAGACAGACGAACTCGGCGACAAACGGATTGACAAACGGGAAATTATATATCGCAGCCCATGAAATTGCTCTTCACAGCCCACACCATGCAAAATGCTTCACCAAATTTAAAATTCCCATTTTAGCCCCCACAGGCGTAGTAGAAAGAAGAGAGAGAGAGAGTGGATCGACTGCCATGGCCGACCCACACACACACACACACACACACACATATATATATATACGCATACACACAATTCCATGGCCGCGGCTATGGAAGCCGACCCACCTAACGACCGTCGTAGAGAGAGAAAAAGAGAGAGAGAGAGTGGCCAACCCACACACACACACATACATATATATACACACACACACACACACACACATATATATATATATACACACACACACACGCATGGCCGCGGCCATGGAACCTAGCCATGGTAGCAGTCGGGGAACCCAACGTTCCCCAACTAGGGGGGATGGTGGCGGCATCGCGGCTGATGAAAGCAGCAATGCTGCCATCGTCACCGGGATGGGGAGGGGTCGGGCGGAGGTTTCAAAAACCTCCTTGCGGTTAGGTTCCATGGCCGTGACCATGCTTTCGTGTGTGTGTATATATATATATATATGTGTGTGTGTGTGTGTGTGTGTGCTAGGCTGGGTTCCATAGATGCGGCTGCCATAGTTGCAGTCATACTGTGTGTGTGTGTGTGTATATATGTATGTGTGTGTGTGTGAGTGTGTATATATATGTGTGTGTGGGTTGGCCATAGCAGCCGACCCACACTCTTTCTCTCTCTCTCTCTTCTCTCTGCTACGACTTAAAGCCATTGTACAGAGAAAGAAAGCGAGAATGTGTGGGGAGGGGGCTAATGGCGATGGGTCGACAGCCATGGCTGCAGCCCGTGTGTATATATATACGTATGTGTTTGTGGGTGTATGTGTGTATATGGTGCGGGAGAGAAAGAGAGATGTGAGACGGCGGTCTAGGGTGGTTGGAGGAGATAATGGATTGTGGGGCTAAATTGGGAATTTTAAAATTAGTGAAAAATTTTGCATGGTATGGGTTATGAAGAGCAATTTCATGGGCTGTAGATAGAATTTCCCTTGACAAACCCATTTAAATTACAATTTAACCCTCCAACCAAAATTACAAGTTTAACCCTCAGCTCTCAATCTCTTTTTTACTCTCACAGCTCCTACTCTCTTTCACTTTCACTCCATCTCTCAAACCCACTCTATCTTTCCCCCATTCTCTCTCTCAAACCTAGTTGTAGTGTCTCCCCCCTTACCCTGTCTCACACCCACTCTATCTCTCCCTCATTCTCTCTCTCAAACCCGATTGCAGTATCTCCGCCCTCACACCCTATCTCAAAACCACTCTATCTCTCCCACATTCTCTCTCTCAACCCTTTGCAGGTTGCAATGTCCCCTCTCCCAACACACCGTTCTTGCACTGCCATCGCCCAAGGATGGCCCCTCTGTTGTCGCCCGCCGTCGACCCCCCGCGTCTCTTTCGGACCACCACTGTCAAGCCCCATCACAATTGTAAAAACAACGTTTATATATATATATATTTATAAATATTTTAATTTTTTGCATATACATATATACATTTATATATATTTATATATTTTCTTTTTTGCTGTTTTTTTTTTTGCTTCTATTGTTTTTTTATGGTGATTTACGTGTTGAAATAAAAATTAAAAAATATAATTTATTTTGAATTATGAAAGAACGTAATTTATTTTGATTGTATATTTGACAATTAAGTAAAAAATATTGCTTGTGTTATTTTCGCTTATTTCATGCTTTGTTATTAATTTTTCTTCAATTTGAGGGTATTAATTTAATTAATTAATTTAAATTATTTACTTATAAAATTATAACATTTGTGTAAAATAAGATTAATATTTTACTTAAATCAAATTGGCGTAAAAGTACTTGATAAAATTGGAGTAGTGTAAAATAAATTGGAGTAAAATTATAATTTGGTAAAATTACTTATATCAGTGTAACATGATATCGGAGTAAAATTAACATTTTTAAGATTAAATCTAATATAATTAGATATGTATTTTTATTATTTTATGATCAAATATAACAACAATTTTTTTTTTATTATTTTACAATCAGATATAACAACAACAATCTTGATGATTGTCATTAAAAATGTTAATATTAATATATATATATAATAAGATCACACAAGTAATTAAATAATTTATTTTCTCATTTAAGATCACTTTAAATACCAACTTATTGTAATAGTATCAATTATATCTTAAAATCATCTCTTATTTTGTATTAAAATTATATTCCTTAAATAATAAAAAAAACATAACAGAGTGGGTGAAGTTTGGGCAGTTCGAGTGGCATGCAAGGGGGGCGACGGCGATGACGCCATCCTTGGGCGATGGTGATGGGAGCAGCGATGGGGCATTCCTCCCTCAAGGCCGAGAATGAGATAGAGAGAAAAAGTGGGTGAAGTTTGGGCGACGGTTGCTCACAATGGTGGGTGGGGGCTAGACGGTGTGGGGGGCGGGCGACGGTGGTCAATGGTCGGTGGGAAGGGGGGGTGACGGCGACTGCAATGGCATGAGTGTTTGCGGTGTTGGTAAGGGAGACGGCTATGCAAGCAGGGGGCGACGGCGGGCGATGTTGGCGGGGGAGACGACGGTGGCGTCATCTTTAGGCGACGACAGTGCAAGTAGTGGTGGTGGGGTTGACTACGACGGAGGTGCAAGAGCGGTGTAGGGGGCGAACGTTGCACTCGCAGGGGTGGATTTGAGAGAAAATGGGCTTGAGGGGGGGTTCTGTGAGAGAAAGAGTGGGGGAGAGACAAAGAGTTTGAGAGATGATGGTTTTGGGAGAGAGATAGGGGCTTGAAAATGGGTGGGCAAATATAAAATTAATTCAAAAATATTTGGAGCAGGTTTGTCAACCCGTATCCATATTTGTTAATTAAGATATAGTTTAGAAAAATAAGATATACAAAACATCTTGTTTTTTATTGTATTTATTAAATTTATTTAAAAAAATTATATAACTTTTTATTTTAAATTTTTTAAATAAAATTATCTCTTTTCTTTTTTAAATAAATTATTTTATATCTTATAAATAAGTTGATTTCAAAAATCAAAGCAGAATAGCTGTTTGAATTTTGTAGATGTACTTCTTAGTTAATAATCACTAAAGGCAAACTAGAGGTGACAAATGGGCGGGGCAAGCGAGAGGCAGGCCAAGTCGGCTCGGCCTGGCCTGCCTCTCGCTTGCCCCACAAGGGAGGTGGGTGGGACCAGGCAATGAAAATTGGGGGCCTGACATGAGCTTATAGCCCTTAATAAATGGGCCAAGATGGGTCAAGCCGGACTATTTTGATGGGTCATCTCTATTTTTGGTGGGTCGAATCGAGTCACAGGCCACAAAGCATTAGCCCCACCCATTTGGTACAATATCAAGTTGGCCCGACTCGTTTACTATAGTATCAAATCGAGTTGAATTGGATTAGGAGGTGAGTGGGCAGGCTCATGGACCACCCAGCCCATTTGCCAACTCTAGGGCAACCTTGTGGCGGCTGGCTGTTGCTAGCCAAGCCACCACTCACATGCAGCCCCTAGATGCCCCCACACGCTTGAAATTCCTCCCACGTGTGAAAGAGCATTTATATGGTGCCACTTCGATGTTATAGCCGAGGAACATCCACAAAGGGCTCTTAATTGAACAAAAAAATAAATCTACAAGTTGTCTGTGTTAATTACGAGGAACTCTTCTTTGACAAAAGTAGAGTTGTTTTCTTTAACTGAAATATTATGAATTTGAATCGTGCTCGTTAACTGACTGAGAATGCCCTTCTAAAGGTGAGATCTGCTGGGTGGTTTGATGAAAAAGGAAGCAACTTTGGCTGCGGCTAATGCAAAGAGCAAACCCTAAAAGATTCCCACACGCATGGAGTTGCTATAACACGTGCGAGGACCGCATAAATACCCAGATACCGCCGCTTGCTCTGTTCCAGGAGAGAGAGAAGATCACCTAAGCAGAAAGAAGAGTCCAACGTCTCTTTTTCTCTCTTTGTATCTCTCTCTCTCTGAGCTTCACTCCAATTATTTTCTCTCTTTTTTCCCTTCATTTTCCCCTTCATCTTCCCGGTTGGATCTCCTCACAGATTCTGGGTTTGGATATTCTTCATTCAACTACTGTCTCTCCTTTCCACCGTTTTCATATATTTATTTTACTAGAAAGCTACAGAGAAGCAGACCGTTTCTCCGAGTTTGGATACTCTCTTTACTACTGGCTTTTGATTATCTTGAATTAATGTTAACTCTCTATCTCCATTAGTCTATCATTTTGATTAGTTCCTAGGATATTCATATTGGCTAGATCTCAATCACTGTTTTGCCAGCTGATTATTTCAATTTGCTGTGCAATCTGTTGACAACTCTTAAACATTTTTTATCTGAGACTTGGGAAAGGGGCCATGGCGCGTTGTTTATCGGGCATTGGGTGGTCACTTTACGTTCGAAATGGGAGTTTGATGATTGCTAATGGTCGAACCCTAAGCTTTTCAAAGAACAGTATGCATTTTTTGTATATTAAGAGGAACCAGAGACTTGTGGTTATGAGTTCGTTGAATTCAGAGGTTGAGCCCCAATCTGTTATTGCAACGACGGTTGTTCCAAAAGAAGGTGAAAGTGGTTCTGTTGAGAAGGATTTTGGGGTACTGAAAGCGAATTATGTACCTGGCATTGATGGCGAGGATGTTCTCGGTGGTAACGGTGGCAACGGGAAATTCCTAGGTGGTGGTGGAACCGGCGGTGGCGGGGGAGGTGATGGTGGTGATAATGAAGGGGATGATAAAGAAGAAGAGGAGTTTGGGCCAATAATGAAGTTTGAGGAGGTGATTAAGGAGACTGAGGGTCGAGGGGCTAGACTTCCCATGGACATGTTAGAGGCTGCAAAAAGCATTGGGATCCGCAAAGTTCTTCTACTTAGATATTTGGACTTGCAGGTATTAAGCCGTTGCATGTTCATATATGTTTAGCAACTTTTTTACAAGGTTGTGCTATTCTGTTCCGTTGTGCTGCAATGACCAGTAGTCTTATATTTCCAGGGCTCGGCATGGCCTCTAAGCTTTGCGATGAAGTCATGGTCTATGTTTCGGAATCGAATGTTGGCTGATCCATCCTTCCTCTTTAAAGTTGGAACAGAGGTTTGTTAAGCTTGCTCGATAGAGTTTTTGTGAAAAAATGAATCTGTAGTTAGTAGATATATAGTGGTGCTTGATCTGCTTGTCATAGGTAGAGGTTTGTGCATATATAATACACCGTGTACAAGTAATCAGTCTTCTACGATTTCATCTACTTTTTGGCAATATCTAAAAATCATCCTTGTGCAAATTACTGATTATGTTCCTATATTTCACAGGAAAATATTTAATACAGAACACGAATCAATAATATGATTTAAACAATTTAGAGAGAATTGATGTAAGAAGTTGGGCTTCTACTTTTTATATATGCTTTGATTCCATGGCTTCAAGATGTGTGACTCCATGGACCATCTAAGTAAGTTATATCTGTGATCAACATTAATTTGTTGCCAGAGAGCATAGTTGATGATTGTGCTAATTTTGTGGTCTAATTCCTAAGAAAGTAGCACACTTGTTGTCACTAGTTTACCTCGCTGCAGATTGAGTTGTAAACTTACAAACTGGTATAATCTAATACTGGTGCAGATTGTTATAGATTGTTGTTGCGCTACATTAGCAGAAGTTCAGAAGAGGGGGGAGGACTTCTGGGCAGAATTTGAGTTGTATCTTGCAGATCTATTGGTTGGGGTGGTAGTTAATGTTGCTTTAGTTGGGATGCTAGCACCTTATGCTCGTATTGCAGAACCATCTGTACAAAAAGGGGTTCTTGGACGTATGCAACATGCTTATGCAGCCCTTCCTAGCAGGTTGTTACTGCCCACCAAGAATATCCATAGTATTATATTATTAACTTTGAAAGAAAAACAAGGTTTTCCACCTGTTGGATCTTGATTGGTTGCAATTCACTTAATCCAGCAAGATGATATAAAAGATGACATTCATCACATTTCTTCTTTTAATATTTGCAGCTTTAGATGATAGTCTTAACAATTCAAATATTATTATATGCAGCGTATTCGAAGCTGAAAGGCCAGGTTCTAGATTTTCCATGAAGCAAAGAATTGCTACTTACTTTTTCAAGGTAACTTACCCAAAAGGATATCTGATGTAACTGGATGTCATGGACCATATGTCAAAGAGGAGTATGGATGGAAGCATATATATTTTCAATTTCTGGTGCAAATGTTCTATTTTTATTCCTAACATTTTGCTTATATGTATACATACATATCTTGCTTCCTTAACTCAACTCTGGTGGAGTTTTCCTGTGTTCATTTATTTCCTGCAGCATATAATTGATCAATGTGCTACATTTTCAGGGAATCATGTATGGATCAGTTGGATTTGCATGTGGTCTTATAGGTCAAGGATTGGCTAATTTGATAATGACTGCGAAGCGGTATGCTCCTTTCCAGACATGTTATGCATAAATGTTCATTTTTTTCTTCAAACCTCATAGCTACATTCTCTATGTTGGTTGCTTTATCATCCATATGGGTGTTATACACAATGTAAATTTTGGAAATGCCCTTCATTGTATCAATTGTCTATGCTAGAAGTTGCTATATTGTTGAGTTCTTGAGTATCGATTAAAGGCAAGAAGATCAACAGGGAAGGGAAGATTGATTCCAATGAGAATATTGATGCAAAACTTCTCCTTTGTTACACCTAGTGTAGAATTCTTAGAGAAATATGCCTCTAAGGAATGAATAGGGAAGCCTGTAAATTCCCACACTTAATAAATGATACAAGCCACTTCTTTAAATACACAAGCTACCTAAAAACTAGGAATTTAAAATACAAAAACAACATTCAAAAACAAACAAACAACAATAGATTAAGGAGAGAATTTTTCTCCTAAATCTTAGAAATAGATGTAGATTTATCTCCTTAATAATCTGTTGTGTATCTCCTTATCTCATACTCCAAAAACATGACCATGCATGCACACACACAAGATCAATCCAATCTCATGATGCTTAACACGCCCCCTCAAGTTGGGGAGTGGATGTCAATCATCCCTAGCTTGCTTGCCAGAGTTTCAAATTGAGCACTAGGCAGCCCTTTGGTAAGTAAATCTGCTACTTGTTGAGTGGAGGGAATGTAGGAGATTTGGAGAAGCCCAGAATCCAATTTTTCTTTAAAAAAATGTTGGTCAATTTCAATATACTTAGTCCTATCATGTTGTATAAGATTATGAGTAATGCTAATGGCTGATTGATTGTCCCCGAAAAGTTCAATAAGTCTTTGCACCGAAGCTTTTAGATCTTTTAGAATAATTTGTAACCATAACAGCTCACATACACCAAGGGACTTGGATTGGAATTCAGCCTTAGCACTAGATCTAGCCAATTATGGGAAAGATATAAGGCCTCAGAGGTAAACATCCTTGAAGTGTACCATCCGCTTCATATTTCACATTAAAAATCCATCTGCTGCCCACTGGTTTTACCCCCTTGGGTTTAGGTACCAATTCCCAAGTATGATTCTTTTGAAGTGCCCTCATCTCTTCTAACATAGCCTCCTTCCATTTGGGATCTTTAACCGCCTTTTCCATTAATTTAGGAATAACAATAGCATCCAAAAAATCCATCTGCTGCCCATTGGTTTTACCCCCTTGGGTTTAGGTGCCAATTCCCAGGTATGATTCTTTTGAAGTGCCCTCATCTCTTCTAACATAGCTTTCTTCCATTTGGGATCTTTAATAGCCTTTTCCATTAATTTAGGAATAACAATAGCATCCAATGAAGTAAGGAAGCCTATATGTTTTTGGGATAGGCGATGATAGGACAAATAGTTGGCTATTGTGTGTTTTGTACAAATTCTAACCTCTTTGCAGATAGCTATGGGTAGGTTTAAGTTTGTTGAGTCAGGCTAATGAGGTGAGGGGTTAGAGGTGCTGGTTGAGCCTTCCTCATGATGGGCCAATGTTCTAAAACACATTAGGCGCTAGTCGAGCGCCAGACTGGGGGCCTAGCGCCTAGGATGCCTAGGAGGAGCCTAGGCAGACTGCTTTTTTTTTTAAGTTTTTAATGTATTTTTATGTTATTTTCAGATAATCAAAGTAAAAAAGACAAATGAAACTTATATATATTACTATATTATATATATATATGTGTGTGTGTTTATATATATAAACAATATATACATATATATAAACTGGGGTGATGGCTAGGGCGGAAGAAGAACAACAGAGACGATTGGCGATGACGGCGGCCAAGAGAGACGAATGGAGCGATAGCTAAGGGAAATCGGGAAATCAAGGGCTAAGAGAGACGATTGGCGGCAACGGTGGCGATGAGAGAGAGCTTTCAAAGAGGCGATTGGTAGCGACAACAAGAGAGAGAAATTGGCCTAGGCATTGCCGACGACCGGTTAATCGGATTGGCGCCTAGGGAGGCCAATTAGCCTATATTCGTGGCGGCCAGGGGCCACTTAATGCCTCAGCGACACCTAGGCCGATTTTTAGGACACTGTGATGGGCAACTTCCAAGCTAGGATCAATGGTTGATGCTGGTGGTGGCTACGGCTCATCCATGGACTCTTTTCTTTTGTACACAAACGGTGAACCCTTAAATCTAATAGGAGTTGACAGCTTAGGCATCGCTTGTTCATCATAATGCAGTTGGGATACATGCATAGGGGCAGTAGACAGAATGGGATCATTAGGGGGTATATCAAGGGCAAGAAATAGGTTCTCGAGCTCTAGATCAATAGGTCTAAGGGAATTTTCCTGCTGTCCAGATGAAGAAACTTCAAAGAAAGATATTTTCAAGGAAAGTCACATCTTTTGAGAGAAAAAACTTTCGAGTGGTTGGATGGTAGCATTTATAACCCTTTTTGGTAGGAGAATACCCAAGAATAACACACCTAAGAGCCCTAGGATCCAACTTGTCCCTATGGCCTTTGGGTATGTCTACAAGACTAACACACCCAAATAAATACCCTAAGAGGTAAGGAAGAATGGAGAGTAAGGTCTGGGAAAAAAGTTGCTAACTATTGGAATGGACTCCTATTTTCCAGCACTTTAGAGGGAACCTTATTTATAACATAGGTGGCTGTTAACACAACTTCTCCCCAAAAATTTTTTGGAACATGATGATGATGAAGGAGGGCTCGGGTGACATTGAGAAAATGTCTTATTTTCCTTTCGGCTACTCCATTTTGTTGTGGAGTATCAATACAAGAGGATTCATGAATAATACTCTCTTGTTGGAAGCACTGATGCAAGTGATTATTAAAATAATCCCTTGCATTACCAGTCCTAAACTTCTTGATATAAGTGTCAAATTGGTTGTAAATCATTTTGCAAAAGGAGGATAAAACAGTCCCAATGACAGTCTTATTTTTTAGAAGGAATACTTAACACATCATACGAGTACAATCATCAATAAAATATATAAACCATTTTTTTCCAGAACAATTTGCAATCTTAGATGGACCCCAAACATCTGAATGAATTAGATTAAATGGTTGAGAAGAAAATTTATTGCTGATTGGATAAGAAACCTTATGATGTTTTGCCAAAATACATTCATCACATTGGAAAATGCTTGGATCTAAAGAATTGAACAAAGTAGGGAACATTTGTTTTAACAAAGCAAATGGGCATGATGACCTAACCTAAAATGATGCCACCAAATAGAAGAGATATTAGAAGCAGATTAAGATAAACAAGCCGTCCCATTCTGTTTTCCTTTAGAATAAGTCATGTCCTTCCAAGATATAGAGTCCATTGTGCTCCTTAGCCACGCCAATCATCTTCCCTAAGTCCTTAGCCTGAAACTTACACATGTGATGAGAAAAAACAGCAAAACAGTTCAAGTCCTTAGTTTGTGTATAGAAATCAGACTTGCTGTCAATTTGGAACATGAAGAACATTATCAAAGGGCAGCCAAGGGTTAAAAGAAACTGTGCCTTTTCAGAAATAGGCATTGATGTTCTATTTGCAATGGTAATGTGTTTAGTGGTTTTAAAAGGTTTGTTGGTATTTTATGGACTTCTAAAGTTATATATTATTGATAATCAAAGCACTTATTTATATAACTTATTTAAAACAGAAAAAGCATAAAAAAGTTGTATAAATAAGTGCTTTGATTATCAATAATATATAGCTTTAGAAGTCCATAAAATACCAACAAATGGTATCAAAGCATATTTTCTTGAGGGACTTGTGAGTTGAGAGAAACCAAACATAACCTACAACACAACCTTCAGAAATGGAAGTAGAGATGGATGCTGATGTCGACATGTCTAGGGCTGAGGAAGAAGAAGACCCAAATGCTAAGGACTTGGAGGAGATGAAGAAGTCAAGGAGATAGAAGAGGAAGCTGGTGCCCTTCACAAAATGCAGGCCAAATTTGAAAAGGAAATGGGCACTATTCAAGATTCTTCTGGTGGGTCTGCTACATAGGCTGAGAAGGAAGAAGTGGACTCTTGGTCAATATATGTTGGCAATGTTGACTACACATGCATGCCGGAGGAAGAGTTATTTTAACTCTACTCAAAATCATATCCATGCATATGCCCAAAAAAATGCCTATGCCCCATAACCATACCTATACCTTATAACCATAAACCATTAAATGCCCATATGCCTATATCCAAGACATGCCAAAATTAAAAATTTACATTTGTAGCCTCAAAGTCAAGGAGGAGTGTTGAATTATGACTTAAGATATTGTTAATTCTAGTTTGAATAAGTCAAGTGTTAGTTAGATATGATTTGAATAAGTCAAATATCAGTTAGACTATGATTTGTTATTTATGCTATTTTGTAGGAAAATATTTTCTGATTTGTTAGCAGATTATTCTGCAGATTTGTTGATCTTTTGCTGAAGGCAAGTTCATGATTTTTGTGAAAATATTGGGAGAAACTGCAACATACAAATAGGCTATGGCTTTAGCCTTCCTTGTCTTCCTCTCCTTGTGAATCTTTATTTGGTTCACAATTGGATTGGCCGGCAAATCAACGTAATCTTCCTCAATTGCTTCCCAAAGATCCTGTGCCTTGAGATGGACTTTCATTTTAATAACCCATACTTGATAGTTGTCGCCACCAAATATCGGTGCTGCCGGCATTCCGTGACTTGATTCTGCTTCCATCTTTGCAGATTGTTGGCTTGAATTTGAGTGTTTGTGAATATGTTTTTTTGGTTTCTCTCAACTCACAGGTCCATCAAGAAATACGCTTTGATACCATTTGTTGGTATTTAATGAAGAAAGAAGAAAAGGGAAGGAACATACAAGAATAGATTGGGAGAAGGGATGAAGCTAATTATTTTATTGAGCATTGATATCCCTTATTTATACAGCAAAAGATCAACAATCTGCAGAATAATCTGCTAACAAATCAGAAAATATTTTTTTACAAGGTTCATAGGTGTCAAAAAAATGTAAACAAGGGGTCATATGGTCTGTGGCTCCTCAATCAAGGATCCACATGTTATTCCTATCAGATTTAGGTAAAAAATCCCATAAGTTAGTGATTTACCTTGCTGTACCAGTGAGCAAGATGCTCCATCTTGGAATGTCTTGAGGAAGGCTTTTAGCTTGCTTAATTCTTCTGGGTTTAGCTGAGTAGAATCTGCCTCAGTTATGCCCCCTTTATCTGCAACCTCCTCAGCTTGTTTGTTGGATATATAACTCTGAGGTTTCTTGTTCTTGAAGCCTCCAATTCGGCTTGAAACAACTTCTTTTCCATGCAACTTGAAGCATGTTTCCCTAGAATGCTGTGGCTTCTTACAAAATGTACACCGTTGCCCCTCACAGTTAGTCCCTTGATTATGAACAGCTGGTTTTCCAAATTTAGTTCCTCCTTCTTTGTTGCTGGTCACAAGAGCTGATCCTTCAGTGACATGTTCTGTAAGCATAGCATCTTCTATTCTCTTCACTCCTTATGATGGCAAAAACCTCATTTAGGCTAGGAAGTTTCTCCTTACCCAAAACTTGAACCCTAACCTGATCAAACTCAGGGCTAAGACCTGCTAAGAACTCAACAATTCGGTCCCTTTCAAGCATCTGATTTAGGGTGGCAGCATCCTAACTATCCTCACTACAAACCATCTTTAGTGTTTGATATTGATCTAGTTCTAGCCATAACCCTTTCATCTTATTGAAATAATTTGTAACTGATAACTGACCTTGTTTTGTGGCACTTATCTTAGTTTTTACCTCAAAAATCACCCACGCATCCTTGACCTTAGAGTAAGTTTGCTGGACAGTTTCTCATATCTCCCTTGCCGTGCTCAAGAACATGTAGTTCTTGCTGATTTGTGGTTGCGTGGTGCTCCAAATCCATGACATGATCCTGGAATCTTCCACATCCCATGTTGTGAAAGATGGATCCTCCTTCTTAGGGGGTAATCCGGTTAGGTGGCCACCTTTCCCACGACCCTTAAGAAAAGTTTTGATAAGCTGGGCCCATTTGGAGATAATTTCTCCCATCTAGCTGTTAGGATTGATGAACACCCAGTAGTTCTCCTCCTCCATTAGATACATCAACTGAACTGATGTCTTCATAAGTCATGGTTTGGGCTGTTGTTTTTGAGATATCAGACATGGCTTCTGATTTGAGTAATAGGGTTTTGGCAGAGAATGGGTCTTAGAAGAAACAATGCAGACTGTGAAAGATGAAGAAGAACCGATGAAGGAGCAATGGGCTGTGCTATGAAGGCCCTTGGATATGAAGAAACAAAACCGATGAAGGGCTGTGGTCTGTGCAATGAAGGCACTTGAAGAAAACCAAAATCAATGAAGGGGCTGCAGGTTGTATCAGGCTAAGATCAAGGCTCTAATATCATGTAGAATTCTTAGAGAAATATGACTTTAAGGAATGAATAGGGAAGCCCGTATATTCCCACACTTAATAAATGATACAAGCCACTTCTTTAAATACACAAGCTACCTAAAAACTAGGAATTTAAAATACAAAAACAACATTTAAAATACAAACAAACAACGATAGATTAAGGAGAGAATTTTTCTCCTAAATCTTAGGAATAGATGTAGATTTATCTCCTCAATAATCTGCTGCATATCTCCTTATCTCATACTCCAAAAACATGACCATGCACACACGCACACATGATCAATCCAATCTCACGATGCTCAACACCTAGTTATATTGGCATTTTATCACAATGAAGTTTGGGCTGCTACTAATTAAATTATGTGTAACCTATGGCATTCATAACTTGAACTTGCCAATTTTAAGGAATACACAATTTATTAAAATTTTCCTGCTTGTCTCTTTGGTTTATTTGAAAGCCGTAATATGATGAATGGACCAAAGGATCACTGTGCTGCAAAGGTAGCACAAAACTTTTTCACTGGATATCTCGCACCTAACTTGCTAAGTCATATATTCACATTCTCACTGGTTGTTGCAGTTGTTAAACCGTCTTGTATGATTCCCTGAGGGCATTAGTTGGAGCAGTATATTATCTTCATCTCAAATTGGAAGGGACTATCAAACCCCTGTCAATGTAGGACACTACCTCTTTGTGTGCTAAAGGTTCTATGTTGCTGGTGCAATAGCAATGGCGTAGTTTGATTGTGTTGGTTGTTTAGAGTTACAATCTTGATGCATTGATAAAGCCCATGCACAATGTATATTCATTTCTTTTATCTACCTTGCAGTATAAAGATCCTCTTGCTTGACTAAAATTATTGTAGCTTTTATATTTTTTAGCTACTATAAATTATACTGGCAGAAATTCTCAAATTTATTTCATATACAAGTATATGAAGAAACTTTGGGAAAATGAGCTGCTTGGTTTTTTCTTTTCTCTCAAAATTTCTATGATAGCAAATAAAATTTCTTTTATGTGTGTTTGTGTGTGTGTGATTTCTCATCATATATTCTTCATTCATATCAGGAGCATAAAGAAATCAGAAGAGGACATACCTGTTCCACCTCTCATAAAGAGTGCAGCTCTTTGGGGTATGCTTTGCTTGATCTTTTATGATCTTGTTTACGGTTCTTGAACTCATTCTCTAATAATCTTCAAAACTAAACTTTGGATTCCAACAGTTAATTTGGATGTTACTGGGTTTACTGGTTTCTGACCTTTTTTTTATAATCCATCAGTTCACTCCAATAGCTTTCAGCATCAGATGAACATTTGAAGAGTTGGTGGGCTTTTTTTGTTTTGGTGAGGGCGGGGTGGGGTGGGAAGCATGCATTTGTTATTTGCTTTTTTCCAATCCCAAAACAGCTTGGCTCTTTGAAAAAATCATTCTCATATTATTTTCATTTTTTACAGGAGAAATTTTGGGAGTCACTGAAGCATTTTTTTTCATTTTTTATTGTTTTCTAAAATTGGGGTATTCTAAATCTTCAAAAGCAACTTTTGGAACTAGCTCATCGAAAGCATTCCTTCGATTTCATATGGTTTCAAAATATAAACAAATTCTAAATTGTAACCATGTGAACCTCTTTGACTGCCTAGTAAAAGACTTCACTGCCTACTTATTTTACCAGAGTTTTCTTGGGGAGGAACAAACACTGGATGCTTGTGGTATATTGCCCAAGATCTGATAGACTAATTGCCATGTTCTAGTGCTTATAAGTCGATTGTCCCTACCTAAATCTGGAGGCTTATGTGGCTTTGATTGTGACATCTGGTGAGGCAAACTGTGGAACTATACAATTTAACAATAATGTTAAAAATAGTTAAAAGTATTATAGAAATCTAGGTAGCACCTTGATGGAATATGAGCGAATCTTTTGTTTCTATATTACAAACATGCTGATGATCATCCATTTAGAGCACACTTACCAGGGGATTATCTGACGCCTTTTCTATTTGAAGAATGCTAGGTTCTTTTGATATGGAGAGCATGGGCACTTAACCTGTGCCTTTCGCTACTTATTATATTGTTTTTCAATGAGCTTCAGTGCTTCACCATGCAATTCCTTATCCAAGTACAATCAGGACATTTAGCACCTTGACTTCTTTAGCATTCAACAATAACATATCAATCTTTTGTCCCACTAATGGGGTGGGCTTGACCTCTTTAGCATTCGCTAAATCAATATCTGAGGTATTTTTTTCTTTGGCTTTGCCAACATGCAGGTGTTTTCCTAGCTGTTTCCTCCAACACCCGCTATCAGATTATCAATGGATTGGAAAGGTTAGTAGAATCGGGTTCTTTTGCAAAGCAGTTTCCACCCATTGCCATGGCCTTTACAGTTGGGGTGCGATTTGCAAACAATGTGTATGGTGGGATGCAGTTCGTCGACTGGGCAAGATGGAGTGGGGTGCAATAACTATCCCGCTTCCTTGTTTCTTTGAATGAAGTTTGTAGCAGAGAAATAAGACTCACCTCGCCCTCTCTTGTAACTCCAATTTAAGTAATGCTAGCAACCTGTTATAACTGAGATTGAACAACCGTTAATGGCAATTTCTGTATTTGCCCTCTCCTAATGTTGTGATATTTTATGTTGAATGGTGGAGTCACCTCCATATTTTTAATCTACTCCGAACTTTATTTTTAGGTTGCTCCTTTGTAATAAAAAGGTTATGGATTCAAGTTATGCAAACAGTCGTTTCCTCATCCTTGTAAAGCAGAAACTTTGTGTACTTGTGACACCTTGCTGAACTACCCTTAATAGCCCATTGAAGATGCCAAAACTGCGGAGTCCCTGCTTTGGGTTTGGTATCTATAGTCAACCCAGGTCAATCTACTGGACCTGCAATGTTGGCCTCTTCTTGATCATGACTGGTCTGAATTTGGTAGCATTGTCACCACAGAACACAAGATTCACATCTTCCCAACACCTGTTTGTAAGGCTATGAGCAGTCCTGAACCACTTTGGTTATTTCCTTGAAGCCATGGACCACTTCCCTGGTTTCCAGAGGATGTAAAACACTACTCTTCCATTAAAGACCTTTAGAGTTTAACTAAGTTTTAAGCACAAGTCACTAGCATCTGTCGTAGATATTTTTCATTCTAATATTTTGATTTCGATGTCCCTAATGCATCCAAAGCTCCAATCTCGTTCATGGAATTAATTTAAGAAAAGGTTGACGACAAGAAAGAAAAAAATCTTGCCTTCATCTTTCAATATAAACCACCGAATTCTGCTATGAAAAAAAAGGATTCTGGTTCTCCAGGCATTATATAAGGGTGAATAGTAGCTTCAGCATATGAATGAGTAATTGCAAAAACAACATATCAAGATGTTAGAGGGGAAAGCAGTAGTGAGGGAGACAGATATGCCAGAGGCAATGCAGAACCATGTAATGGAGTTAGCTTACCAGGCTCTTGATCTTCATGAAGTCTCTGATTGTCAATCCATTGCTCATTACATTAAACAGGTTTGCCTCCAAAACTATTAATTGCTTGATTTGTTTCATTTACTTCATTTTGTTTCTATTTTCCTTGTTGGGTTCTTGGGATAAAGAAAACTGATTGGAAAACTTAAATTACATCCAAATGACTATAATTCAAGATCAAGAACAAAGGAAAGAGTTCAACTGATGTGCAAATCTCTTGCAGATCTATGTTGAACTGATCTTTCTTTTTACTTTTCTTTTAAGGAAATTAAAAGCATGGTTTTGGGTTTCTTTCTGTTTTTGACTTGGGTCCTACAATCACGGGAACCAAGCAATTTTATTACTTGCTGAGAATAAGGTTACCTTATCAAAAGTTATATTGTCTAATCAGCATAGGGTCAGATTCATTTGATGATATATGACTAGGAATATGCTATTGAAATCATTTTAGTAACCTTTGGGCGTTTAACTTTTATATGGCCGCATCTATGCATCACTTGGCAAACATATTTTACAGTTCCAGGCCAACTAGTTGGGTTGTTTAAGTTAGATTTGGAAATTATTAGATTTTAAAAACGGATCTCTCTGAGCTAATTAAAAAAGAAACATAATCAAAACAATGAGAAGCTGAGTTATCTGGTCATTGTTCCAAAGACCAAGTTTGAGTTGAGATTTGAAGATCATAGCTACTTACAAAGTAGCATGTCCTGTTGTGGCAAAACTTTCCTGGAAAATTAGGGACCCTGAATACACTAAATCCAAGCTGATAGGAAACCACACTGGAAATATATGTTACTCATCATTAGGATAGTTTTATGAAATCTTTAACCATAGAAAGAGAATATAATAACCCTGTGACAGGGAATATCATACTCCAGATCAGATATAGTGAGAATGATGGAAGATCAAAGGTTTTGAAGAAGAGTTCCACTAACCAGAACATCAACATGTTGTTGGCTTAAACAGAATTTTGATGAAGCTTATGGACCAGCATGGCATTGTGTGGTGGGCAAAGACTTTGGATCCTGCATTACACATCTGTGTGGTAGTTTCATGTTCTTCCACGTCGAGATGATGGAGTTCCTTGTCTTCAAAGATGGCAGAGACTTGAACCAAAGCAAGGAAGAGTCTGTAGGAGTCCTGCAGAAAGCTGGCTAATTAAGTTGATCAAAAGCTCAAACTAATGTTCTGTATTTTGTGCTGGATTGTCCAAATGGCTAAGTGAAACCTTATTTAAACTACAATTTTTTCTCAACTCTCTTGAATCGGGTTATTGCCCCAAGAATCGACCATAAATAGTACAATATGAAGCTGCCAAAAAAGGAACATGCCACTGAGTGCTGCACTATGCTGTGAATTCTCATAGAAATTCTTATAGAATGGAATGAATGGACTGAAAAATGCAACATACGTAAACAGCCATCGACAACTAGAAAGAAGCACCGGTGTTCCATGAGCTCAAGCTAGTAGTTCCTCCTCAGCAAGGAGGAGGTAATCTGCAACCTAAGGACTAGATGCAACATGTGTGTGTATCTAGACCTCAGGATGCAGATTACCTGGTCCTGACCGAGTATACATCATCTATAGGGAGAAGAAACACAATTTCTAAGGGCATATCAATCACCAGAATGTGTGTGGCAAGTTGAGGTTGATTATCACATGCATGACGGGAAAGAATTTATAGAGGTTCATGAAGGTAACACGAAAACTTCTTCAAGCAGGGGTGCAGAGATGTGAATATAGTATAAAGCCACCCGCCAGGAATCGTTCACCTTTGTTGAAGATGAATCTGTTCTTCAACAGCCAATGATAAGCTGAGAACCTTCCTTTCTGCATACGACGATTTTTTCCTGTCTTAACAGCCTTTTAACCACTGCTGCACAACTGAAAATTACGTCATCACATCTGGAGAAAAATATCTTAAAGGGCGATTGCTAAACCACTACAAACTCGGTAGATGCAAAAACTAAGGTGATTAGTGTGCTTGAAGCCGCTAGGAATGCTAAGACTACGTTTTTTTTTTTTTTTGTTATTTTCAAATCATTTTTAATTTTTAATTCTTTAAAATAATAAAAACGCGTTCTCTATATTATTTTTGAAAATACATTTTTAAAAATAAAAAAAACTCAAAATAATAAAAAATTATTTTGAATGTTTTTATCCAAAACAAACTCTAAACTCAAAACATATTTATTTATTTATTTATTTATTCATATTTTATTATTGTAATGAGAAAAAATATTATAAAATTCATGAACTTTAAAGTGTATATATTTTTTTAATAATACATTAACATTAAATATTTTTAATTTATTGAATAATCAAATTTATTGAATAAAATATCATTAAAAATTATTTTTAAAATTTCAAAAA
The DNA here is from genome assembly GCF_014633365.1 of Diospyros lotus. Lineage (NCBI taxonomy): Eukaryota > Viridiplantae > Streptophyta > Magnoliopsida > Ericales > Ebenaceae > Diospyros > Diospyros lotus. Next base: position 1,415,855 of record NC_068351.1, on the reverse strand, counting down.
GATTTTATTTTTTAATTTTTTATTTTGAGAAATAATTTTTCAAAATGATAAAGAGAACACGTTTTTAATTTTTTAAAAATAGATTAACAAAATAAAAAACTGAAAATAAATTCAAAACTCAAAACTGAAAATTAAAAAATAAAGAAAACACAACCTAAACTTTATCGACTTGTCGCAACACGTGGGATTCTCTAGCTTCTGCTCTGAAAGATGATTGGGAAAAGTAGTGTAATATCAGCATTTTCCATCAGCTTTCATGCAGTGACATATTCTATTCCCTTGCTAGTTGAGGGGCACAATATTAATTATTGCCCTAGCTATATAGTTCATAGAGAGGTTGTTTGGCTGAGGGGTAGATGTGCTGGAATTTCCTATAAATTATCTCTTCAATGATCAGTGTAAAAAGTTCTGAAATGATACCTTTCTCATTCAAGATAAAGCTGAAGAACTAAGGGCATATCATCACTGTGCAATGTCTTACAGGCGCATGGTTAGATATATTCTGTGAAATCATGAGAAGAACAGCATTAGGATAGTGTATATTGCAAGAAAGTTGAAAATGAAACGATAATGCAACCTCACCAAGACGTGTTCTTCGGATAGACGGCCAAGGTTGCATGATTTCTTTCTGTCATGCTTGATGCCTTCCATCTCCAAATGGGGATAGATGCTGAAAGGACTGGCATAGCATCTAAAGCTTTCGTCTTGAAATTCGCAGACAAATATGGTAAGAGTGACAATGGCATATAAAAGGAAAATGCTATAATGGGGCGAAATTATCAGGCCTTATTAACAACATTAATTATGATAATCGCAAAGAGAAGAACCTCTCATATATTAGAGACTCGTATACTAGAATATCCTCTCGACGTATTTTATTCAAATATGAAAAGTATTCATGCGAGTAGCTACTACTCTGCCATGGACATCAAAATTGATATTTTTTATTTTTTTTTAAATATAAAAAACTAGAAGGCACCAAATCAACTCAGAGTCGCGATCGTCCCACATATAATAAAGAGGTAAATCGCAAGTCGAAACTCAAGACTTGACCCCTTGAATAAACCTAAATTATTGATAGTCACACGAAAACAGATTCAATTCCACGATCTTGTGATAACCCAAGCTCTCGAATGTGTGTGTAGTAAACTATCTGTAAAGATTCAAAATTAATATTTTTCAAGGAAGAATAAAATCATACAAAAGGACAAAGCTTCTATCTACTGCTGCAACAAAAGAAGAGAGGCTCGATTAACTTCATTTCTGGGTTCTTTCAGTGATTAGTTACACGTAACAACAATAGTCACAAACTTTAATCCTGCCAAGTGAGATTTAATTTGGTAACCCCCCCCTTGGATCATTTCTGCCGATGCAACAACTGAAACCTACAGCACCACCATGACCACTGCACCATCAACCTGCGTCAAAAGCACAGCCTCTTACCTCTTTTACCATTATTGCCTTGCTTGTTAGTCTCAACTGGCAAAAGAATCTAAAGAGAACCTTCCCTTTTGTTAAATAAATTATGGTTTAAGATGAATTAGCTCTGTTTGACCCAGCATCTTGAAATAGCTTCCTGGCAACTTGCATTATTAAATCTAGAGACTTGACGAATAAGCTTCACAAGATTCAGTGATCCTGGGAATATCCGTACTTAGCCATAAGATCAGTAAGCGAAATTCCATAAGCTCAAAGCGAAAGTTCAGGAAAGGAAAAGAAGCCTGTCTTCTTGGCTGCTAGTACACTCAAAACTTCATAAGAATACAGACATCGCAACTTAACTAAGCCAGCACAAACAGAATACTTGCTCTCATATTACCATCATAGAAAGGGAAAATTTCCAAAACCTAGAACTATAAGTATCAAAGGCCGGTGCAAGATCTGGTTCTCCGAAACTATCTAATAATCTATACACTGAAATGTGTTCCATGCTAGCAACAATAAAAAATTTTCATTACGAGTCGTCTCAGAAAACAACAAAAAAAAGAACTGTAAAAACTATAAATGCTCTTCTCCTATCCACCTTTATCTTAAACCCCGGATCTCTTCACCAGAGCATCCGAAGACAACAAGCTATAATACTGACTGGCAAAACTCATGCTCAAGAGCCAAGAGCGGGTACATCTGGATGCACTGGCAACTAGCTGTTTAGAGGTCCATCTGACAAAATCTTCTTCAACGTCTCGTAAGTCATGAAAGCAATTCCCACCCCCGGAACAACCTTATAGTATTCGGGCAGGATCCCTCTATATAAGCCACACAAGCCTTCAGAGCGTATTATATGTCTAAAGGTCCCAAAAAGGCTTGTTTTACACATACGGGCTTGACCAGCAGCTCCTTCCAACTGCTTTCTTCGCCTGACGAGATCCAAAGGAAATGTTGCTGCAAGTATCAAAAGAGCAACAAAAAGTGACAAATGATCAGGATAAAAGAGTAAAAAGAACATCTAGGGAAAACATGTTATCCAGCTTTTACTGGGGATTTATCAATTCATTCACCCAAAATCAATTTACCACTAATTCAAGCAAATGATAAGGCATCTAAATATGAAAGCTCACTAGATCTTCTGTGGGAAACTATTCATTACATAATTATAAAAATTGTTCGACTCACCAGTTTGACCACAAATAGGGAAAATAGACATCCTTCATTATCTTCAAAAATCCATCACATAAATTGATTGGTCTCATATGCCATTTTTTGTTTTTAGGAATACAGCTTGAATGTAAACAAAAAGCTCCAGATGTTAATTAGAATCATAATACCATTATTGTAAATAGCGAATGCAAGATGCTAATCATAGGAGAGAGTGATACACCAGTAACATAGGTTTCATCCTTAAATGCAAGCCGCTTCATCCATCAAGATATTAAGAGTTCCCCTCAAAGAGACCTTTATTTAATTTACTTACCATTAAAAAAAAGGTTGATAGAAATCCTTTGGATGAAGGCTTCCTATGCTACATATCTCCAAAAAGATAGATCATTATCAAGTAACAGTAGAAATATCTGGACCCACTAGAAAAATTGATAAGAATTAACATTATGCTAGGAAGTATCTGAAATTGTAGGTCATAAACCACACACCTGTAGATGAAGCAACACCAGAGAGACTGCCACAAGCAAGACTAACCAAGACAGTAGAATCATCAGGCCTAATGTCAAGATGCTATCACGTCAGAATGATGCACCATAACAACAAGGAGCAACTAGATGTAGTCGAGCACAAGAGATATTATATTTGATAGAAAGGACAGAGACGTCTCACCTTTCAGAATGCCAATAGGATCTCAGCATCTCATAAACAGTAAAGCTTATTGCTATACTGGGTCCAACCCCCTACACCATGCAAAGCATCTCGATGGCATAAGAGTTAAAAGCATGGTGGAACCACAATTGAACACATGCATAGCTGAAAGCTCACCAGTAACGTCGCACCAAGTCCTTTGTACAAACCCAAAAAACCTTCATCTCTACAAATAGTATGGAGTGCATGCCAAATACCCCGATAATAGATGGTACTTCTCTGCAATATTAACACTAAATGAGCTAAGGAAAAGCTCAGAGAGGAGAAGGATAAGGCATGAGCCGGTCTGTACCAGAAGTGAAACTTAATCGATACTACTTTCCACTACATGCAACAAGAAGTCATTAAAAAATACAGAACTTTACTTAAGCCTTAGGGGAAGCATAGTTCCTCAAGATATCATTATGTACGTTTTTGGAAATAGAAAACTCAAAAGTTAACTGGGAAAAAATAACAAGATTAGAGAATAATAAAAATTCTCGCCAGAAGATAATTTATCAAACACATGCTTACCTGGGCCGCAAGACGTGTCCTTACAAGATCCAATGGATATGTCATAGAGGCCGCTGTCATTCCTGCTAATCCACCACCAATAAAGTGGACAAAATTATCCGTATGTGCACTTCTGTTGTGACTTTCCAGGCCAGGAATTGATTTTAATAGCTACAAAAGGAATAAAAAAAACAATATAAATGAAACACGTACACAGAGTAAGCCATATAAGCTTAACTTCAAAAAAGGGTCAGTTTTGGAGAATGTTCATACTGACACTTTTATAGCGTTCGTAAGCATAGAAGTTGACTGAAGAGTAAGGAAGACGATGAACAATGGTTACTAGATTCCCTTTCCAAAATGCTCTAAAGCCTTCTTCATTAACAATACGCAAGGCCTCACCCCATATGCTAGTCTTGGTCAACACTGCAGCATTAGAATGCATACCTTGCACCTATAAAGAGAAAAAAGAAAAATAGTACACCAATGCAACATAACAAATTGGAAAGAGTAAATAAAGATATTTCAAATATTGAGTTCTGGAATCAATGCCAGGCTAATTAGATCTGAGAGTTTAGCAGAAACACAGACCAAAACAATAAAAAGGTGGGAACTTTGCCCTGCCAAAGCAGGGGGGTTGAGTTTTATCCATGTTCGAATCTTTATCTAAAGATACAGGTCTCATTAGACCTGGTACCTCCTAATTTCTAAAGAAGAGTAAAAGAACGCACACAACAAGAACACCCAGAAATCCATGTCGTTCTCTATCAAAAAAATACAAACAAAATTTTTAAAACTAAATGTTGTTCTTAATTTAACTGAAAGCATCAGGTACCAAAAAGGAGGCAAAACCAAAAGCCACAAAGGGCCCTCATCTAAATTTAAAATGGGAAAGAGAAGGAAAACAAGGGTTGGATTGATTTTCATGGTAAATTGATTTTTTTTTTGGCGCGCCCCCCCCCCCCCCCCCCCCCCGGGGGGGGAGGGACGCAATAAGTAAAAGAGTATTTATGAAAGGAACTACCTTAAAGGGGCAGAATTCTATACAAGAACCTAAAAGATTACCTACAGAAAAGGATTAAGAACTTTTGATGATAAATTATAATTCAGGGGCAACTGAACAACAGAAAGTTAGTTTCACCATATCACCACATTAATATTATATCTAACTCTAGAACTTCGAAAGGTAGGAGGAAAAGTAAATTAAATGAAATGAAAGAGAAAGGGAAAATTTTCCAAGGAACTGAATCTCAGTTTTTTTTTACTTTTGGATAGGTAAGTTTGGGTGAAGAAGAAGAATAGATTAAGCAATTCAACAACCTCAAAATCACATAGATTCCAAGGTCATAATAATCGACCAAATACTTGGTTACTTTCCTAGTTCCTCAAGCGTATGTATATCCCCCATTCCACATTATAGTAGCTAAAGAGATTATATTGCGGGAGAACAAAGCGACCTGAAAAAGAATGGTGAGGCGGGCGAGCGGCGCGGTACAGGTCTTGCTGAAAGCGCCCGCGATGCCGCCGGCAAGGAGCTGCGGCACCGTCCCTATCTGGTGCTGCTGCCCCGGCGATATTGGTGGCTGACTGTGGTGAAGCTGCTGCTGCTGCTGCTGCTGCTGTTGCAAGAATTTTCGGGGGCCGCCATCAACCACGGCTCCACGGCTAGACACGGCCACTCGAGCTTCCATTCTGAAGCACTAGCCCCTCTCAGAGAATCGAAGCCCTCAGCTACGGAATCATGTGGTGAAAAGGTGAAGCTCGAGTAATGGGGCTCGAAGTAAGGAAGCGGTTGCTTTTGTGGAAATTGGAGAGAAACCCTAGACAAAACCCTAAACTTGGGCGTGTCTGGGTTAGGTGGGAGTGGGAACCGTAAAGAACTTGCCTTGGTTTGGCTCTTAAAACGGTCTGGGCGATTAAGCCGATGAGGGCTATACATTGAGCCGACCGATTTGACCAGCCCCGGCTCTGACCGGTCTACCTTATGAAACTCATTTTTTTTTTTTTCTCTATATATCAAATTCAATTTCACAGTCTCAACAGCTCTACTAAGAATCAAAAATGTTTTTTTTTTCAAGTATTGTGTCCTTTTATGCTGGATTTAGATAATATTTAGTGAAATTGCTTTAATGTATTAATTATATTTTTATATAAATCAATAAATAATAAAGACAATATTTTCTTTATTTATATTTTCTCAATTAATTATATGAATGAATTTTTAGATTTTTTATATAAAAATCTTATTCTTAAGATATTGAACATATGTGATAGGATTATCTGATAACATAATTTTTTAAACTATTTCTAATACTTAGATTTTTTTAAATGAGAATTCTGATTAATCGATTCTGGACTAGCTCAAGGTTATTACCTCATTCAATATGGGGCTATTGATAAGAGGATAGTGTGTCACGCATCATATGACATGAGATGTTGCTAGTAAACTTGTGGGTAGTCGTTGGGGAATGATTAGCCAAATATGACGTCAATGACTGATTGCATGGTCTAGTGAATAATTGTCATGTCATCAGGTTGTGATGGTGTGTTGATCCTTAGATTAAACTGACACAGTTATTTTGTGTATTGGTATGTAGGATTAGCAAATGAGCCGAACCATCCAATTGGGATATGAGAATATTTATCTATGTGATTTCGTATTGCTAGTATATGGAGATAGGTGTTGAAAATAAGATCCGTCACCCTTGTTGATATTTGATGGAGTGAACGTTCTATGTGATCTACTATTAGTGTGACGAAATAATCATTGTCCAGGGTAGATTGAAAATCAAGAAATATGTTTTCTAATGTGTTATCTAGTCATATTAATGAGATTTGACACATAGTTATTGAATTTGTGAGTTTGTCACTCCATAGCTCTCACTTAGTCAGGATGTTAGGTGATGGAATAATTATAACACACGATAATTGTCAATTGTAATCGGTTTATATAAAATGAGACTTCATTGCCACATATATTGTCATGAACCGTTGCTAGGCGTTATTCAGGAACTCTCGGAACATTATCGGGATTTAGAAAAGTTTCGATGATAGGTCAAAATGTTGACTAATACTAAAAAGAGTTTCGGTGTTATCTAATTGCTAGTGAGTAATGAATCTAAAAAGTCAAAGACCATATAGTATTATGTTTAGTATCGACATTATGTACCCGAAATGTCTCTAGAAGTGATTGGTCAAAAGTTAACCCTTGGCCCCATGCTAATAGTACATAGTGCATTATTGCACTACATTATTAAAGAGGATGGATTTTAAAAGGATTCGAATTTGAAGAAGAAAAAAATGGGGAAGGGGGATTAATTTAATGGCAAAGAAAGGGTCTTTCCTTTTTCTCTCTCTTTCCCTACGTCTCTGCTTTCTCATATCATATTCTTCTTTCTTTACTTCCTCTAAAATTCTTTTGCTATCAGATTATATTTTCGTGTGAAGGTCATGTGTAAAATTTTGAGACACGGGCACCGATGATACGCAAATCATTTGTGTCTAGTATAGGAAGAGCTAACCAGAGCAGTTCCTTATTGCATATTAGGTGTGGACAAACTAGAACCACCACAGTGTGAGATGAACACGATTTCAGTACATAAATTATTTTTGTACCCCAACCTTAAATTGGACAGCAAGTATGAATTTATTTATGTATTCATTTGATGAATATGTTTGTTGCTTAAATACTCAATCTATGTATGGTGTGTATATTATATTCCATTGTGTATTTGATATATGGTAAAAGTTTTATTTTTGCTTGTACCGTCGTACTAGTGATTCCCTTCAAATACTTAGTAGCCAAAATGCAAAAAATGACTGTGAAAGACATGAAGATAGATGAGACTAGTCCAGAATAAAAATTCATTAAAGGAAAAAAAAATGCCCACTTGAAATCAAAGCAGTAATGCAGGCGAAATACTCTTTCTCTCAGGTTACAAGACAGAAAGAGTGGGGAGCAACTTTTACACATGGTAAAATAAATAGAGTGGGTCATCGAAAAATAACCGAATGAATTGGAGAAATGAGGTTGTGCAACGTGGCCACCACAAACAACCACCTTGGCCTCCCGAGTACGGGTCACTCGGGGGTGGTCGCTCCTTGCATCCCCGAGTGGGTGGCATAGCCAAGCGGGAGGGCCCTTACGCTCATGGTCGGGCCACGCAATTGCAAGGCGGAGGCCCTCCTAACGCAAGGCCGTGTGGTCGCACCCCCAAGTGAAAATCACTCGAGGGTGCCACACTAGCCCAGCTTGTGCGCCCATTCCACCACTAGCACGCTTGAGTGACCTTCACTCGGGCACACATTTGCACCCCAACAGCCCCAAGTAAAGGTCACTCAAGGATGCCACGAGGGCGCCTATGCCCACGCCTACTCTGCGCGCGCTCACTTCTATGAGACCCAATCAAAACTACTCTCGAGTAACTCGTTGAGAACATCGGACCGCCTAACACATGTTGGCCTCTTCCATCACTATAAATAGGGAGTCATTCCCTTATACGGGTAAGTCTCTCCCACTCATATTTTCTTCTTACATTCAACTATTCGATACTTTTGAGAGGCTTAGGCATCAGAGGGTTTACGTAGAGATCCTCACTTGCACCCTTAATCGATTATCTTACCAAATAGGTCATTCATCGCTCGAATGGGTCATCCATCACTGTCACTCCACGTCGGGTGAGTCATCCATCGCTCCAAGGAGTCACCCATCATCTTGATAAGCCATCATTATGTCATCCTTAGACGATCTTTCATATTTAAATTCATTGGTGTAGTTTGGCAACAACAATTTCGATACAAAGAAAGTGAGAACTAAAGTAATAAATAAGTTTAAGAGTATATTTATGTGTATCTTCTAGAAATAAAATTATTTATATAGTCTACCTCTTAATGGGTGAGCGAGATTCTCGATTAGATTATCTTTTACAATTATAGGGTGAAGTTCTAGCGGTGATCAACTCAAAATTTTTGAAATGGGTAAAAAGGTATTCTAGGGATGAGTAATTTTCTTAGTGAAATGTGAATTAGGATGACACAAGATACCCATGATAAAAAAATTGGGTCCTGTCAAGATTAACTCTCCACCAACACAAATATAATGATACTTTTATAAGTATGAATCTAATAAAATACAATCCTAATATTCAAATAAAATTTTGATTGTACACTTAAAAAGGGTTAAAATGCTCATTTATAGAAATGTCCTAACCTCAATTATAGAAACTTTGTCAAATGTCCCTTCATCTGTCTCACGTTGCATAACGAGGGGTTAAAATGCTCATGTGCCCAGCATACGTGGGCGAAAGGGAATTGCATTAGCATCATATATGGCCCCTAATAAACTTCCATTAATTATTAACAACACGGCCAAGCCTAATCAGTAAGTTAACAAATCACAGTATTTAGTATGGCACAGAATCAAGTGCCGTCACATCTCTTTCTAATTATCAAAAGCATGGTCCTTGGGATGCTTGAACGGTATGGGCTTGGCACCATTTCCAAGCCAGATTCTAGAGTCACATCCTAGATGAGGGCCAAATAAGTCTTAAATTTCTCAAAAATAAACAAGCTTATGAATTTTACTATACTCGTTACTCTGCCAATCTTGTTGTCTCCTAGAATACCAAACATTGATTTGATAATCGGAGTGTATTCTGAGGGCCAGAACCCTATGTTTACAAGAATTTGGTGTACCGGGTCCTCACTCGCTTACAAGATCAACATCATATAGAGTTAGCCGCTATAGAAATTAGAAATATTCAAACTTTATTGAGATTAAACTAAAAGGCTGTTTGGCTTAGCGGTTTGACTATTTATAAGCTGCATAAGCAATGTTTAAGCTAAATAGCGTTTTTGAGTGAAGTGTTTGGCAACCCAAATTAACTTAAATGCTAGGTAGCTTAAATGCTACTATAATAGAGTTTGAGAAAAACTAGTATCCCAAACTTTTGCACAAAACGCTACCACGTTAACCGAGTAAAAGACTATTCTACCCTACCCCATCATCTTCCTTTCACTTCAGTCATTACTACCACTGTTGCTGTCGTCGTTGCCCCTCCTCCATAATCAGGTCGTCGTTGTCCAGCTAGGCTGTCGCAAGCAGCCGAAGTGTTGGTCGTGCCATCGTTGTATAATTAAGTCGCGCCATCGCTGAATCTGGTTCCAAATCTGTCGCCACAAGTCGTTGAGCACCATCGACCATCCTCCATTACTGCCGTCATCATCAAGTGCTGTCTCTGGCCTTGATCACCGATGGCATTCCCGACCTGTAAGCTAAAGTATATAGAATATATATATATATATATTACACCTGTAAGTGTATATATAGGTATTATATTAATATATTTTTTAATAAGTATGTATAATTTATCTAATATTTAGAAATTAATTTGTAATTTTTTTATAAAAATAGTATTTTTATAAATTTTATTTGTATTATTTAACATCATGTCTATTTTAGTCTTTTTGTCGGTTTTAACAACTTATTAGCTTTTACGAACCAAATACATAATTATTAACTGACAGCTTAAAAGTACATTTATCCAAACATATTATAAACTTAATTACTACATAACTTTTAAGCTAAGAGCTAATTAACTTAAAAGTTACAATTAAAAAGAGTAAGCCAAACAGCCTCTAATACAACCCTTAATGTCATTTTCAAGATAACAGCACACATTATCTTAATTGGTTCCTAGTAATCGTCCATTCACTAAAAAATTTGTGAATTCCCAGCGGGTGAAGGTGCAATCTGAGCATGAAACCAACACCCACTTCTCTTAATTGACCACAAACTTGCGTCCTAATTGCAATCCAACAGGGCCTTCCACTTAATTAGCAATAATCTCTCCCTATAAATACCCTTCTGGTTGTCTCCTTTCTTCCTCGCAACTCTCTTTCAAGTATCCAAGCAGCTAGACAGCCAGCCAGCCAGCCTCCAAAAATATGGCCAGTTCCCTTGCTTCTCTAGCTGCCGCCGCCTTTGCCCTCCTCTTCCTGGCCACTGTCCAAGCCGCCGACCCCGAGCTGGTTTCGGACTTCGCGGTGCCCGACGGCGCCGATGAGAGCAAGCTGGACGGGGTCTTCTTCACCTACACCGGGCTAAGAGACGGCGCACCGTCCAGCACCACCGGGCTCGGGCGGAAACAGGTGTCGGTGAAGGAGTTTCCGGCTCTCGACGGCATGGGCGTGTCCATGGAGCTCCTGGATTTTGCGCCCAACTCCGTGAACGTGCCGCACCACCACCCGCGCGGCGGCGAGATCCTGTTCGTGGTGGACGGGTCGCTGACCGTCGGCACGGTGAACAGCAACGGCAAGCTCTACAAGAACGTGTTGCAGAAGGGAGATGTCTTTGTCTTCCCCAAGGGGTTGCCTCACTACCAGGCCAACTTCGACAAGGCCAACAAGGCGGTGGCCGTGTCGGCTTTCGGCAGCTCCAGCGCCGGCACGGTGGCGCTCCCGAAGAACTTGTTCGGCTCCAACATTCCAGACGAGGTGCTCACGAAGGCCTTCAAGATTTCGGCTGACATTGTTCAGCAACTCAGGTCTGCCCAGAACTGAAATGTAATTAATTAACTAATGAGTATGGTTTTAAGGGTGTCCTTGGATTTAAGGCCTGTACCGTTGAAGGTCTAGGAACCTACCTTGGTTTAACGCGGGTTCTGTGTCCCAAATGGATAAATAATGAAATGAAGTTAGATTATGTGCCTTAGTTAAGGGCAAGCTTAAGGCTTGTACGCTGTGATGTAATGTTCATGCAACTTGAAGAATAAATCTACCATTTGACCCATCTAGCCAATACCCAGAGACAGGTTTGAATTTAGCCAATAACCGGGGTTTAGGCTTGGATTGGATAGTTTCCGGGCCTAAATTACTGGCTGGGCTTTGTGCTAGTTTGGCGGCCTGGATGGCCCATTATGGGTCCATGTTTAATTTAATCAAGGGAACCTGCAGACAGTAAAGCGTATGATTCCCAGCACAAACCAGCTTGGATTGGCCCTTTGTTGGGTCCTCAAAAGGCATCTTTCTCAACTCATTTTCACTTAGATTCCAAGAAAGTTCAACCATATGATGCTGTGCTGTCTTTCATTAACTTCGTTATTATAGCTTGACAGAGTATTAATTAAGAGCAAAGATTAAAGGCTTTAAGTTTAAGTGGCATGCTTTCTATAGAAAACAAAACAAACCCTACATATATGCTCCTTTCTCCTAATTTTCAAAAGAGGTTGAAATTCGCCCTTCCATACATATGTGTTCAAATTTCACCCAAAACAAAGATACAATTCGACTTAAGATTGAATAAATTTGATTTGTTGTTCAATTCAAAATCTTAGAAAGATCAATATTTAGAAAGAGCCCAATATTTTAAATTTAAAATATTTAAAAAGTCAATAATTAAAAAGAGTCCAAATCCGTTCTATTGTATAAAAATAATTATCTTTTGAGATTAATAATGCGCATGGGCTGTTCCACACTTCCACTCACCCACTCAACATTGATAAGTAAAATTTATATAAATAAAAACCCAACTCCATGTGACAACCAAAATAAGTAATGCTTCCTTAAGAACAAAGTGATTGGCAAAAGAAATCTAAAAGCCGAGGTATTGATGCCAACCTGAAGAGTATAAAAGAAGCTACCAAAAATGGTCTAATTTTTAAATTTGCCTAATAAAAATGATTGTCTCCAAAGCATTCACAATAATTTAGACCTCTCTTTTGTACATGGCTGTTCTTATGTTCCGCTAGATTAATTTTCACAAATTTCATGCATATCATCTCGTCTACATGGGCTAAATCCATATTTTTGTTCCTATATTTTTATTTTTATTTTTTTGTGTGTTTATCTAAATTTTTTTATTATTTTAATTACAAACTTGTATCTATATTTTTAAATTAATCTAACTTATATACCTTGATATATAAAAAAAATAAAATAAAATAAGCGAACACTTTGACTCTATCTTTCTCTATATCTTTTAACTTACTTTTTAAAGTATTAAAGTAATAGCTCTACTAATTCAAAATTAGATTTAGCAACCATTGACAATAATGGAGAATAATCGAATAAATTAACTCAATACCTACCATTGTGAAGTAACTGCATAATTAAAGGTGTTCTATATTCGGGCAAACACTAGGAGAAGGTTATATAGTTGCAAACATTATAGGGTAATTTTGATTTATATTATTATTTTTTACATATTAAAATATAGAGATTAAATTGATTCAAAAATATCAAATATAGAAATGTAAAAAAAATAATGAAAAGTTTAAGTTGTCACATAAAAAATGTCAAAATATATGAATTAAATTAATTAAAAAATATAATTATAAAAATATAATTAAAATAATAAAAAAAATCAAATTATCATAAAAAAAAAACTTAAAATTACAGTAGCAGCCAAAATATGAGTTGAACCTTGTCAACCGCATGTGGCAATAACACTCAAACCTATCGACCCAAGATCGTTGCTTTTGGAAGGCGACTTTGGGGGCTAATTATGGCCGCTAGAGCCCCACTTGAGCACCAATTAGAGCCGAAACTTTTAACTGTTTCCCGATGGAAAGGCTCATAGTACTGTTGTGGCCCCGCGTGACAATTAAGACGGAGTTTGTTTTAACCCATGATTTTGGAAATTAGTTAGGCCATGTGCAGTGGAGTGGCGGCGGGCGGCAGCAGCCCAGAAAACAAATAGACAAGCACATCAAAACAAAGTTGGCATTTTTATAATAAATGCAGGAGTTAATTAATTACGGATAAAACAAAGTCATTAAGGTAATAATTAACATTAATTAATCCGCAATATATCAAAGAAATGAGTAAATTAAAAGAAATTAATTAAGATGGAGAGGCTTCCAATGCCTCTAATTATAAACACTTGAAGAACAAATTCATGACAGAAACATACCCAAAATAAAAAGAGAGAAATAGAAAGGAGAAAGCATGGAAACAGTAATAAGTACATAAATAAAAAGAGAAAAAGGTCAAATTAGGAAAGGAAATTATGGGATTACTTGGACCCATTTTGCCACGCTTGGCACGCCCTGGTTCACCGCGAACAACATATAGTAACCAGGCGGCGCCGCCCGGGCGTGCGGCGGCGCCGTACACCCGATCTTGTACTTTCCGGCGCTGTCCGGCAAGGCGCTGGTGACGCCCAGCTTGACCAGCCTCTGCCCCTGCGAGAATGAGTGCGTGGCGAAAGGCGCGCTGGCGAGGTTCACCTCCACTATCCCCACCACCGGCAGCGGAACCGTCACGAACACGTCAAAAGACGTGGCGTAGCGTAGGAACTCCGGCGTCTCCGTCAGTACTGGCCTGAGGTTGGCCCTGTCCGCCGCCAAATACTCCGGCGAGAACGCTTCGATTCGGAGCTCCGTGGGGAAGTCGACCCCGAACTTGTAGAAGATATGCGGGTTGCTTCCGGACATCAAAACCCGCCCGTCCGGTAATAGATTAGCGGTGGAGTGGTACATTCTGGGTACTGTACCCGGGTTCAGCGTCATGAAGCGGAGCCCCAGTGGCTGGTCGGGGCGGTACAGAACCGGATGCAAACACGGGTTCGAGGCCATTTCGAACCCTTGAGTCCCGGCTTGGGCCCCGTTGATGATCAGCACCTCGCCGGTGGGAAGCATCACCATGTCGCCCATAATCCGACCGAAGGGCATGTCCTCCATCTCCCAAACAGCGTCGGGTCGGGTCGCGACGATCCGACCGCAGCTGCCGTGGGCCGGGGTATCCACGCTCCTCTCGATGAACGCCCCGTACTGTGCGCCACCGCAGACCACGATCGTCGCTTCCTCGAAATCGCCTACCAGGGCCAGCATCGCCGACGAGCCACCGGACGGGTAATTTCTCGGACCCCCATCCAACGGTGGATAATTTCTGACCACAACGTTCTTGTTGTAATCATACAGCACCGCTTTGTTGTTCGCGAAAATGAACAAATTACCGTCGGGAAGCAAATGAACATACGGGTAAAGATTGTCCATTTGATTATCTTCCACCTCGGCAAGAAACGGGAAATGTACGGCGCCACCGGGTTTCGGCGGATAGAACTCTATACTATTGGCGGCTCTGCCGCCGACGATGATCACAGAAGCGTCGGGCAGAATTTGATTGGTCGCATACCATCGGCCTTGCGACAATTCGATGTGTTTCAGCTCTTCCCAGTCGCAGACCGAATCGGGTTCGCAGGGCGTGAATTTGCGGAACTTCTGAACGCCGTCACGATCGCCGCCGGTCTGCAAGAGGGTGCCGTCGGGGAGGAACTGGCCGGAGGAGCACCAGGTGTCGGTGAGGATGGTGAGGGGGCGAATTTGGTTGGTTCGCAGGTCTAGAAGGACGGAGTGGGCGTAGCAATCGCGCTTAAGCACCATGTCTGTCGGGTCTCTCCGGCAGTGGCCCTTGGGGAGCATCTTCCGGGAGGGGCCGATGTTGGTGCGGTCGAGGAGCACGACGGTATTGAACCGCGTCACGGCCGTGTGCATGGAGGCGATCCCGGCGTTCTCCACCACCAACTCCCACGTGCCCGGCAGCTGTCCACGTGCCACGCCGGTGATCTGAATTATCGATAAAGCGAAGCTGACCACGTAAACCGAAAAGAAGAAATTCGAACCCTCCATTGTTCGAGACCGAGAGAGAGAGAGAGAGAGAGAGCGGGGTGGCTACGTTTATCCACTGTCAGTGTACCAGTGTACTTAGCCCGAGCCCGTGGTGGAGAAGACAGGGAGTCGCTGAAGACCAAGGTGCGGTTGGTGTTGGTGTAACGTGGGCCGTCGGATTTCATTACGGGGATTGATGTTTCAAACAAAATATTATACGACAACTGTGTACTGACTGAACTCGGAGCTGGTGGGACTGGGACCCATCCTGATGGTGCCTGCATCTGTCGGTTAGAACAGTGACGTAGGCGCCTCCGGTTTTTTGTGGTCCCAGGTATTACTATAATCCGACGAGCTTCGGGCTTCAGCACGCACCGGCTGCAATTAGGACACTGATTCTTGCTCCTCTCGGTTTGGTTGAATTGGGAAGTCGACACCTGGTCAAGCACAGTCGGGCCGGCCAGGCCTTGCTATCCGGTCCGACGAGTCGGACAGAGAAGTGTTGTCCTCTTTGATATGAGAAAGTGGGTCTGCACGTATATATATTTTAAAGACCGTAATGTCAATAATGACGTAAGGAGCCGACAAGAGATAAGATTAAAATAGTAATTTGACCCTGAAATTACTCATAATTTAGTTTTGTAACACCGGAACGATTTGAGGAATATGTTCAAAGCCCAGTATATTCAGCACTAGATCATCAAGAAGCACCAGTGGTCTAGTGGTAGAATAGTACCCTGCCACGGTACAGACCCGGGTTCGATTCCCGGCTGGTGCATGCCTCTTTTTGTTCATTTTTTCTGTTTAAGTCATCCTCTTGTGAAATTTTGTGATTAATTAAGATAGACCAAATTTGTATTTTTACCACGTATTTTCATGTTTTTTTGTATGATCACTTTAATTTTTATTGTCTCAATTATATTTCTAAACTTTTTTTTATATATAAAAATACAATAATTAAATTGATTCGAAAATATAAATTTAGACATATAATTGAAATAACAAAAAAATTAAATTGTCACATGAAAAAAATAAATATAAAGATTAAATTGACTCAAAAATTAAATTTAAGAATATAATTAAAATAATAAAAAAATTAAATAATTATAAAAACATATAAAAATACAAAAAATAAAAATATAGATTCGTCCTTAAGAAATGATTCAAATGAACTACAACCACCAACATACGTACAACTGCAGCGGCCGGGCAAATGAGCGGCAGGACATCATCAAGTCTTCATATTTAATACTAAACTAATGCAGCTCTCTGCCATTCCTCTCTTGCCTTGCCTCCAACTTACTCAGCATCTCTTACTTCTTCTTACACATATATCCAAACTCGCTAAACATAATGTTTCTTACCTGTCGTTTGTCCCCTCTGAGAAATTCCATATTAATATGCAGTCATGTCCCTGATTCTGAAACCACCCCTCCACAACTCTAGCTCAAGATTGATGATGGATTGAATACAAGAATTATAAGACTCAATTAAACGGAAATAACCCATGTTGCCCCCACTGCCAGTATTACAGACATAATCAAGAAACTCTGGTGCCCAGAAGCTTTGATTAATGAGAAAGTCAACCCGTCACACAGCATTGGCTCTACTTTGTTTAAGGTTTTTAGCGTCCTTTGGCGGTGCTGGCTCGGGCTTCTGAAACGCTCCAGCCTGGAGTGGGAATCAATGGTTCTTCCCAAATGCATTAAGCTTCTGATCATCTTCCTAATCCCATCGATTATATTATAGATTTCATGCTTAATTTGTTAAACAAGTCATCCCAGTCAATGCTTTAGGACGAGTTTACAAATAAACACAGCAGCGATCTTGTTCCCCTGATTGCAGCCCCAGTTGTGTTCCAAATATTCTAAGGCTTCCACGTGCACTTCCTTGGAAATTTCCTTCACCATTAGATCATCTCAAGCTCACACACACACACACACACACATATATATATATAAGCCCGAGCCTCGAAGATCACAAACCATCGTCTTCTTCAAGTACCCATTTGCCGAAATGGCTCAGTTTCTTCTCCTTTTCTTGATCCTAGCCGATGCCTTTCCGGTTCAAGCATCCGGAAGTTCAACTGTTCATCCTATGGCCGAATCTGCGATTCGGAAACTGGGAAATCACCAGGCCAAGACGGCGATTTATTCCTCGGTTTCACCATCTTTGAGCCCATCCAAAGCGCCGAAGCAAGCTGAAGCCGTTCACTCTGGAAAAGAGGTCAGTGCATCAGATGAAGAGACCCAGTTCGTCCACGAGACGACAAGTCATCATCGCCGCCACCGTCCGAACGACAAGTCGGTCGCCGGCGGCGGCGTGATTCTAGGCGGCCTTGCCACCACTTTCTTGGTGGCTGTTTTCTGCTACATCCGAGCTACTAGGAGGAGAAGTGTTGCTGATGAGGCTAATGCTGATAATGCAATCCCTAACTGATGGTTTATGGATCTGTAAATACATCATGGGAGGCATTAAGAGTCGCCCATTTGATCAATACTGCAATGAATATGGTTTTTCCAGCATAGTTAATGAAAAGGGAGATTAATTACTGCTGATTGGATTGTTTATATATATATATATATATTTGAACTTTACCCTTGTAGCTCTAATTTGGTGAAGAAAATTCACACAACATATGGTCAGTGGAGCAATTTTGGTGGGTGAGGGTGAGAGGCTTTCTTGTCTTCGAACTTTCTCAGGAAACAAACAGCAGATACAACGAAGCAACATTTTACCATGTTGATCACAGTTTAGTTTTCCATTTTTTAACATTTTGTTGAATTCATTCACTCCATGGTGTCATGTACTAGTAATAAAGCTAAAATTCTCGTGAATTTTTCGTCACTCCTTCTTTTAATTCTGATAAAAAGGATAAATTATAAGTAGAGACTGTACTTCACTATGTAAGAAAAAAAATTAAACTCACAACCTACTGGTGTGAATCCAACTTATCGTAACCCAACTAATCGAGGTGTGTTCTAGGGGCAATAAAATTAAGCTTGCTCTAATATTAAAAATTAAATTAAATTTAGATTTATTAATAACAATTTAAATTCTCAATAAACATAGTAAATCACAAATAATATTGATCCCCGTTTGTTGCAGTTTAATTAAAGAAATTATACCTTCTAACTTCTTAGATTATAGCTTCTAAAATTTAGAATAAGTTGTGAACTTGTTTGTTACAACTTTTTAGAAGTTGTAGTTAAACAGTTGTAGTGTTTGATACCATAAACTGTAAAATAACTCATTTTTGTATAATTGTCCATAATACCCTTAATAGTTATAGAATGATAATTTAAAAATTAATTAGTGTATATATATAAGTTTCAAGTGTTATAAAAAAATTAATTAGTGTATAGAGAGAACGGGAGATGGCGAGAAAGAATAAGAGATCTGAAAATGGAGATGGCAGTGGAGAAAAGAGACCCTTGATTGCGTAGACAGAAGAGTAATTCTTTGTTAAAAATATGGAAAAAATTGTTACAAAAATATAACTGTTTAATCAGAAGTTGTAGAAGTTGAGGTATCCCAGTTTTGAAAAAATCAACTTCTACCCCTTCTAAAAACTGGTAAAAGTTATAAATTAAAATTTTAAAAACTAAAACAAACACTACATATCTATTTTTTTAAAATTAAAAATTAAAAATTATAATTTTTAAACTACAACAAATATGCCCGTTAATTCAGTCGAAAAATGACTTATTTCCGAACATTAAACCTTTAATTGTTATACAAGGCCAGTGGGCTTTATCGTGGGAAGCAAGCAGGGGAGGGGGTTCAGACTTTAAGGAGTCTGGTTCTAGTCTATTCCCAATACTCAATTTTTCTGCGTTTTTCCAACTCCACAACTACAAGAACCTCGAACCGACTTTACCATTATCGGGATCGAATCAAAACTGAACAGATCTGTGAAACCGAAAAATGGCGACAGAGCAATCGGTGCTGGCGGTGATTCGTGCGGCGAGACCAACCTTCCGAAACGCCCACGACAAGATGGCCTTCGCCGTCCACGCGGCCTTCTCTGCCGCCGGCTACGTCCTCCACGACACCGGTCCGTCCGCCTTCTCCGACCACGCCCTTTCCTCCTCCTCGACCGGTAAAACTAGAACTGAACTCCCTCGTGCGTATGTATGTATTCTTGTTTTGCTTATTGTTGTTGTTGGGTTTGATCAAGAATTGGTTTTTCTCGTGGGTAGATGAAGTGGGGATCGATCAGTGGAACGAGTTCGAGGACAGCTACGCTTTCCTCTACTCGAGTCCTGACGGGGGTTCTAAGAAACTGTTGGTCAAGTGTGTGGCCTTGAACGACAAATTACTCGTTGACGCTTTGAGTGACGGCGCTTCGTCAGAGCCTCTTCATCTTGAAATCAAGTATGGAATTCTCCTTGCCTTTTGCAATTGAAATTTGTTGTCTAATTGGTAGTGATCAATGTTGGATTTGGTGGTGGTTTGCAATTGAATTTGTGGTGCGGCTGCGGTATTTGGTTAATCTTCCATGTGAAATTTGCCGTTGAATGACTTTACAATTTGGTC
Source organism: Diospyros lotus (assembly GCF_014633365.1). Lineage (NCBI taxonomy): Eukaryota > Viridiplantae > Streptophyta > Magnoliopsida > Ericales > Ebenaceae > Diospyros > Diospyros lotus. Next base: position 1,395,912 of record NC_068351.1, on the reverse strand, counting down.
ATTTTCTGTTAAATTTTTCTTGTGCATCAATGTGAAAATTCTTGGTTTGGGCCGTGATTTGCAACTTTGTTCCTGTTTAGTTTTGGTATTTGCTGAAACAATCCCTTTCTTGGCCCCATTTTGCTTAAAAAGGGGAGCGCCGCCGCCCCCCCCCAAAAAAAAAAAAAAAATTCGGGTCAGTTGGTAGTAAACATAACATTGTCCTTAAACTTTTCCTTTGCTTTCATGTAAATTATAGGTTTGATTGTCATTTACAGTATCGAGGACCATGACAAAGAGAATGGGGGCTCTAATTACGGTTCGCAGTATAAGAATTTGGAAAAGCTGGTCAGCAGTATAGATGAAGAGATTCTGTCTAAACTAAATGGTGCTTCACGGCAGATTTCATCCACTGAACCTTCAAGGTGATTCATTTTGATCTTTGTTCTTTTAGTAATTTTATTCATGTGCAGTTGGTTTCGTTGGCACGGCTGGGTATGATTATAATGAACTTTGAGCAAGAATATTTGGGTTTAGTCAACTTTGCCTGGTTCCCAATTCTTTATGGCATGTGAAATTTTTCTTTGCATACTTTACAAGGGAAAGGGTTAGTTGGAGTGTCGTTTGAAGTCATGATTTGATTTGAAGTAGGTCATTTATATATGTGCATATATTTTAAAAGATACTTCCAATAGGAATTAGAATGAGAACAAATTGTTAAGGTTTTTTTTTACACCCTAGTGCCAAATTCAAAGCCCTAGCTTTTGGTTGCTTTTATTTCATCCGTAGATCTTTTTGTCTAATTTTGTTCATCACCTTTCATCTTAATTGGAGTTCATTTGTGCTATGATTAATTACTCAAATGCACCATGGTCGGGATTGCGGTTCCAACGGGGCCTCCTATCCTGGCATTACCGATCTTAGTGGATGACTGGATGTTGAACATGCTTTGCATTTTTCCACAGGATTTTTATTTTTGGCCATTAAATGTTGAATGGTGGAGCTTTTTGTCATTATTGGTGATATCGTATTCTGAAATAATTTTCTGGCAGCTAAGCTTGTTTTTTCTGAAAAGAGAAATTGCTTCACTTCAACATTTTGGTATTGGCAGATGGGGTGGGAGGCTAGTCACCTATGTGCTACTGATTGTTGTAGAGATGGGACTGTATTTTATGTTTGTGGTGAAGCTTCAGTCTTTTGATTAATGTTCTTCTATCATAATCCTGGTCGTATTCCTTACCGGAAGTGCTTATGCTTTTGTTATCTCAATTACTGATGCTTTCTGTATTCTATTTGCAGTTCTCGGACAAGGGATGTGAGAGTTACTGAACCCCGGCATCCTCAACGGCCTTATCCTACTGGGTACACTTTTAAACCGAAGAATATTTTTTGGATTGATGCATTGCTTGAATAGCAACAGTGTGGTGGCTGCTCCCATCATGAATATTGGGTCCGCATATTTTAGGTTTGGATCTTGAAGTCATAATAAGGTCATATAGATAGAAATGTGGGATTAAGGCTTGAATATTGTGGGATTCTTGACCATAAATATTATGGTAAAAAATTTATTGCTGTTTTCTATTATTAGAAATCTCAACTTCATTATTGTAATTTCAGTTGCCACAGCTCAAAGGGGAGTAGATTAGAAAGTTGGTTGTCATGATATAAGCCATAAACAGGGAGTAAGACATGCAAGTGGCGGGTTGTCACATGCACGGTTGGGAAGTTGGGTAGCTAATTCTAGAAGGGGGCACTAATGTAAATAAAACCTTCCTTTGGCGGGAATGGAAGTGCGGGATCCTCTCTATATAAAGGACCACTCAATTGTATTGAGGCTATGTTGAATTTTGAATCAAAATCATTCTAATTATTTCCCAATTCTCTCTCTCTATCTCTCTTTCCCTCTCTTTCTCCCGAATTCTATCTCCCTAACTCTAGAGAATTCTTGGAATTCTCTGGAATTCCTTGTCAGATTCATTAAGATCTGACATTGGTGTCTATGCCACATGCAAAGGATGGATGAATTGGATTAAACCCAACCAACTAAAGCCATGGCCCAATTAAAGTAAAAAATGGGCATATGCTATACAAGAGATCACATGGTGGAGATTAAAAAATAAATAATACACATCTTTAATTTAGGAGACACTCGATTACACATCTTTATGGCAATAAATTCTTATAGTCGATTTGAGTGTCAATTAGTTGACTCTGTTAATGCGTGATTCACTCAAGTAGATCCATTTGAATAAGGAACTGTGAATTGTAGAAGACTGTGAGGGGCTTTTCCAAATATCTAAAATCTTGAAGTAGCTTCAGAAAGCGAAGTTGATTTTTCTACTGCCATGGAATAATCTATCCATGTTGTGACCGAACTTGGTTTAGTCAGTCTTGAGGGCCAATCAGATGATCACATGGTTTTTTGCTGAGTTGAAAATGGTAGTCGGCTAGGGGGGGGGGCAACCAAAGCTGGTGAGTTTGTGAGGACACATGGAATTGCAATATGATTGCCTTGATGTTTATATGCATTCCATATGATGAAACTTGTAAAATATGAGACTGGCATTACTTATTAGTCGTCTTACATGCAGATATGTATATCCTCCAGTTCCTCCCACTGTTGGTGGCAGTGATCTCTTTCCCGGGCCTGGTGCTGGAATGTATCCTGGCAGGTATTAAGTTGTTTTTCGATTTCTTAGATGCAAGCCCTGGTTAGTTGCATATTTATTCAGTAATTGCACTTCATGACTTCCTAATTCTAAAATTTGCTTCCAACTGTCTTTCAGAGGTGATTTTACCCGTGGGGGCATGTTTGTAGGTTTGTAAGATCCATCTATTTTCTGCTATCTGATCGATGAGCATAATAAACTCTTTCTACACATACATCTGTTCATTAAATTGATGCTGAATAAAGTGAACTCTATATAAGCTTACTTCATTATGTTGCAGGACCTGACCATCCTATATTTGGTGGGATGAGAGGGCAACCTGGTTTACCTGGAGGACTACCGTGAGATTCTTGGCATCCCAACCCTCTTTTTTCCTTTGCCCCTCTCCTCTTCAATTGAAAAACCTTTATTGACATGGGCTACAATTTGTATTCATTAATTGAAACAGGGGTCTTCCACCGGGTGCTCGTTTTGATCCTTATGGGCCACCTGGTGTTCCTGGATTTGAGCCTAATCGGTTTATCAGGTACACAGATGCATATGAAAATGCCTTGTACTTTATGAGGATTGTCTGAACTGCAGCATAATTAAGCAACTCATGTTTTCATCATATAATCTGCACATTTATTGTTACTAAATTTTAGGCCATCTTTTGGGAGCTCGGAAAGTTGACTAAAATTTTGGTGTAAATAGAATTTCTGCTACAATCTCTTCCGAAATGTTGGCCAAACAAGGTGAACTTTTTCGTAAATTGAAAACGAAACAATCTAAGAGAATTGGCAGTTAAGACACGATGGGCATAGTCTGAAATCATCAAATATGAGATGAGGCTTTTAATCTCACATTAATCCACTTTTGTCTCCCCAAAACCAGGGAGTCTGGAATATTAATGCAGATACATTATTCTGGACTTGGCTGAAATCAATTTTGATAACACTTGTTCGATCCTATATTCAGGGAAGCCAGTGTGGCCATTTGAGTTAAAGCTTTCCTCAAATATTTTCAGTCGCGATTTTGAGTTACTCGACCTTGCCAGCTGAAGCTAATCTTCATCTTGATGGCCAGCTTGGCTAGGTTTTCAAATCTTCGGACCTTGTCCTGCTAATCTACATAAACTGACAAATCACAGCTTGATCCAGTTTTTGGGTTCTGCAGAATGCTTGTTTGTTTATGTCTGATGATCTGAGGGAAGAACGAGAACCTGTCTTCTTCCTTTGTTGTGATTGTGCTGCTGTTAACATCTGTATTTTTCGCCTTATATGTTGCAGAGACCCGAGGGGGCCGAGGGGTGGATCACATCCTGACCTGGAGCACCATCCAGACGGTTCTGACTTCATTTAGAGGTTCTGAAACTCACCTTAATTTGTTTTAGCTAAAACTTAGTAATGTTTACATGTCTTGTTCATAGGATACATGGAGCCCTTGTAAGCAAAGGTCTGTTTTCTCTTTTAGGCCGTGTGGAGCTTGATGCATGGTGAGCATCTGTTCTATTACATAAGCAAATACCCTTTTTAACGTTAATTTCATTTGAAATCTTCTATGTTTTTACTTGCACGGCCACTCTAATGGTTTGTAATGAATAGATGATCAGTAGTTGAGTTTTCGGTTAGTCGGGCAATGGCTTGGTTGAAACAAAATGTATAGTATATATATTGCACCTGAGTGGAGTGGAGGGAAAAACGACTCTGTTTGGCAAAAAAAAAAAAAAAAATTTCACAAGCCAGCGATTGAATCGGTGTGGTTCAACCAGTCTAGATTAAAGCTTTGTAGTCTTAAATATTAGGCTGTGTTTTCTATATTTTTTAATTTTTAGTTTTAAGTTTTGAATTCATTTTCAATTTTTTATTTTGGTAGTCTGATTTTAAAAAATTAAGAACGCTTTCTGTTTGTCATTTTGAAAAATTATTTCTCAAAACAAAAAATTAGAAAACATTTTATTTTTTAAATTTTGAAAATAATTTTTTAATAATATTTTATTTAATAAATTTGATTATTAAGTAAATTAGAATTATTTAATGTCTATATATTATTAAATATATATATATTTTAAAGTTAATGAATTTTGTAATATTTTTTATTATAATAATAAAATATGAATAAATAAATAAATGTATTTTGAATTTAGAGTTTGTTTTGAATTTTTTTTCTTATTTTGAGTGTTTTTTATAATTTTTTTTTTTTGTTTTTAGAAATGTATTTTTAAAAATAATAAAAAAATGTATTTTTATTATTTTAAAAAATTAAAAATTATAAATGATTTGAAAATAGTAAGTATTAATATTTTGAAAGAGGGCAAAACTAGTTTAACCATTCGGCTGACAATTTTTTTGACCCAGCCCTTAATATGACCACCTGCTTCTTCAATTCACTAAACCATTCCGATTCAACCTTGGTTCGGCCTTTTCTTTGATTTTGGTCTGACTACTGAATCGTTTATCATTCTTTTTTTCCGATTCAATGTCTCGTCTGATTTTGAAAATATTAATTTACCCTTGTGATAAAATTCTCTTTCTCACCTGGTAATGGTATATATATATATATATATATTTTAACGAGTACAAATACATTCCAAATGGCAATCCCACCAATGACAAAAATCGGAGTCTAGCGAGTGGGCCTCTGGCCCATATAGGTCGAGCCCAACAGCCGAGTTCAGTCTCTTTTTAATATATTTGTTTCTCTCATTTTTTACTGAATTTCGGGACAAATTTATATTTTTATGCCTATATTTTTATAATTTTTTAACGTGATTATTTATTTTTTTATTATTATTTTAATTATATTTAGATACTTATATTTTTAAGTTAATTTAACTATTATATTTTATTTTTTTATAATAATTCAAATTTTTTACTATATTCTTATAAAGATTTATTAAATGTTGACGTTTATTTTATTATATTATATTATATTATAATCTTTTAAAAACAAAATAAAATGTCAAATGACCATATATAAGATTTTCACAATTTGTAATATCATTCGTTCATATATAATCATCATTAATATATTCAAGCCAAATATATAATACATCATCTCGCACATTACATTGTTAAGTATGACACTATTAAACAATGGATGCTATTTAATTATTTGTTACAAACCTTAACCATTAACACACCATATAGTACATACATGCATTGCCATACATACACAGAGAGAGAGAGAGAGACATCGTTGGCGCTGCTGCATATATATATGATGGATGAGTTTGTGGGGACTAAGTAAGTGGAAACTTTCTTTCTAGTTTGCTTGAATTATTTATTCCCTGGAATATAGCGACTGCACCGCAGGCATCATCTGGCACCACATCGAGAGTGGATTTGCAGTTCTCACATTTTGCCTCGCTTTGGTTAGTACTACCACCATTCAACCTTTTTAGAATTTCCTGCATGCCAAACGGTATCATTGTCATAATGGCCGACTTCCGTTCCTTAATCTCTGTATAAACCTGCATACAAACACACACATCACAAATCTATCTATATATATATAAAAGATTACGTAGATCAGATCAGATCAGATGTACATATATATATATATATGTGGGTTTGTTATATTATATATATCAACTCAAATCCCAACAACTGGTCAATCGACAAGCTATTGATGAGAGGGGATTTGGAACCTGCCTTGCGTGAGGTTTCTCCTCCAGTTCCACATATGTTCAACCAAGACATCATCCAATCACACTGTTTCCCGTCCGGATTCGTGCAACGATAGACGACAGCGCCGACAGATTCACGGGGGTTTCCAACGTAGCCGGAGTGCACAAACTCTGCCCACTGGCCACCTGGAATCTCCTGAGGGTACGGGATTGCTCCGATCCGGCCTTGGAAGTCACGGGACTTCACAAATGTTAGAGCGCCACTCCTTGCATTTTTAATCAGACCTATACCAGATACCTTTAGAGAGAGAGAGAGAGAGAGAGAGAGAGTATAAAAAATACACTCAGATTGCATAAACAGTGAGTAGCATTCCTCATATGATATAATATAGTGATTGGTTGGTAGTGGTACCTGCACTGCACAGTAAACTCCAAGCGAAGCGGGTGATATGCTGCTGAGTGCTGTGTCTCTTCTTGCTTCTTGCCCACTTCTTCCTCTCCGAGGGTATATGTGTGTGTGTGTGTGTGCGCGCGCGCGCGGTTAATATTTTAAATTATGTGTTATATTAATTTAAATATATAAAATATTAATACAATACAACCCAACAAAATGACAAACCGCAGAAGCAGTAGAAGCTTTGGATTCATCATCTCCTCCTCATCACCAATTGATGAGTGTGGTATGGTATGGCAACCAACCAGTCTCACTCTTGTCTCTTGCTGCAAGTAGCTTCTGGATCCCAAAACTAAAATAAATACCCACAAAATTATAATGATCTTTTTAATCACCCATGATTAGCTCTAATTATCTGGATAAGCATTCTCATCACCTCTCCTCTTGAGGGGACACCACTGACATAGAGAATTGATTTAGGGTTCAAACGTCACCAATTTGGAAAATGGGAATGGATAAGCAGAGGGGAAGATTGGTGATGGGATTCGAAGTCGATGATGGAGCTCCATGTGGCTCATATTTGGACACGCGGCGACCCCCGGTGCCTCCCCCATCACTTTTTTACTTCTCACTTTGGCCCCGCCCTTTTCCAGTTTTGTCATTTTCCCACCCTTTCTTGGGCCTCCGACCCCTCCTTCCCTTCCCTCACCACCTCACCTAAAAGGCTCTAGATCTGGTCTGGTGGTATAATTTATACCTGAATGGAGGGTTTGTGTAAAATTTTTAATAAGATTATAAATGATATATAAAATACTTATATCACAACAAAATAATTATGAATGGAGGGTTTCTGCCCTTGTAAGCAAAGGTTTGTTTTCTCTTTTAGGCCGTGTGGAGCTTGATGCATGGTGAGCATCTGTTCTATTACATAAGCAAATACCCTTTTTAACGTTAATTTCATTTGAAATCTTCTATGTTTTTACTTCTACGGCCACTCAAATGGTTTGTAATGAATAGACGATCAGTAGTTGAGTTTTCGGTTAGTCATGCAATGGCTTGGTTGAAAACAAAATGTATAGTATATACATTGCACATGAGTCAGGGGAAAAATGGTTCGGTTTGGCAAAAAAAAAAAATATATTAATTTTCAAAAGCCAGCGATTGAATCGGTGTGGTTCGACCAGCCTAGATTAAAGCTTTGTAGTCTTAAAACAGTAGCATTTTGAGCCCTTTAAAAAGGGGCAAAACTAGTTCAGCCATTCGGCCAACTTTAGGCTCCATGTTGACAGTTTTCTCGACCCAGCCCTTTCTTTGACCACCTTCTTCTTCAATCCACTAAACCACTCTGATTCGACCTCGGTTCAGCCCTTTCTTTGATCTTGGTCCGACTATTGAATCGTGTATTATTCTCTTTTTCGATTTGGTGGTCTGGTCTGGTCTAATTTTGAAAATATTGATTTACCCTTATGATATAATTCTTTTTCTCGCCTAGTAATGGTATCAATTTCTTTTTTAACGAGTACAAATACACTCCAAATGGCAATCAATTACGAACTAATCCCACCAATGAGAAGAAATACAATTCAGGTAAAAATCTCAGTCTTTCGAGTGGACCTCAGGCCCATATAGGTCCAACCCAACAGCCCATGTTTGAGTTTGGGCTTTTTTTAATATATATATTTTCTCATTTTTATACTGACAATTTTGGAGCCAAATTTATATATTTTATGTCTGTATTTTTATAATTTTTTAGTGTAATCATTCGAACTTTTTGTAATTTCAATTATACGTAGATACTTGCAATTTTTTAGTTAATTTAATTACTGTACTTTAATCTTTTTTTAGGGGACAATGTGAACTTTTTACTATATCAATTACACTTTTATATCTATATTTTTGAGTTAATTTAAATCTTATATTTTAAAGTGTAAAAAAATAAAATAAAATTAATATAAGATTAAATTTATTCATTTTATTTTATTTTTTTATAAATTAAAATATAAGAGTTAAATTAAATTAAAAATATAGATACAAGAATAGTTGAAATAACAAAAAGTTTGGGGTGTTACACAAAAAAAATTAAAATATAAAGATTAAATTGAGTGAAAAATACATGTTTAAAAGTATAACTAAAACAACAAAAAAAAAAGAAGTTGATTGAACAAACGTGGAATTTTGATGGTTTGAACGTTAAATTGCTGTTGGGTATGGGCTGCCATTTCATGGACTGTGGGCTGTCACATGCACCCTTGACTGGATCAGAATCACAAGTTCCTATCTATATCTCATAATATTTGACCAAAATACAATACAACACAGTACGATACAACCCAACAAAATGACAAACCGCAGAAGCAGCAGAAGCTTTGGATTCATCATCTCCTTCTCATCACCAATTGATGAGTGTGGTATGGTATGGTATGGTATGGTATGGCAACCAACCAGGCTCACTCTGTCTCTTGCTGCTGCAAGTAGCTTCTGCCTTCTGGATACCAAAACTAAAATAAATACCCACAAAATTATAATCATCTTTTTAATCACCCATGATTAGCTCTAATTATCTGGATAAGCATTCTCATCACCTCTCCTCTTGAGGGGACACCACTGATATAGAGAATTGATTTAGGGTTCAGACGTCACCAATTTGGAAAATGGGAATGGATAAGCAGAGGGGAAGATTGGCGATGGGATTCGAAGTCGATGATGGAGCCCCATGTGGCTTATATTTGGACACGCGGCGACCCCCGGTGCCTCCCCCATCACTTTTTTACTTCTCACTTTGACCCCTCCCTTTTCCAGTTTTCTCATTTTCCCACCCCTTCTTGGACTACTTGCCCCTCCTTCCCTTCCTTCTCCACCTCACCTAGAAGGCTCTAGATCTGGTCCGGGGGTATAATTTATACATTAATGGAGGGTTTTTTATATAAATTGTTTTATTTTATCATCATACATATTATATTAGCATTATTATAATATGTATGATCAATGCTACGTGGCGTGATTAAATAGATGGACATTTGAAAACTTAACGGGTTGTCAAATTGGTATTTGATTAGTTAGATTTAATATTTAATATTGAATAAAGTCATCAAAATTTAACATATCATATGACTTTAAGAACCCGCTAATTTCTCCAAACACTATACTAAATATAATGTTAAAATAATTAATGTATAGACATAATATATACGATATTTTCTTAATAATTAAAAAATATAACGTTTAGTCACATCATTCAATATTTATTGACACACATTTTTGTAACATCTCACACCGAGCAATAGGAATATCCGGGATAATTTATCTTGATGGGCCTACGTGAACTTCCCAATAAGGTCACCTATCCATCGGCTACCTCAAGTCAAGCACGCTTAACCCTAGAGTTCTTTGTCTACATTCAATCCAAAAAGTATCTAGCTAGTATCATTTCCTTTCTTACTTATTCTCGATATATACTACCTTTCTCTGGACTCTTGGGTATTACACACATCGTGTCATCATCATGAGGCTCACAGCTGCAGGTCAACTCTTAGCTCTCGTCCTTCAACAGCCAGAAGCCACATCGCACTTATAAGCCCCTCAATGGTCGTCTTCTGGGCAACCGATGTGGGACAAACTAGGAGAAACTCGCAGTTGTGGGCCCTATAATGATGACACGATGTGTGTAATACCTTAAGAGTCTAGAAAAAAATGATAGTATATATCGAAAATAAGTAAGAAATGAAACAACACTAGTTGGATACCTTTTAGACTAAATATAGGCAAAAAACTTCAGGGTTAAGCGTGCTTGACCTAAGGTAACCCAGGGATGGATGACCTCCTTGGGAAGTTCACGTAAGCCCATTAGGGTAAGTTGTCTCGGACTTTCCCATCGCTCGATGCGGAGTGTTACAAAAATATGTGTCAACAATATCTTAACTATTTGTAACTGTGCATTAAGAAATTTTAACATTTTTGTACATTAAGAATCAAATGTCATATTTTTTAATTATTAAGTGAATGCAATAAATCAGTCATCCTATTCAAATACTTCTAATTAGCCATTTACATAGCGTGTTATTTATAAAAACGAATGCATTCATACAAGTGCTAACGTAATTTTTAATAGTTGAGACATCGAATTTTGACGTTTTGTATATCGAAAATTAAACGTTATATTTTTTAATTGTTAAGATGGTGCATTATGTATTAAGCTATTATAATATATAATATATTTTATATGTGCGGATAACATTATCTACATAAATAACACTTTAAACACTCAATAATGACACTTTTATGGTGTCAAAGTAATATTTTCGAATCATCAAAATGGTGTTTACGCTGATTTTATGTGACTTTTCTATTTTTTAATCTTTCGAGTTGAAAAGTTTTGTGAATTGACGGTAAAAATGTGATCTTTTTCCCCCATTGCTTTTCCCATCAAAATTGTCTATTTCTATTTATACACATTCGTTTGAATATTCAAATGCAATTTGGCCGCTTTGGATGTATTTGGTTTTGTGACGCATCCAAACTGCAGTTGGACGAACCAATTTGAATTAAAAAGGGTTCTCCTTAAATGAAAAAATAATAATTTAAACGCTTAAATTTAATATTTATTGAAAAATCTTTTGAGGGGTGGTGGGTCCGTCACTATCCGTTTAACTTTACACGTGGCAGTGAAACATTGGAAGCTAACAGAGATGGCCCACCTGGAACTCAGGTCGTTCCAAGTGGCAAAAATCTTTGTAATTTTAATGATATTCGAACAATAATGTAACGTTAATGTCTTAGAAAGCTTAATTAATTGCATTCACCACCTCTCAATTCCAAGTTATTGTACGAAGTACTAACACTATTGGAAATTACACTTGAGTTTAAGCCACACCATTAGCAAGACGAGCTCCGTTTGCTTAAGCCGGTATTACCAAAGCAAGGAACATTGCCTAATAACTTTGATGAGCAAAGTCAAGGGTAGGTGCTAATATGGTGCGCCCAAGACACCAAATAGCCTTTTATCAGCAAGATGTAATCTTGAATATATATATATATATATAGAGGGGGGAGGGGAAGGAAGTGAGGGTGCGTGTGTGATTGACGGCAAATGGACGGCATCGCTGTTGGCTGTGGATTATAAATTGGTTGATCTTTCACGTGTGTATATCTTCCTCTGTTTCCGTTTCTGTTCCTTTGTTTTTTGTTTTTTCTCTTTGTTTCCCGCTGCACTTTGTGTTTGTTTCTTGAGAAATCTGTCGGTTTGTGCGATTTTTCTGACCCCTTCGGGACGGTGGTTCGTCTATTTATACCGCCGTCCTCTCATTTCGGTATTACAAAGCAAGAGAGGATTGAATAACCCATATACGAAGAGAAGTATGGACGGGAAGAAGAAAATGGGTTCTTCGTCGTCGTCTTCCTCCTTCACCTCCGATCTTTTCGGTTCGAATGATTCCTCTGGTTCTGGAATTTTTGGGTCCATCTTTGCGCCTTCTTCCAAGGTAAATTATTCACTTCTTTTTCCGACGAGTTCCATTCGTTTCTTGGGAGTCATTTGGTTCAGTTTCATGTGTCTGTTTGTGAGTTTTGTGCATTCTGTGTTATTGCTGTGGGTTTCAGAGTTCTGTTGGCGGGTATCCTTTCCTTCTTTTTTATAATGGTTTCGTTCTCTGGAACATGTTTTATAGTATGTCTTTCTCTCGGGACTTCTTTTACAGTTTTGAAGGGTTTCCATCAATTGCATGCTTTGAGTTCTTAATGAGGTTTCTGTTTAAGTTCATCAAGTTGGGTAGTAGGCCATGAAGGTCAATGTAAACTTTGTATTATGACAAGCCACCAAGGCTATACTAAGGGTCCTCTGTGACGTACGTGAAGGTCATATGTTCAAGTTGTAAAAACCCCTCCTTGCAGAAAAGCAAAAGGAATGCTGCATATATATGCGACCTGTGCTGATCCTTGTAAAAGTGGGAAGCTTTATGCATTTTGGGGGCCCCTTTAAGTCCAGAGAATCGTTACTGTAATGTAGAGGTTTCAAGATCTCATTATGAGATTTTCCCATCCGTGTGCGGTAACAATAAAAACTTGCAATCAACCCAAGAGTTGTATTTCAACCTGATACATTTAAGAGCTGCGTATATTTGAAATTTATATCAGAAGAAACACTAAACTTATATTCTTGTTGTTTTAGGTATTGGGAAGGGAGTCCTCACGATATGAGGTGCCTGGGAAAAGGCAAGACTCTACAAGTCAGGTTTGGGGATCTAAACCTGGAACTCAAGGTTTGTGAAGATTAACCTATACATGAACATTGAATTTGTAGCTTGGATTCAACATTTTACTGTCCTTTTCACGGTTTGAATTATTCTGTTTGATGAGTATATCGGATACTGCAGTTGTGCCCTCTTTCTGTGAAGATCAAACTGCTATTACTCGTTTATTAATTTGGCAGATTTAGAAATATTATTTCAAACATTTTCATTCATGAAGTTACCACACTGCCTCTGAAGATGTTTAACCTAACAGAGTAGTATCTAGTTTGTTTGAGAGAGGTAAAATCATTCCTGTTATCAGAATAGGTTCTGCTCTGGAAATTGTTCCTCACCAACCAATTTTCAGTTGCAACATGGGCAAAAAGACTAAGACCCTCCTAAAATGATGTTTTATTGGGTTTCTCATGGCTCTCTTTTTGTTATGAATGCTAATTCTTCTCTTTCTAGGCACTGTGCCTCGGAGCAGTGGAGGTGAAAATCTGAGCATGCTTAATGGGGAGACGAGTCCTTTTTATCAAGAGCAAAGGGTGCAACCTTGTCATCTTAGCTCATCCATATATTATGGTGGTCAAGACATCTATGCTAATTCTCAGAATCCTCAGGGCTCTGTATACTCGACTGTGAGTTTATGCTGCATTCTTAAGCAAAGACTTCATAAGACAACTTCTTCCATACATGGTTCAAAGAGTTATCATGCATCATATGAGTTAAATAAGCATGATGATTTTGCAACTACTCAATTCCAGATAATACATCAGATTAGAAAATTAACCAATCAAGAAGATTCATGCTTTGGGATACCTTTCTAATGGAATTAAGTTAATTAACCAGGTCGAGGAATATCTATTTGATGTATATAGATGCGGATGCAGAGAATGAACCTTTTTGTTACTTCTTTTCATCTTTTTTATTTTCTGTTCTTCTTGGAAGAGGAAGGGAGGGGAGGGTGATTGATACTTTTATATATGGCTAGATGGGGATTTTCGTGGGAATATCACTTATTACAAAGCGAATATATTATATCTTGATTCGTCTATGCAAATTCAACAGTGCACTAACAAGTTTTTGCTTTCTTAGTTCAACAAAGATTGGACAGAAGATGATTCGGGCAGTGCTTCAAGAGGAAATTGGTGGCAGGGTAAGATTCCAGCCTGTTTTGAATGTGCAGAAAAGTGGTATTTCTAGGATGTGCATATTACTTACGTCATTGTTGTCAATTATTTGCTTTTGCAGGGTCTCTATATTACTAAGAGCTCACTGCCGTCACATGTGAATTTCCCACACTGAGGTATTTACTAATAACATGAGATATCTTCCAGCCTCTAGGACATTATGCTTCCCATTGTAAATGCCTCCATTTATCACCTCCAAGTGGAAGTCCCTTAAGTTTCACATGAATTTCACATTACTTGTATTGTTTTCCTTTAAAATAGTAATTTGCCTTTTTTCATTCTGTTTGGCTTTTAACTGTAGGCCGTATTTTCCAATTATCTCCACTCCCTTGAATTCTTTGCTGGATGGGTGATCCATGAAAGGGCTGCTTGGATAGTAGCTTTGGTTAAGCATTCCGGTGGCTTAGTCATCTGTTAGTCTACCCTTATTTTAATTATTTTGAGCTCTTAAAAACTAGTTTACTTGAGAGACATGGAGCTCCAAATACTTAAAAGTAAACAAGGTGGAACTGAATTTGTGAGCAGAAGCTCACAGAGGTCATTTTCAATCCCAATCTGTATTCATAATAATGTACTAATTAAAGAAATCCAGTAGTACTTTAGTTCTTCCTTCTTCAGTTTTCTCCTTGTTTGGCACACAACTAGTAAATTCCAGCGTGCAAAAATTAAAAGGTAGAAAGAAGAAGAAAAAATTGTGAGGAAAGAGCAAAAAGTTAGGAAAGCTGAAAGTTCAAAAAAAGAAGTCATCGTCTATGTTCTCATCGGAGATGTATTTTTATTATTTGTGCTATTTTTATTCCAGTCTACTGATCTTGATTCCTAATTGATATGACCTTCTTATTCTCTTTTATTTTTTGTTTGCAGGTAGTCATATATTTAGAGAAGCAGTTTATTCGGCCTTATACTGGGAAGATAGATCGATAGTAGCAGTTCATTCCACACAACTGTATGTTTTCTCTCGCAGCAGTGGCTCACCAAAACCATCATATCTAGTTCTAGTTATATCCATTGCTCTTGGCCATCTCTTTTGCGTTGCTTCCTCCTCGTGAAAATATCAGTGAACACATCACTAGATTCTTAATTGATACGATCTCCCCGTTCTCTTCTTCCATTCATTCACAGGAAGTCGTATACATAGAGTAGCAGCTTATCCTACCTTATATGCATAAGATAGATGGATAATAGCAGTTTGTCGAAGACAACTGGGCTCTTGGTGGTTCTTCCTAGTGTAAAGAACAGTGAACGCAATATTTAGTGAAGGATCAAGGATTAAGTGGCTTTGTTTCATATCGGCAACCTCTGCAATGTGGTTGTATTGTATGAATTTGAAGTTTAGTTGGCATAGGGTGCTTGAACTGTACTGGCATTAGAGCTGTTAATTAATGATATATATGTTTGCAAGAAATCTCTCTTCTGAACTGGGTTTTGCAACTTTCTTGTCATTTTGTCTCTTTGAGTGTATGTATTATCAGGCCACCCTTAAGTTGGAAGGGATGGACAATGTTGAGAACAATAAATGGTGGGTGGAAAATTAAGTTCTACAGATAATGAAGCCATTTATGCCCCAAGATAGAAGCTGCAGCCTGCAGCCATGTTGCTATCCTTGTCAATAATTAAACTGGGAATTTCTCTTGTACGTGACAACTTATCTTTTCATGGGTGGGGCGAATCTTAGAACCAGCTTGACCAGTGAACAGGGACAGGCCCATGTTATGCGAGTTCGACTCCCAACTCTTGTGCCCACAAAGACAAGGGCACGATTGATGGCAAGCCATTAATAGTAATGGTATGGTCGTCTTTCTTGTGATCGAAAGTTATGATTTTGAGCTGCCTTTTTCGATTCTCGCAAGCGAGGAGCCTCCTCTACTGGCCTGTGTGTGGATATGGGCAATGCTTTAGGTTTTCAGTTGATGTGCCATCTGCTAGAAACGACTAGTAAACCAGGCGCTGCTGATGGGGGCTGAGACCCACCAAGTGTGAATGGGTTATGACATGCACCCGTCTTGCGTCTGGTAGCCATTGTCAAAATCTGCTCCAGAATGAGTGGTGGTTGCGCAAGCAGCACAATATCTTGAAATGTTCTAGTCCAGCAACTTCCTGTTTGGTTTCTGAGAATTTGATCCTTTTTAATGTGAAGAGGCCATTTTCTGTCCAAAACACCATCAAACTGACTGAGACTCACCCTGATTCAAGGCATCATCAACCACGTGGGATGGGTCCTGCCTCCGAGTGACGACGTTAAGCTACTAGTTGCAGCCACATTTGAAAACTCAACAAAGACCACGATTGATTGGTTACCTCACAATAGAGACTGAGACCCAGAATAAATTAAGATATGTTAATATGAAACTCTCAATGCTAATATATGACTTCGTTACAGAAATCAAACCCGTAAGATTGCTCACCACTATACTACAACAACAGCCAATTAGTTGCATGCCCTCTTCCTCTACTTTTATATCAGAATTGATTTTTTCGTAACAATTAATTGTGAATTATTAATACATGGAACATAATAATATTGTACAGGAGACAAGTGTTAAAAATTCCAATTTCTAATGTAAATTGTTGAAGAAGCTAATGTTAGGATCATGCACCTCTACAAGGAAACACAAATCTTAGTTTATTGAAATACTTAATTTGTTAGAAAATGAGCTCAACAGTATATATTTAACATTTTGCTTTCCATTTCGTAGTTGTCCTGAAAGAAACTTTGATAAATACATATATGTAATTATTATTGAACAGTCACAAGCGTCAGGGCATTTGGTCTAGTGGTATGATTCTCGCTTAGGGTGCGAGAGGTCCCGAGTTCAATTCTCGGAATGCCCCTTTCAGATTTGACATTTTTTTTGCCTTTTCTTTTTTAATTAGGCATATTAAATGAGTCAGAAACAACCAACATCTTGTCTTACCTTTTCTTTTCCAAATTCTAGTCATTGCGACACTTACCAAAAATGTTATCTATTTCTTCATCTGAAACTTGACATTTCATCTTATCTTTTCTATTTTAATTAAGCATATAAAACGGGTCAGATCAGGTCTTTCAATTAAGCGTGACAAATGAGTCGGGCCGGCACTTTGATCTTGCCTTTTTATTTTCCATCATTCCAATCATCCTGATATTTACCCAAAAAATATGATGTTTACTTCTTAATGTGAAGCCATGCCCAGTACAGAAATATCATTTGCAGTCGCCATCATATTCATACTGTTGTAATCAACTAATTAGAAACATGGAAATGGATGCCTCTTCACTTCTCCAGGTAGTTGAGTGAGTTCTCACTCACTCTCAACCAGCCAATGAAAAGGGAAGAGATCTCCATACCAGAAGAATTAAATGTCTCATGGAACACTGGAATGCAGTTGTGTTGTCTGATATACTTTCTACATCTATTGAACACTGAGAAGAACCGGTTCATGAACCAAACACAGCCACTGCATAGCCGCCAATCACAGTTGGTTGGTTCGTTCGTTCATTCATTCATTCATTCTTCCCAGGCTGAATCCTGTATGGATGGGCTGGCGGATTCTGTGCAACACTCGAGAGAGTCGACCTCTGTTTGGCATGTCAAAGCTACGCGAATTATGCTCGAACACGAATCCGATCTTTGGACTTTGCTGCTGCTGCTGCTGTTGTTGCCGTCTTTCGGTCTTGGATCCATGGAGAGATAATCCGTCAAGATCTTCTTCTTCACGGCATATCCCTTGGCAGTGCCGGGGACTGAGACCTGTGCAGGTGAAAAGTTGGGGCTGGGGAAAGCCGTTTTGTATGGAGTGCCGGAGCATGGAATCCCAATGCTCTTGGGAGCAACCAAGCCTATCTTTGAGATTGCCATGAACTGATCCTGATCCAAATGCTTTGTCAAGTCATCGACATAGAGCAGATCATCTATGCGTGCCACGATATTGAATGCCAGGCTCTCCAAAACCCGCGAATAGCTCTCTAAGATGGACTTCCCAACATCCTGAAGAACAGGGAAGGGTAAGCGTATGTATCAAAAAGCCAAGCCAAAGCGGGAAACAACACAAGGGCTGAAGATTTAAACCTTGTTGTATTGGATTTTACTCATGTCTAAGCTTGTCTGAGGGAGACCGGGGAACCGCTGCTTCAAGGAAAGCAAGAGGCTTTCAGCTCTTTCTGCGAGCATCTCTCTCTTTTCTGTGTCGATAACCAGCTCCTTCACCATCTCCCATGATGACTTGGAGGTGGTCCGGCTCGTGCCATTCGAGGGCTTTGGATTGGTTCTCCGGTGCCACAAATAGATGGACGCCTCCACCCGGTTGGCAATCTCAAGCGCTTGATGCTCGGAGGACAAATCGAGGCAGTCAAGTAGACACTCGGGATAGAATTGTTCAGATGTCATGTACCGGTAGATTAGATCGCCGACGCTGGCCCTACCGTTCTGTAAACAGGCGCAGCCAAAGCAAATAATACATTAAGCAAGGACGGCTAGTACACCCATGCCATTAACCGGAATTTAAGCTTTCACGGCACTGGCATATATTGTACCTTTGGAAGGCTCTCAAAGTATGCCTCCGGGACTTCCATATCAGCCAAAGTAACGCTATTGATGGCCATGGCTGCTTTTAGAATTTGATTCGTGCAATCGCGTTTGTGCTGCAATTGCTTTCTCGAATTCTCACCAAGCCCACCAGGAGGAACGCGAGGCACCGGTAGCCACCATTTTTCCTCTTGGCGGGGAAGGGGCCTCCGAAAAGAAGATGAGCCATCGGCGGCATCTGGGGCTAGGATCCCTTGGTCAACATACCAGAATTCCATATCAACAAAGCTCTCTAAGATCTCCTGTGAAAGAACAAAAGCCTGAATTCAGAATGCCTGCCTCTCAAGAGCAGTGACAATATTAAAATTAACAAGAAAATAATGATGGGAAAATTCTTACAAGAAGCATGTTATCTAACTTGCGCAGTGCTGGGAGATTGATATAAAGATCTGATCTGGGCCGAGATGTCATAACCTAAACGACAACGCGAAAGTAAAGGAGATAAGATTAAGGTTGGCAATTTATATTAGGCAGGCAGCATTCAGCCAAACAGTTTATTGGTAATTAATAACTGATTTGCAATGAAAGACTAAAGTTGCAGCAAGCCAAGCAACAACTTAGGAACTGAATTTTCATATGGACACCCTTGATGAGTTTGATTTACCTCAAGCTTACTTCCATCAGGGAATGTCTGCCAAGAAGGTATTAACTCAACAATGTGGTCACTAACACAAAGAAGCCACTCCATTTCTCTTCGCCACATCGATTTCTTTTCCGGCGGTAGGGGTTCCAATCTCCAGAGTTGCCCGAAAAGTGTAGCTAAAAGTTGCAGCAAAACACATTAACGGCGACAAGTACAGCAGAATACAGCACTTTGGCATACACAAGCCATGACCAAATTATTCACGTCAGATTGAAGCAAAAGGTAAACAATGAAATGGAGGGCATCATACCACATAGATTAGTAATTGCATTTGAAATAGCCAAAGCAGTACAAACACCATTCCCACAACCAGACATGTCTTCTCCAAGCAGCAATTTTGAGAACCTCTCCTTCATCATTTCGGTCTCTATTCACAGCCCATTTAGGACAAGATCGAGTTGTCAAGTATAAATGCATAATACATAAAAGGAAAAATGTGTAGAGCTTTACTATATCCAGGAAAGGGAAATGAAGCCATCTGTACCTGGCATTGAAGACCCTTGTTTCTCCAATTTTCTTCCATCCAAATGTTGCTTCTCTGAATCTTCAGAAGCAGCAGACCGGGCACAATGTGGCAGCTCAGGCTTCTGAACAGGCCACCCCATTGAAGGGGGAGAAGATGAGACCTCAGAGCTGCTGTGACTATGCTCTTCATTCACTGTCGCCTCTGACACCAAAAAATCAGAGCTTGAACTACTTTCCCTGCCTTCCTCTTCAATTTCCCCAACAAAACCCTCAAACCTATGGGTACAAATCTCATCCTTGTTCTCTTCCAAATCTCTATTTGTCTCAACTTTAGCTTCAGTTGCAGGAGAGGGGGAAGCGCAATAGACGGAGTTGTTCACCACCTTGAACCCTTCCATGACAAAACCCATTTGCCACTTCACCTCCACAAGCCAGGCAGATTTAGGAGGGATTTTGAGACAGAGGAGGCTGGAAAAGCTGACAATAGCGTCGTCGGGTTATTTGATATTCTGAGCTTGAAAAATCCAAGGCGGGGAGGGTGGAGCAGGCATTAATGCTTCTGCTGGATTGGGCGTCTTGTCTTTCTTCTTGGCGAGGGAGGGAGGGAGGGGCTCTATCTATCCACAAGGCCTCAACCATGTCTGGTTGCCAAGGGTACAAGTGAACAAGAAGGGCAACATAAAGGCGTTAACGGGGATCAGGGGATCAGATTGAAGATGGGTTAGGCTATTGAAGGCGGCTGCAGCTGCTCAAGCCCTGAAAACAACAAATTATAGTAACGTGAGGGAGAGATTGGCATCTGGCAGTGACTCTCTCTCTCTCTCTCTCTCTCTCTCTCTGGATTGCTTTGCTTAGACAAGGGCTGAAACATAATTAAGGAGTGTGTTTAAGGATTGGAAAGTGGGGTCAGTGGGAGTCTTGCAAGGGACGGATATTATTCTAATTACGTCTTACCATTTTCCCCCGTATGACAAGCTGGTAACCTTCTGTCCTACATTTGGTGGGTTGGTTAATGGCTAAAGTGCCCTTTCCTCTTGGGTCATTATATTAGCCATGCCCTCATTGGGTTGAGTATGTCTAAGAATGTGGTTAGATTATTTTGGGTTTTCTTTAATCTAGTTTGGTTTTATTTTTATTTCTAACTCAATGAAGATTGGGTTGGATCTCTATTGATGGGTTAATTTAATTTTGTTTTCTATTGAGTCTAATATATTTAAAATTCTAAATTTATTTATATAAAATCTAAATTAACTTGATTCATGGTACCATATAACCATTGTAATAAGAAAAAGACATTAATGATAATTTTTCCCACATGTGACGTAAAAAAAAGATTTGGCCTGTGTAAGTTAATTTTAATGTTTGACAATATTAATTTATTAAAAATTACTAAGGGAGTCAAGTGAAATATTTTTTTTTTTCCATTCTTAATTTCTAAATGTAAGGTAAAGAAGCAAACCCTCCATTAAATAGTATCATTATTCTCTTCACTCCAATGATAAAAATCACACAATATATCTAAATAAAATATCTAAAAGAAAACAATCGAGACTTAAAAAACTCAAACTAACTTACCAACACCTACTTTCTACCAATAGGCAACAATATCTAGAGAAATAAGTAGTTTTCTATTAGGAAGGGTCGTGGTGAGATGGATATGTTGGGTTGGGTATATGCTTCCTTAGTAAAACAATAGAAGAAGAAGAAGACAAAGCAAGAGACCATTAATGGAAACAATGATTTTGAAGCAAAGGATGCATGAGATTTGAAATGGGACTTTTAATTGGGATTGGGCCCAAACAAACAAAACATGAGAGAGAGAGAGAGAGAGAGAGAGTTGCAGTTGAGATCTCATAATAATCAAAAGGACCCATTCATATCATTTATCTACCACTTTTGTAACTTCCCTTGTAAGGCTTTATTCCCCCCCCCTTGGATGGATCATTTTGCCGGTTGTTCCAACTGAAAGGATGCTAGAGATAGGCTCCTCCCAACGGCTACCATTACATCTTCTTAATGCTCATACTCAACTCAATTGTTTTCTTTTTTTTGGGTTCTTCTCCCTTCCCTTCTTAAAGAAGGAATAAGATAAGAGTAATTAGTTGTTAACATTTGAAAATAATTTTAAAATTATCTAAAAAGGACTCCAAAAAAATTATATACACAAAAGGTTGTCAAAGAATAAAAATAGTTAAAACAATAGTAACTACTTTATTATAATAATTATTAGTATATTTGTTGTTATTTTGGATACAACAATTAAAATTTATAATATAAGAAAGCTCCAATCATGGTAGAGTTAGAGTCAAACACAGAACAAAGTTGTCTGGCAAAAATTTGAGAGAGGGGTTGATGTTGTCCTAAAAAGACTTGATCGAGTGAATTTTGATGTGCGGAATACTTATTTAAATTTTTTTTATTATTATTTCTTAAAAATAACTTCCTCGTATATTATATTCTTTGGAAGAACTCTTTCTCCTAGAAGAGTTTCCTCTTTGAGAGAACTCGCCATTGAGAGATGGGTTACAATATTGTGCCTTAAAATCACATATTAATTTTTTTAAATTAAAATAAAATACTCACAATTACTACTTTTGAAGTGTAAATTTTACGTCCATATAATAACTAACTATGCAAATCACATAAACCGAGGTAGTCAAATATTAATGGATTTATCTCATAACGATTTGAACAAAAATAAGTAGAGGGAGATAATTATTTTGGAACCTTTGGTCAAAAGGGTGGGGGAAATAAGGGGTAATGGAATATGTTGGTAAAGGTGTTGCAAACATCGTATTCTTAAATAAATATAATGTGGTACCTTTTTTAAAGGAAAACTTTGGACATATATTAGTTCAAACCTAGTGAACGTCTCATATATGTTGTTGGGAATAAAGGTAAGTAGATGGCTCCCAATCCCATGGCTGCCCAACAAAGCTTAACTGATATGCAAAGGGAAAGGAATGTATCCTCCCAATATTAATGTTGTCTTGAGTACAACATTAATAATACTAATAGAGCCCCTCAAATTGTAGCCTAAAGGGTAAATATGGATTCTTGATTTGTCTCATAATATCGTGTTCAAATCTTATGAATATTGAGTAAATTACACTCTTTTAGTTTTCGAGTTTTATATTTTGTAACAAATTAAATATTTACTATATATTAATTTTTATGACAGCAATCACTAAATTTTAATTACCAAATAAGTGTTGATTTTAATATTAAATAATTTTTAAATTTATTAGTATATATCACCTTAACTTTTGTTAACATAATTTCATAAAAACTTAAAATAAGAATTGAATTGTTAAAAAAGTTAAAATTGAATAGTTGTGATTGACAAAAATTAAAGTAAAGTGACTATTTTGTTGGGGGTGTAAAGTTCATACACCAATAATGTAATTTATAAAGTCTCTTAAGGGTGGCAACTCAAACATCATGAGCAGCAGGCCCATCAAGGAATTGGAATTTGGGCCAAGCCCACTTTATGGCCCAATAGTTTTTGGGCTGAGCTGTGTCGTACCAAGACGTCCGCCTCCCCCCGCGGCGGGAAACTGGCCCAACTAGAGTCAAGGGACGAGCCATGTTGGCTCAGGAGAAGGAATTGGGCTGGGCCGCCCAACCCACATCACTGCCCCGACCCCGACGACGACAACAAACAAGACAAGAGTCATGCTATTTGTACAGAACAAATATTACAGAAACATTTATAAGGCAATCAAAATATCCATTTTACCCCTATAATTAATGAACCAAATGCCCCAAATGCATCATATCTCTCTCTCTATCTCTCTCCCCCTCACACCGTCGGCCCCAACGGCAAGCGACAGCAACGGCAAGGCACGGCGCGGCGACGGCGACTGAGGCGAGGCGAGGCACGGCAAGGCGACTGAGGCAACGGGACGAGGCGATGAGACGAGGCGGTGGAGGTTGCAATGGCGAGGCGAGGCGAGGCGAGCGTGGCAAGGCGGTGGCGAGAGCAGGCGGAGGTGAAGAACGGCGGCAGGTGAGATTGCAACGACGAGAAAAGGGGGAAAAGAAGAAGGGGATGAACAATGATCAAAATATCGCAATATATTATCCATGCAAGCATTCTGTAAAAAAAACTTTCTATACAAATAGCATTTTTCAAACAAGACAATGTCATTGAGAACAATAAATGTAACCATCAGACAGCGTCACGTGGAGATAAAGAGGCTGGACGTGCCTGCCAGCCATAGATGCTGGTTGGATGGATCAAGCAAATATTCAAACAGAGCCTAATTCATTAATCCCAAATCATAAACATATGGAGAATCATGATCAAACCACCACGCATTTACCTTATACAGAACCAAACCCTCATTTGCAAAACATAGATATTATCTGGTCTTGAAACAACACTTGTATTTATGGCAAAGCCATCGCCATCGCCATCGCCATTGGAGCAGTTACATTCGGAGAAGAAGAGGCTCCAAATATTATTACAGAAGGAAAACAGAACACTGGGGATGGTGATGGTGATGGTGATGATGAAGTCAAATTTGTCAAGCTGGGATCAGTGTTTCTGAAAATCGGGGTCCTTGACAATGGTGACCGGGCAGGCTGCGTTTGTAATCACGTAATTGGTCACGCTTCCCAAAATGATCCTGTTTTGATTGATTCGTGATCAACAAACAAACCCCAATTATCTTAATCCATAAGATTAGCGCAAAAGAAGAGGAAAAATAGTACCTTTGAATGGTGCTCAGACCTCTGCTTCCCATGACCAGAGAATCCAGCTTCAGATCTCCAACAGCTTCACAAACCTTCTCTCTGGCATCTCCCCAGTATATTTTTGCCACTACTTTCAGCTGCCATCGAGTTCATTGATTTCAACATCAGAAGCATAAAATCATAACAACGTCCATCATTTAAGATGACACGCGATTTGAGGAGCTCGCTTATTTAGAGCTTTTATCGAACTAATTGCTCAAAACTGGGACTCCTCAAGCTTGGCTAACAGCGAATTTATGTTAAAGCGGTTAAACATAAAAAGGAACCTCGTTTGAGTGTTCGATTATAGAAGTGTTGGTTGGTTAATCAAGTTTAGAAATCAAGTTCAAAATTGTTCATTCAACTGAATAATCGAGCAAAACGAGTTAAGAATTAGAAAGAAGAAGAAGAAGCCATATATATATATATGTGTGTGTGTGTGTGTGTGTGTGTGTGTGTATGTATACGAACCTCCTTCTGCCTAGAAGCAGTGTCAAGCATGTCGAGAACTTCCATATCCGTTTGAACTTCGTACTTCTTCATAACCTCCGGTTCCCGGAACTCCGCCAGAGGAATCAGAGCTGACCCAAAAAGACAAACCCAGATCACACGATCACGATAATCCAGACCCAAATTTATCAAATCGGGAAAAAGTAGAACTGGTTTGAGAAGGGGGAGAGAGAGAGAGAGAGAGAGAGAGAGAGAGAGTAAAATCGGGAGTTTACGAGAGCCAGATTTGGACCAGAGCAGATTGCGAGACTCGTCGAGAGAGTGAGGATTGACATGGATAACGTAGAGGATGTCGCCTTTGTCGGCGAGGTTGTCGATCGCCCACTGTAGCGCCGCCTTGCTGCTCTTCGAAAAGTCCATCGCCACACCTACCGTCTTGTCCTTCGCCATTTTCACCTGCTCTTGCCTGGGGGGTTGTGATCAGATCAGAGATGAAGAAGAAGAAGAAGAAGAAGAAGAGAGGAGCCTTGCGTGGCGTGCGAATCTTCCAGATGAGAGTCGGTTTTCCCTCCGTTGGAAAGTTTTTGCCCTTACAAATAGTGTTAAAAAAGTGTTCAAATAAGATTTTTATAAATATATAAAATAGGAAGCTTCCTTGTAGTTCGCCATGTCTCCTCCCCCATAGAGAGATTATTCAGCTCAGCTCAACTCAGAGTGCACCCACAAAAAAGGGCATAGATTTAAGAATGAATTTTATTAACGGGGTTGATTTTGTGTTTTATTCTTTAATCAGCCTTTTTAATTGTGATTTTGTTTCTAATTTGATTAAACAAAAATAATAAAACTATACAGCTATGTTTAAGTGTTATAGAAAATCTTTAAGAATAAGCACCAGCAATTACACTCTCACTCGATCAAAAGGTTTTTTTTTAAGTATTTTGTCGGTTTTAAACTTTAGAATTATTTATGGTGTTGATG
Organism: Diospyros lotus; assembly: GCF_014633365.1. Lineage (NCBI taxonomy): Eukaryota > Viridiplantae > Streptophyta > Magnoliopsida > Ericales > Ebenaceae > Diospyros > Diospyros lotus. The sequence goes on along the minus strand of NC_068351.1, from coordinate 1,370,008 downwards.
AGCTTAGAGTGTTAGCAGTATACTCATAATGCAAGCCACAGTTTAATGTGAAAAATGACATTTGTGATGTAAACCCCAATTACTAAACGCTCGAACTAAAGGAATAGACAATAAATATATAAAGAAATTATCAATTCACGTGTTCTCCCAAGTATTATAATGATTTTGGACTCCAGTACTATCATTTGTGATGGTAATCTCATGTTACTTATCAAAATAAACACCCAAGAGTGCAAAAGTATGCTCATAATTCAAATCACCATTTTAGCAATTTAAATCAATGAAGTAGAAAAACTCTGGTTAGTCCTAATTAAGCCGTCAAAAGTGTCGCAAAGCATGGCTTTGGAAAGAGGAGGGAAGGGATTGGTTGCTACTTTGTCCAAACAACACACTAAATCTCTTATACGTCAGCAGAAATGCAAATCGTTTATGTTCCTTAAAACATCTGTTATCTATCCATAAAAAATACACCATGATCAACAAAACCATTTGATTAGCAATCTGCCAAAGGCTTTTTACCGTTCCATTTAGTCGCAGCCCATAAAACTCCACTCTCACATTAACACCATGGCCATCCAAATTTCCTTGAGCGGTGAAAAGAGGACAATACTTGGTAGGAATAAGAGCAAGTACATAAAAAAATAATTGTGTCGATCTATCACTTATATGGAAAGAAAGCATCAATTTAGAAAAAGTAAAAAAAAAAAAAATGTTAATATAATCAAATGTAGATAAACGTTCTCCAGTGGCTATCTAAAAAATAAAAATATTTTAAAAAATATCATAACTATGTCATACCAAATGATGCTAGAAGACCTTGCAAAGCAGAAGGATTGGAAAAAAACTTCATTTGAGGCAGGAAGCCATCCATCTCAAGTCATCAGCCTTAGGATGACTAGGCATGTGGTCTTGAATAATGTTCAAAGATGGTGGATGATGGTTCTCGAGACCTCTGTGCCGTAATAGAGATAGATGTCTAATTGCCAAGGTAATTGACGAGAAAATCAATCTCGGAGACTTTTCGACCATCTCTTATTCTCCAATCAAATTTGGACCTCGTCGCATTGGAGAGTGATGGCAGTATCCTGTAGTACAAAGTAAAATCATCAAGGGTAAGTATACAATAATAATTAATGTATTATTATGTAAGAATTAGCCTGGCGAAGGACCCTTAATTTCACTCTCTTTTATAATTACAAGGTATTATATAGTTTTTGTCAGAAGATATATATGCCCCCCATATATCACAAATGGGACAGCCTAGCTAATGCGACAAGCCATAGACCCATCCATCCAGTTGGATTTGATCTCTCATCAACCCCTTTATAGCGCGAATGTTCGGTGAGAATGGCAGGTCGCTGCTCCTTATCTTTTGTGGCGGCGGTGGCGGTAGGTCTGACCGGGCCGGGCCTATATTATAATATAAAGTTCCACCCAAGAGCATGGCCCACGATTCGGCCTTTATTTCAAACAGAACTGGTCACCGGCCCAACTTCAATCCAAAACAGAAAACACTAACCATTGTAACTATTGGGCCTGCCATTGCCTGCTTCGAACCAGGCCCAAAAGTACACTTTATTTTCAAACAAAGGGCGGCTGCTGCTGCTGCTGACAGGGACATCTTAATCCTAGGGAAAATAGTGAAAATGCCCGTCTTCTAAGTTATCTAGTAGCTATACCTATCTCAAGATATTTAGATTTCCGTATAGGTTCAATCTACCCTGCCTCTCTCTTCACCAAATTTGCACTAATCCAACCAAAACTGGATCCTTGTTTAGCCAAATTAGCTCATAAGGCTAGGTTCTGACTACTTACATCACACAATTATGACTCTTTTTATCTCACAACATGCATTTATAAATGCACGAATTCCAAGAGATTGGTATTTTTGTTATGTATGTATGCATATTGATTATTAGATTTTCTCTCAAGTATCGATTTGACCATTGAAGAACATGCTAGGGAATAGGTTTTGGACGTTCTTGGGATTGATTGAGGACCACGACTCAACACACTTGATTTGAGATGAATTTGGTTCAAAGTAATCGACTCAAACCATCATCAAGTGCATATATAAAATGCGTTCTACTTTAAACTATTTAATCAAATAACAACACTATTTATATGTTAGAAAATAAAATCTATTGATTGATATTAGACTTACCCTTAAAAAAGCACAAATGAAAGAGCAAAATCTCGTGAATGGGGGGGGGGGGGGGGGGGGGGATCAATCATGGATGCATGTATTTATGATGAGTCATGCGTTTGCGCAGAGGTAGAGATTGTGAAGTTGATGTGTGCAGCACAGCAGTGCGCAGCGCACGCGACCACTGTGCAACACATAAAGGCAATGCCTGCCTGCCTGCCTGCCTGCCTGCCGTGCTTGTTCTCAAAATTAACCCAAAATAAGGTTACTTAAACAGCATCAACCTAATCTTCACTTGGGTGCAAATATGATCCACAAATAGACACAATTTGCGAGGGGGTTTGTTTATCTTTACATAAATATTAAGTATTATTATAAAAGTACTATTTTTTTAGATAATATTTTCATACTGCTTATTAACTAAAATATAGATCAAAAAAGTTAATATATGAAAAATATTTAAATTTTTATCATTTTTAATATATTTGTTGAATTTATTTGACTACTACTGGAAAAAAAATAACGTGACTTCTTATCTTGTATTCTTTAAATATATTTACCTCTTCCTCCTCATGATAAATATAACTTTTAAGTTTACAGATATAAAAAATATATATATATGTGCTTTAGTGCATTTAAAAAAGTTAATAAATAATTTAATAAAAATATTAGAATACTTTTCAACCTTATCTTTACTATTTTATATTTTAATCTAAAAAATATTTTAACTTTATATTGATATAAATTTATTTTATTCATTTTAAAAAATATTACCTCAATATAAGACTTATTTATAAAAGGACATTAAACAGGGAAGAATCGGCCAAATACATAATTTTTTTATATTTTTATATTTTTTTGAGTGATTATTTAAATTTTTTATTATTTTAATTACACTCTTGTATTTATATTTTTAGTTAATTTAATTTCTGTGATTTGAATTTTTTCACATGATAAATCAATTTTTTGTTATTTAAATTATATTTATATTTTTAAATATAAAAAAAATTAGGAAACTAGAATTTAGGGTTATTTGGTGGGGGACAGATGGTCAACATCATTCCCACTAGATGAGAATCGAGGAATCCATTTCATTTCATTACTTTATTTTATTTTTATTTTTTAATATTACTGTTGGGTCTTGTTATAGGGTGGTTGGTCCGGTCGTATGGTTATGGAGGCGGTTAAAGACAAAATGGCACCGCCGTGGATGGAAACGACGGCGTTCGGAGCGCCGCCCGAAACCTCCTCCGGCAATCAAGGCAGACATGTTCCCACTCCTCCTCGTTATTCCCCCCACCACCGCCACATTCCCCCATGCTTCTGCCCTCTTCGTGCTGTCCCACTAACACAAACCCCATCCTCCTTATCTTATTTTAATCCAAATTTGTTTTTTTTAATATTTTATATTTTATACATCATATCAATCATTAATAAAGATTTAAACCTTAAAAATAAAATATAATTAATTTAACATGTTAAAATAATGGCCCTCCTCCTCACGCCGCCATTCCAATTTAATAAAGTTCTGTGTTCTTACAATGTTTAAGACAATTGTGCTAAATATTTTAAAGTATCATATATTTATTATTAATTATTTTTTCAATATTAAAATTAAAATCATATATAATAAATATATTTTAACTAAAAATAAGGTTAATTTATGTCAAATTTACACATATAAATTTGACAAATAAACCCCATAAGTAATATATTGCACACAAATTTATATCAATTTTACTTAAATTTGTGATAATCATATTTAAAATTATCAATAAATCTACTTATTGTTATAATTTTTTATTAATTTACCTAAAATTATTATAAATATATGTATATCATATTAATGTATGAGAATTATTTATGAAAGCTATGTTCGAGGGCCAAATATATTTTTTAGCTCTTGTATTTGCACTTATTTTTTAGGTAAAAGACATAAATATACCTTCAAACTTTGCCCAATAAACTATTTGACCCTCTCAACTTTGGATTGAACTTATCATACACCTCAACTCTTAAATTTGGACCAAACACACATCATTTTACAATTTTGTTCCAATCATGCACTTTTTATTCATACGAGCATGATATGTGAAAGCACATATCTATGAGAAAGTGATGGGTGAATAATAGCCTCCAAAGCTTGGTGTTTCCTCCTTGTCATCGATGAATGAGGAAGATGATCACTCATTTCCCACATCGCCAACCTAAAGTTACCTGCGTTGATATTATTGGTCTAGTACTGTCTATGCACATTTGTCGTCAATGACAATCACAAAGGAGGCTAGCAACCAACCGACCACTCGCCTCTTATGTCATAGGCCCAAATCTGCACACCCATGCCATTACTATTACTTGTCTACCTGTATCTGTCGCTGCCGCCAACCAGCATAAGAAGGCAAGTGACTGATCGATTGCTCGCCTCCCACACCGCAAGCCTAGTTCTGTCTGGTGCGTGTATCTCTCACACGCTCAATTGCAAAATGAGATGCATATTTGTTTTAAATTCAAGATTTAATAGGTATGATAGGTTCGGTTCAAAGTTAAGGAGGCCAAATGGCCTATTGGACAAAGTTTGAGGGTATATTTATACTTTTTATTTTTTTTAACACTCGTCTTTTTACTATTTTATTTACACCATTAAATTATGTAATTTAAAGTCAATTGCACAACTCAGTAAATTTGTTAAGAATAATAAATTAAGTATTGTTCAGAGGTGTAATTGAAATAATAAAAATTTAAAGATACAATTATCTCTTAGAAATATAATTAAAATAACAAAATATTCAACTGTCTAACACAAGAAAAGGCTGCAGGTAGATGGCTAAAATATGTATTTTGCCCTCGTACAATTATAGCAATACATCATAGTGAAACTATCTTTTCTATTTTGGTTCAAAAATTGGAATTGGAATTGAAAAGTTACGATTCGATTTCAGAATTGGAGCTGATTTAAATTATTAAAAAATAAATCTAAAATATATAATACAATACACAATAATTAATACTTTTAAAAGTAATTCTAATTAAAATAAATAGATAATAAATTTAAATAATAAGTGAATCACATCACCTTTGATTCTTTTAAATTTTAAAAGAAAGGATACCTAAATAATTTGATTTATATAAATTAAATTTATTTATTTTCTTTTTTTTATTAAATGGATTCAAATCAGAATTAAAATGATTAAGAACCAAAGTGAACCATTAGAGAACGAAAATTAAAAGGATCTATAGACGATTTAATTTCCATTCTAGCAGAAATTAAAATCGAAACCGCCGATTTCGAAATCGTGTCAGGCCTAATTCATCCATGAGCACCGCAATAATTTTTGGAGGGTACCATGGAGATGGGGCAAGCTGCCTTGACTACCTGTCGCAACGGTGGCCTGCCACGTGCCCCGACCTTTTCATTAACAAGGCGGTGATTAGCAAGAGATCTGAATCTGGCGCATAAACAAAAGGTTCATACACGTCCGGCCCCATGTGCCCCTCTCTGTCTACATGGGCACCCTAGCGTGACAAAAATACCAAAAGATCCCCCACATCTCTCTCTCTCTCTCTCTCTCTCTGTTGTCCAACAAATTATTTATTGTCAATTAATATTTATAATCATCATTATTTAATCAATATAATAATTCACAAATTACACAGGAAAAGGGTACCAGTGATGGTGTTGCTTGCAGTTGCAGGGCAGCTAAAGCATGGTGGATGATCTTTTGGCAATAGTTGATTTGATTAGATATGGAGCCAACAAATCCAATTGATGTTTTGAGTATGGTCCATCACTTTCCGAGCGCAATTGGGTTTGGTACGTACCTATGTTTGACCTTCATTAGCCCCGTCTTTTCCGCCTCCCAATTAGCTTCCGTTCCTTGTGATTGTGATTGTGATTGTGATTTGTGCCCTCACCCCACACTCACACTGCTCAATCTTCCCTCTTTTCTGCGTTCAGATCCCCACCCACTGTTTTCATTTTATGGTCTAAAAGTATAAAAATTCGTTTTTCTGTAGTAAGGGTACTTAATTAGTGAGTGATCTAGTAGGGGTGGAATGATGGGGCATCGTCACATAGATGCTGTAGTGGTCACAGTCATGCTGCTTATGCTTAGTTGTTGATGATGATGATGATGATCATGTGAAGAGCCGTCCCTACAAACTATCTTTTGGGGGCGGGGAGGAGGATGAATCATCAAGGTGGAATAGCACAAAATCTTGTGACTGGCGGAAGAAAAGGAAGCCATGAGAACACGATGTAGGGTAGACAAGTGACCTGCTTTTTCCACGGCCAGCCCAGCCGTAAAAAGCTAGCAAAGGAAAAATCCCAAAATGAAGGGGAAAAAAAGAAAGAAAAAGAGAAGAAGAAAAAGCAGACAAAAGAGAGCAGAGGGTATAATGCGAGCAAGCTTAAAGCTCACTCCAAACAACATACATATAGATAGATGATATGCATCATCATGTCTGTATATTTAAGTGACATTTATAATAATATTTTGTATTGATAGTCACGTCAAAATTAAGTGTTGTGAGGCAGAGTGTGTCAATAATTAGGGCAACACATTTTGACATTCTGGAATCCTACTGTCATAAACTAGAACAGACCCAGCTAAGAACTGGAAGGGCCCACCTTCCACCTGGACTCCACCACTCACGGGTAGCTTCCATCGTCAACCACAGACAAGTTTAAATTCTCCCTTCATTATGTTCTCAAGTTTTTCATTTTTGTTTTAATTTCCTTACTTCTTCCTGTTTCTGTCATTCTGGGTACTCTTTATATATACATATATATATATATGTAAATGCATAAGTTGGCATCATGAGACTTACCAAACATCACATGAGAGATTAATAAGAGTGCCTGCCTATATATCTACCACACTAAAGGCCAATGATAATGGACCCCTTGTCAGCACAGAATCAGTACTGATGCTCAACGGTTGCTTCACCTTTAATCCCATTGTTGCCCTGTTTCGTGTTTGGTGCTGCCACACATTTGTCATAAAATTTCCCCCCCTTATCTGTTCTATCCACCGAAGAAATGGACATATCCCAAACCCCAAATGGTAGACAATATTCCACTAAAACTCAAGTAATAATATCATCACCTTTGCTTGCTTAAATCTCGAGATGTCACATAAATATTGATGAATCAGCTCGATACAGGACTCAAACCAAAAGGCTTCTTCAGCTACAACCCAGTTGGTAGCTGGCATGAAGCAACTTGAAACAATGTAACAGGGGGGAGCTGGTCCCAAGTTGCAATATTCCTAGGCACAACACAAAGAAGCATGGAACATTAGTTTACTTAAGCCCAGGAAAATCTAAGAGGTGGGTCCTTTGGACTGGACTGGACAGAACCCACTTGAGAAGCAGTGAGCAGGCAGCCAGCCAGTCATTCGCTTGAATTTTGGAAGAGAGAGAGAGAGAGAGAGAGTGGCTTTGGTGATTGACCATTATAACCACTCACTATTCAGCCTAAGAAAATGACGTAGCCGTCCGACTGTGTGTTGCGCTTAAGCTCCCCTTTCGGCGTGGATTTGATTTGATATTGTTATTATTATTCTTCTCCTTCTTCTTCTTCAAACCGTCCAATCTTCTTACTGAAACAGGAAGCAAGCCAAGGCATGCCTTGGGAGCGCTTTTGCACAAGGGAACAGGAGAAAGTTCTAGCTCCACTCCCAACTTTGCTTCCTACCCTTTTGCTTTTTCGTTCCTGGCCGCTCTCTGCTTTTTCTTGTTTCCTTAATTCAATGGGAAACATCGGAAAAGTCATTTATTTCCCTCTTTTAAGAATAATAAAAAATCTGGCTTATTACTAAAACAATATATTTATGTGGTGGAACTCAGCTGCACTCTGAAGAAAAAATTGCAGAGAGTGGCCGCCTTCGTACCATCTTCAGCTTCCTTTGCTTGCCCCCCTCTGCCCATAAGCCTGTCCCTGTCACCCCTTGAAACAGGGTAGTTTACCGTCTCCGTTTCTACCTTTGATATAAACACAATTAATATTCCGTACACTAAATAACTCCCACACACTACCCTTCTTTCTAAAAGGTTGTATCTGATTATTGGACCATAAGATTTATGCTTCATTAGCACAAAATAAGGGAGATTTAGGTGTGATTATTGAAAGATAATAATCCGTTTCAAAGTTATGATTAAATGACCCATGACACACCCCCCCCTTAATTGTGCCATGAATGCAGAATAAAGAATGGAAGTAATGGTGCGGAAAAGGCAAAAGCCGTCTAGAGCCGGCAGTGCCGTTTCTGAAAGCGGAAAGGACACCAGCCGCCGCAAAGGATGGCCGATGGACGGAGGTTTGACCCTGGCGGACAGAGGGACGGTTAAACCTGCCGCATTTCCACTTCTAAGCTCCCGCCACGTCACCCCCCAATTACTATGATATATTATTTAGTATTTAATATTATTATTATTATTATTTCCGATACTTTGTCTCCTCGCCGAAGCGACTTCCTTCCTTCCTTCCTTCCTTCCCAACTCGTTCACTAAACACAGCCCTCCGGTTCCACCATATTAAAACTAAATCCTGGACGTCGGATGGGAGAGAGAGTGGACGGTGGGATCGGCGCCGAATGCAGTCTGGCTCTGGCTGTCAACAAATCATCTGAGAGCAGATCCGCCTGAAAACAACAGGGGCAGTTTTGGTAATCTGCCAAGGGGGGGCAGATTTGGTGGATTAAGGGAAAGTGGAGGGGCAAAAGTGTCAAGGGAGAACATGCGAGAGGGGGCGGGGGGGGGCGCCAGGTGGACTAGCGGATGGGGACAAATGTCTGCAGGAACATGCCGTGATTTGTAGCAAATGGGAGGCGCTTACACGTCCTCTCCCACCGTCCCCCTCTAGGGTTTTCCTCCTCCTGCTAATTAAGCTCTAATTTAGTGATTGATTACTAAATATTATTTGAATTCAAACTTTCTAGGGGTTATAATCTCGTTCTTTGATTGGGTCATTTAATGGGTAGGATTTATAAGTTATAACGTATTTTAAATTATAATAACAATTGCAAGGTAATTAAGAGTTAATAAAAAAAGATTAGTAAGATAGTGTCTTGACTCTTGTTATTAAACGAAACCAATCCCCCCTCCTCTCCCCCCAAGTGACTTTGGGCCCCACGGGCCCTTCAATATATATATATATATATATACATACAAGATCTAAGATTCTTATGGGCATGTATCTTGTATGATTCCAATTAATGCCTCTGTTGTTATTCAGCCCTTTACCTTGTGCCCACAAAATTCAAATTTCATGGATTACTATATGTCAAATAGGCACCAACTTTGTAGCTTTTAAGACTTAAATTTATAATAATTTAATTAAACTTGAGAGCCTCCAAAAGCAACTAAGTGGAAGCCTGAGGAGGAGAGGACCGGACCGTAGTGGTTTGCATGAAGCGAAGCATTTTCATTGGCGCGTGTAATGCAGCCGCTGTAGCGGCACGTGAGCGGCAGAGCACAGGCCCCAACTAGGGTTCCCCAGCCTTCGCCTCCACTCTCTTAAAATGCCAACTCTGCGCAGGCTCACTAATGCTCTAAGCTGTCTCTCTCTTCTATCTCTCTCTCTTTCTCTCTCGCCGTTCTCTGCTTCTCTTTGTCTACGTCCTGGGACCCTTTGTGAAGCCATCATTGAATCTTGAAGAAGCAGCAAGATAGACCCCATAGCAAAGCCCTTTACGAATCCCCCTTTGTTTGTTTATATTGGAGATGGCGCAGGGCTTGGATGACTGCGAGTTTTGGCTGCCGCCTCAGTTTCTCACTGACGACGACATCCTTATGGACTTCAAGCCCGTCAATCTCAACGGCAAGAACGCCGGCTCTAACGCCGGCTCGTTTTTTCCCTTCGATTACCCCTCTGGGTTCGGCTCGTTTGGACCGTCCTCTGAACAGGGCTCGTCGCTGAGCTCCACCGAGACGGAGAGCGACGAGGAGGATTACCTCGCTGAGCTGACCCGGAAAATGGCTCACTCCACTCTCCAGGACGACTTTTGCGACGCCCAGAAGGTATATTTCTAGCCTTTGTCCTGTTTTCAGCTTTTGTTTTGGTTGTGTTCGTGTTCTGATTTTTTGGCGTCCTCTGTGTGATTTTTAGGTTTGGCCTATGGCCGGGTCGCCTCAGTCTACTCTGTGTGGCGTCCTGGGCGGTTGCGGCTGTAAGCAGGGCTCGAGTAGGGGAAGCCCAAACTGCGTGTCTCCGCCGCCGGCCCCGTTTCCGGCCGACCGCCAGGACGGCGCTTGGGATCTGCTGCACGCCGCCGCAGGGGAAGTGGCGAGGATGAAGTTGATGGAAGATTCCGTTGCGTTCGCGCAAAATAGGGGACTTCTGGGCCCCCCTGGTAAACAAAACCCCAACTCAAATATTGGGTTTCATTCGAATCAGGCCCTTTCCTACCGCCAATTGCAAGTCGCTCAGGTAAGCCAGAGTAAACCGTCAATTACGCCCTATCATTTCTTCCTGTCCTTGTCATGATCTTATTGTTTGTGATTTTGTTGCAGTTTCAACAACTCAAGCAGCAACAGATGATGAAGCAACAGGGTTCGGCTATTTGGGGGCAGGCGAAGCCGGTTGGGCTTTATCAGCAGAACCAGACCCACCAAATGGTTCAAAACAGAGCAAGAAACAATGGGCGCCCTCTTGGCCTCTCGCAGTCGGCTTGGCCGACTCTGCAACAGTCGCAGCAGCAGCAGCCGCCGAACAGTACCGGCATGAGAGCGGTCTTTCTTGGGAACGCTGGTGCCAAAAAGGAATGCGCCGGAACCGGGGTCTTCTTGCCTCGCCGGTTAAGTAGCTCAACTGAGGCCAGGAAAAAGCCAGGTATACATCGTTTTCTGATTCTTTGTTAATTTCTTTTGTCGTCAGTCTTCCATCTTTTTCTAGTTCTATGGGGTTCTTTTTGAACCTTGATTTGTTTGTTCCGTCTGTCTTTCTAAGGATGTTTGTTTCTTTGCTATCGTTTCAGCTTGTTCTACAGTGCTGCTTCCGGACAGAGTGGTTCAGGCCTTGAAGTTGAACTTGGAGGCCATGGATGCTCAATCCCAGGTTCAGACTCGGTACAGCGGAACTTTCTCTTTTGATTATGGTGAGATTCCAAACAACCTTGTTCGTGAATATCCCTTAATGGGTCTAGGCTTAGACTCTGCGAGACTCATTGTTTTTTGTGATCATGCCAGACGCAGCTTCGAGGCACCGGAATAACGTGGCATTGTCTCAGAAGCGCAATGTTCGGCCTCAGCCTGCGATGAACCCCGAGTTCCGGCTTCCACAGGAGTGGACCTACTGACCGTTTGCACTCTGCTGTCAAGACCCTCTCTGTGATTTACCATAGTTCTGTGAAGGTTTGCAAAATGAGGGGAAGTTAGGGAAGTTTGTTGGTAGTTTTAGCTAGCTTGCAATGGATAAGTAGGACTATAGAATAGATATATAATTGTAGTACGAAGAAGAGGATGATGATGAATGATGATTTGTAGGAAGAAATTAAGAAAATGGTTATTTTGTTTTTTTGGAGCAGCAGATAAAAGATCTGTGTTGGAGGGACGATGGGGCAGGGGAATGTTGCAAGCAACAGCTCTCTCGGTTGATTTTGGTTTGTTTTTTCTGGCTCGAGGCACCAGGAAGTGGTTTTGTGGGTTCTCTTGTCGTGTCCCGTAGAAGATGTGAAGGAGAAGAAGATAATATTTGGAAGAATGGTTGGATGAAAAATAAGTGTTGTGTGTCAAGCCAAAGCATATGATGAAAACGGGGCTGGGGCTGGGGTGGGTCGGGTCTTTTTGTATGATGAAAACAGGGGTTTGTTTTGTAGCCGAATTGATTCCAACCCGTCCATCACTCCACGCAATGGCCGGGAATCAATCAATAATATATCAATAATGAAATATTATTAAATCGTTATTCTTTGTTGTTTAGCGTGATCTAGAAAATGGTTGGTTTGTTTTGAGGTATGTGGCACAGGTGCCCAGAAGGAAGAACTGCCCCTCTCTGTTCTGTCACATGGTTCGAAGCTGGCTTTTGACCATTGAATGGTTCTTTAAATATCCGCTCTTTTATTGCTTAAACTAATCAACTACTGACACAGAGAGAGAGAGGTATAGAGCTCCGCTTTTGGGCCTTCTCTCCTTTGTCGTTGGTCAGGCTTCCAAATTGCCAACCCACAATGCACTTTACTTGTTTCCCTGTTGATTGCTATGCTCTTCTTCCTAAGTTTAGCCAGCAGCTAGTGAAATGTAATATTTTACAGAAATTTGTGTGGGATTTTAAGGTTAATAATCCTTCCGAACCAAAGTTCCTGTCTAACCACTGGGGTCTCCAAACTGAATAGAAAGGGAGGGAAAGGGGGTTTTGCTCAAGGGAGAAGTCTTTCTCAGGGAGGAAGTGAAACGGGCTGTGTGTTAGCAGCAGGAGCAACGACAATAATATAAAAATAATAACAGGGTAGTCATGATGGAAAGAAGAAAAAAGGAGGTGCTGTGTGTATGTACATATGAGAGATCTTTTTGCCGTTAACGCCTACGTAATAAGGAAGGAAGGAAGGAAGATTGGGGAAGTGGATGACGATGGGGGATTGTATGAGAGAGTGGAGGGTGGCAGCTTTAAAGAAGTAGACTTTAGTAGCTTGCTTTTATACGAGAGAGCAGAAGATCTTTTACCGCATGGCCAACCCACCGAACTGGCCCCATCTTTGCTCCCCCCACCCCCGGGTCCTCCTGCCCTACTGCCAGCCACTACTTGCCGCCCATCCTCTCCCATTCTTTCCCTTGACTATTTATTTCTCGATTCTCCACTACGTTTGTATAATTACTTCGCTTACTATGATATTGTCCCATCAATATCAATTAGGTTGTTGGGAGGTAAAAATAAAAAATAAATATAATATAAAATAAAAATATGAAAATAATATATTTTAAAAAGATAAAAAAATAAAAATGTGAGGAAATATGTAAATAAAATTAGTTTTTTTTATAAATATAATTTGTAATATAAAAAAATATTATTCAATTTATAATGTATTCAAATAAATTTTACAAAAAGTTACAATTTTGAACTAAAAATGAAATTTTTTCTTCTTAAAAGATTTTGTGATTGAAAATAAATTTTTATATCGAAAACGTGTTTTTGATATTTTTAATATTATAAAATAATAATATTACATAAATAATTTAAAAATATTTTTAGTTTTTTTTTTTTGAGTTTTATAAAAGAAAATACTTTGAAAATGCCGAAACGGCACTCTTGGGGGACGTTTCCGTACATCATACAATATCAACGTATTTAAATTAGTTAAAAAAACATTAATAATTATAGTTCTTAAAAAAAAGATTTTTGGAGGAAGGGAATAGAACCTGTAAAACATTTAAATCACTTTTGTTTTTTTCCTGGGGGAGTTTTGGGAATTCGGATTTTGAAATTTTTGTTCAGACCAGATTGAAAAATTCAGTTCGATCTATAATTGGTGATCCAAAAATTTTGATTTGGTGTTTGATTTGAAAAATTGATCT